>NC_068981.1:104269894-104288894 GCF_001194135.2 Octopus bimaculoides
TATTTTGTTTTTTATTAGTAATCTGTTCAATCAGTATATAGGGGTTTTTTTTCTATTTTATTTATTTATTAGTGTGTTACCTGTTAGGTGACAAATAGTATTGCTGCTGTGGTTAATATCTGGTAATCCTACATCAATACAATAATTATAATTTCACCATTTTTCTCATTCCAATACCATCTAATTATCAAACATGGCTCAGTGATTAGAGCATTGGGCTCACAATCATGAAGTAGTGAGTTCAATTCCTGGACCTGGCTGTGTGTTGTGCTCTTGAGCAAGATACTTTATTTCACATTACTCTTGTTCACTCAGCTGTAGAAATGAGTTGCTACATCACTGGTGCCATGCTGTATCAACCTTGCCTTTCCCTTGGATAACATCACTGGCATGGAGAGAGGAGGCTGGTAGGCATGGGCAACTGCTGATCTTCCATAAACAACTTTGCCTGGATTTGTACCTTGGAGGGGAACTTTCTAGGTGCAATCTCATGGTCATTCATGACTGATGAGGGTCTTTACCTTAACTACATATATAATATTATCTGTTGTTACCCACAAGGGCAAAATGATATTCCCAAACATTACCCCTCATATGGCAGGTAACATTCTAGTTTGTATATTATAACCAAGGGTAATAAGTCTAATATGCTCAGAATTATTTCCCATTTGGCAGAGAGATGGCGACATTGCCATAGCTGGTCTTTACAGCTATATAACCATCCTCTTCCAGTACAAGTTTATTTGTATCTTGGTGTTCATATATCTTTTTATTGTCTATGTCAGGATCACGTCAAAGATAAGAATGTATATGATTGACCTATAATTGTGTGGAAAGGAGCCACACCTGTTTTCCAGACCATTTCCAAATGCTAGCTGTTATATTTGTGACAAATGTCTTATTAAAAGATTAAGGTAGAATCTATTTCTTGTAGAATTTGTCACTGTATTTAATAGAAGAAAAGCAAGAGGGAACAGGATTGGTAAGAGTGAATCTCTCCAGAATATTCTATTTTCAATGTTAATGGTGTCAGTTTTTAGACTTTCATCTTTGTGACATACTGTTATTTTGTATGTCCATTTAGGCATGCTAGTTTTATGAAACCTATAATTACCATGTTAGACATAGGCATTTCTTCTGGCCTTTTATTTGCTGAGTTCAAATACCACTAAGATCAATTTTGTCTTTTACAGGGAAATAAAATAAGTACCACTCAAGTGTTATCAACTAAACCCTCTCCCTAAAATTGCTGGCCTTGTTCTAAAATTTGAAATAATTCTTAATGAAACATTTGACCAGGTTTATTTAAGTCATGTAGATCCAGAAAGTTTAGGCTGTATCTCACATTTTATGGGGTTTTTAATTGCCTTCTTTCTTTCAGTTTCTAATATATTTTCTACTGTAATATTTGCTCATGCCTAAGCAACTACAAGGTTCACTTGTTCTGTTGTTCTATGGATTATTCCATTTGTTTTATGAAGTATTTCTATTCCTGATAGTTTTCTTCAAAGTTTCTGTGTTTCTTTATCTGGAGAATTCTCTGTTACTACAGTTCTCTTGTGTAATTCTCTGTAAAGGTTTTGCTTATCTTCTCAGAACATTTTAGTTTGTTTGAATTATTTGATTCTATTTTCAGGCCTGTGTATTCTTAAATATTTGCCTTTTTTCACCTGTTGAACTAATCTTTCTTTTGTTTCTCTGAATTCTTGTTTGTCCTTAATTGTAAGTCTTCTGTATAGCTTTGCTTTTTTTTTTCTTTTGTCTATATTTTTGCATATTTGTCTTAGATAACACTTACTATTGTTACATAGTTTCTCTTTTGGCCAATTTTTCCATTGAAACTTTTGTTTGCATGCTGGTTCAGTTGAATTCTTTTATTCTTTTATTTGTTTCAGTCATTTGACTGCAGTCATGCTGGAGCACTGCCTTAAAGGGTTTTTCAGTCAAAGAAATCAACTCTAGGATTTATTCTTTGTAAGCCTACTACTTATTCTATCATTCCCTTTTGCCAAATTGCTAAGTTACAGGGATGTAAGCACACCATCACTTGTCAAGCTATTGTGGGGGGATAAACACACACACACACACACACACATACACACACACATATATATCGAGTGAGGTCATTGCCAGTGCCGCTGGACTGGCTCCTGTGCAGGTGGCACATAAAAAACACCATTTGAGCATGGTCGTTGCCAGTACCACCTGACTGGCCCTCATGCCAGTGGCATGTAAAAGCACCCTCTACACTCTCAGAGTGGTTGGCGTTAGGAAGGGCATCCAGCTGTAGAAATTCTGCCAGATCAGATTGGAGCCTGGTGCAGCCATCTGGTTCGCCAGTCCTCAGTCAAATCGTCCTACCCATGCCAGCATGGAAAGTGGACGTTAAACAATGATGGTGATGATGATGATACACATACACACACACAACAGGCTTCTTTCAGTTTCTGTCTACCAAATCCACTCACAAAGCAGCCTTGGTTGGCCCGAGTGTCTTGGTACAAGACACTCACCCAAGGTGGCACACCTGGGGACTGAACCTGAAACCATGTGGTTGAAAAGCAAGCTTCTTACCACACAGCCCAGAGATTTTTCTTTCAACACCAACTGTTTTTGTCACTACACTCTGCAGCCGTACATTTGTTAGTTTATATTTGATACATCGATAGTATGACAATCTTCCAGAGTACTAAGAAATAATTACCATGCATATGAAATAAACTACCTTGCACTACAGACTACCCATATACATGAATGTCCAACTAAAGCCATCAACATCACTACAAATGCTCGTTTTTCATGGCAACATCCATATATATTATAAGATTGGCTAAACTACATCACAAACACAACTTTTCCTATTCTAGTCCGGAAAATGCTTAACTCTCTACAAAATCAACTATAAACAATGAATGACTCCTGAGATATTTGAAACAGTGCAGCTGCTACACATGAAAACATCTTAGAGCTCATCCAAACAAATATCACTCAACAGATTGGGAATAAATCAGCCACTGACACAGTTTAATCACTGGCTCACAGCTGTGCTGATTCATCTTTCTGCTCCTTTTACTAATATTACAATGGCCACTGCTCCTTTGAACTGGCTAACTGCATATTAGCAACTACTGAGCTCATCTGATTTACTAGTCTCTTCTGACAAATTAAAGGCTTGCCTGATAATGATAAAGGCCTCTATTTGCCAGCGTTTGGGGATATGCTACTAACTTAAGGGCTGTCTATTATAATTTCCAAGTGATTGTATTTATTTGCATATGTTGGCATTGAAATATTGTTCTTTATTCTTACTTGACTCTGATAGGTTTAATGCTGTTTTTTGTTTCTCTTACTATGTTTATGTGATGTCGATGGATTGCTGTATAGTTATGTTCTGTTATTGCGACTATTGTTGGGTTATACAGAATTATTGTGTTGTATTTTTGCTTTTTTAGTAGCTCTGTGCTCTGTTTTTCCTCTTCATCAAAGATTACTTGGTTGTTGTTGATGTTGATATTGTTGTTGTTGTTTACATAATATCACTTCTAATGTTTGACAAGTTATATGCTATTTATTTGTGGATGACTATTGGGATTTTTTTCTTGCCTGATTTGGTCAAGCAACTCTGTGATGTTGCTCAAGGAGTTTTAATTTGTCAATGAAGAAAGCTTTGATAACCTCTACCTCCTCAGCTCTGCTCCATTTCTAGCTATATCATAAACATTTGTTTTCTTAGATGTTTTGACTTTGCAGCTCACCATCAGTTTCTACCTCATGTTTCTCTGTTTGTTAAGTTTCCTCACTGGGTTGATTTTGCGTGTATTTTTGGTTCTGTAGTTCTTGGGAATCATGTTGCTATCAAAACTTGGTACAGCGATAGGTCAAAAAAATATATATTGATTTAATTATGTCTAGTTATCTTTGAAATGTTCAAAAACTTTCAAAGCTGACTAGTCACTATTTTTCTCATATGAAGAAGAAGACAGCATGATAGCCATAACTCAATGACTGAACATAGAATAAACAAACAATAAATTGTAATAAAATTGTGCCTTTGGCTATCAGTACCAATATCAATCACAATCTTTCAAAGATTAATTTTGATTAAATAAAAAAAATTACATAAGTGCTGTTTCCTTTTCAGTAGCACATAGCTAGGCTGTAGTAAGTAGGTGTTTCATTTTATATTAACCATTCATGTGTTTCTAGTTAAGTTAGTGCTATATCTTTAATGTCAGGAACATCGAAAAGCTAACTATGAGGTAACTTGGAAAATATGAGGTTAAGTAAAAGCAATAGTTGTCAACGACTATTATTTTCAGTTCCTTCAGCATGTCAGGTAGATAATTCTAGACGTGTTTCAGTCTCAATAAACCTCTTCATGTTTATTATGGGTGGTGGGTTGACAGAATTGTTATCTTTGCCTTTCATGCCTCTACAATCAATAAAACAAGTACCAGTTAGTTGCTGGAGTCAATATAATTAACTAGCCTTGTGCTGGTCAGTCAGTTGCATTAATTATAACTGCTAACCATGTGCTTAAATTATTATTTAAGCTAGCAGAATCATTAGCACACTGGGCTTAACAGTATTTGCTTAACAGTATTTCAGCTGTCTTTACATTCCAAGTTCAAATGTTGCTGAGGCTGACTTTGCCTTTCACCTTTTCAGGGTCAATAGAATAAGTTGAGCACTGGAATCTATGTAATCAACTTACCACCTCCCCTAAAATTGCTGGAGTGCCAAAAATTTAAAACCATTGTTGTTGTTATTATTATTATTTAGAGTGGCAAGCTGGCAGAATCATTAGCACACTTGGCAAAATGCTAGCGGTATTTTGTCTGTCTTTATGTTGAGTCCAAATTCTGAGGTAGATTTTGCCTTTCATCCTTTCGGGGTTGAACACTGGGGTCGATGTAATCGATGCATCCCCTCCCCTCAAAATTGCTGCCCTTGTGGAAAAATTTGAAACCATTATTATTATTATTAAGAAGGTGTTGAGTTGTCAGAATCTTTACTGTACTGGGAAAAAAATGCTTAGCAGCACCACCACCAACTTTACATTCTGGGTTCAGATTTCTCCAAGGTCAACTTTGCTTTTTGTCCTTTTGGGGTTGATGAAATAAGTACCTATTGAGTACTGGGGTTGATATAATCAACTACCTCCTCCCTCAAAATTTCAGGCCTTGTGCCTATAGAAAGGATTATTATTATTAGCATAACTACCCTATGTGAAATGTGTACAATTTATGCTATTTTCTGGAATTTGTGTGTAACTTCTGCTATTTTTGTTATATACTTACCAATGTACTCATCATCAGGGGGATTATCTATGTCCATCCTCTCCATCAGGTGCATCTGTGTGTGTGTCTTGTTTCAGTCATTAGACTGCAGCCATGTCCCAACTAGCTTGAAAAATTCTTGTCAAATGAATCGACACACTTACTTACTATTTTTTAAGCCTGGTACTAATTCTATCAGTTGCTTTTGTTGAACTGCCTAGTTACAGGGATATTAACTCACCAATTCCAGTTGTCAAGCAGTGTGTAGGGGGACAAACAGACACAAACACATGCATACACACACATGTATATACATATGCAACAAGCTTCTTTCAGTTTCCATCTACCAAATCTACACACAAGGCTTTGGTCAGCCCAAGGCTATAGTGGAAGTACTGCCCTTGTGGCAAGCTATGTGAATAATAGTGGAAGACACTTGCCTAAGGTCTCACAAAGTGGGACTGAACCTGGAACCATATGGTTAGGAAGCAAACTTCTTATGACACAGCCATACCTGATTTTTTCCTGTTGTTTCTTTGAGCAAAGTCTCAAACTCTCCATGGCCACTAAGGTTAGTTAGTTCTTCTACAACTATTTTTACTACCTTACAATGACACTTCCTCCGCTGATCCCCCCTCCAACACTATCACTTCCAAATACAAAAGAATAACGCATGCCAAGTTGACAATAATTTTTGTAGTGGCTGGTGGGCATGGAAGTGAGAAAAACTTATTGTTCCTCTAATGGGTAAGTTTACTTGTATATGACTTTTGTTCACATCTTACCCCTAGATACTCACAAAGCCATCCATACCCAACTAAAGTTCTGCCAGGAAATATTTGTTGCTGATAAAACTGCCAATACCTGTTATGACACGCAGGAAATAAATTTATTAACATTTTATTCATTTATTTACTTAATTAAGCACCCAGCTTCCTGCACCCCCAACACATAGTCAAAGTAGAGTATATTGCTCTGATCATTTCAGTTTTATTAGTTTGTAACAATCACCATTCTTCTGCTAGCTGTGAATCAAGTGCAAGGAAGTTAGGACATCAAACTTCAAAAATGAAGTCTGCCAAAATTTGTACAAATATGTGAATCCATTTTAAGACTGGAACACACGCAAAGGTGAGGTATATTCATTCAACTAAAATTTCTTCAAGGCTGTGCCCCAGCATTTGACATAGTCTAATGACTGAAACAAGTAAAAGATAAAAGATATGTATATGTAGATAGATAGATAGATAGACAGACAGACAGATACTGGGTGCGATGGGTAAATTGTTGCAATTTTTAATTTTTAATTTTGCGCATGCACATTGTTTGCTTTTGATTTTGTCAACTACACAATATACTAGGGTCAATTGGGCACCATCTGTTGAAAAACAGTACCATGATGCAATACACTCTGCCAGAAATTTGGAAACAACATGCTGTACTGCTTGGCATTCGTGCTAGAAGCTCTAATATGAACATTTCAGAGTGTTTGGGTGTCAATCTGAAGGCATGTACCAAGAGTGATAAAAATTAAACATCCAATCAACATCATGGTGTTTGAAGTGACCACTAGTGATGGCGACGTTATGCTTCCATTCATCTTCCCACACAGCCTCAAACTTAACATAGAGGCCTACATCAAGTACCTTGAGGAGGTAGTGTTGCCCTGGGTCAAGAGGGTGGCTGCTGGAAGACTCTACGTCTGGCAACAGGACTCTGCACCATGCCACACAACTAGAATGCAGTCATGGTTGTCGGACAATTTCTGTGACCATATCACCCCTTGCATCTGGTCACCTAACTCCCCAGACTGCAACCCCCTTGATTATTATGTGTAGGACACAGTTGAACGAGAGACCAACAAAACTTCTTGTAACATCAAAGATGAACTGAAGGCAAGGATTATGGCAGCATTCACCAACTTAAACAAGGAGACTGTCCAGAAGAGTTGCAGGAAATTGCGAAGTCATCTGGAGGCCATGGCTGAAGTCAATTGCAATTTTATTGAATAAATATACTCTTCAATATTTCAAGATATTTTTATGTAATTTTGGTAAATATATCTGTTAAAATGAGATGTCAGTATTATCTTCATTTTCATGCAATTTAAGCAACAATTTATTCACCACACCCTATATATAGGCACAGATGTGACTGTGTGGTAACTACATGGTTCCAAGTTCAGTCCCGCTATGTGGCACCTTGGGCAAGTTTCTTCTACTGTAGCCTCCAACTGACCAAAGCCTTGTGAGTGAATTTACTAGATGGAACCTCAAAGAGGCTCATCGTGTATATGTGTGTGTTCTTTGTGTCTGTATTTGTCTCCCCACCACCTCTTGACAATCAGTGTTGGTGTGTTTGTATTCCCATAACTTAAAGATTTGGCAAAATGAGACTGATAGAATAAGTACCTGGCTTTAAAAGATAAGTACTGAGGTCAATTCATTCGGCTAAAAATTCAAGGCAGTGCTCCAGCATGGCTGCAGTCTAATGACTGAAACAAGTAAAAGAATAAAAGAATACAACATCATACATACACACATATAGATTGTGCAACATTATTGCAAAAGTGGGTTTAACTTTTCACTGCTTGACATAAGTCATTTAAAACTGTACACATTGGCAGAGTAACTATTCATCTGTACAGAGGTACTACAATTCAGTATTGTCTCCATCACAAGTAATGCATTTGCACCATCTTTAACCGCAACTGTTGAATGAAAAAATTCAGGTGTGCACTGTTATACCAACTTCTTCACTGCCACTTTCATCTCATCTGTATCTTAAAATTATTGTCCTCAAAGATTGTCCTTTATTGTACTGAACAGGTGGAAGTTTAAGGGCACCAGATCCCAACTATGCAATGAATGGGGGACCATAGACCATCTGAATTTGCCAATTGCCTGATTTGTCATCAAAGATGTGCATGGTTATGCATTGTCTTGATGAATGTGGATTGTTTACAGATTCTTGTTTTGTCTCTTTACCTTAAAGGCCACTTTAAGCTTTTTAAGCATGTCATGGTACTGCATGCTGTTTACAGGACTACCATGTTCTAGAAGGTAAAAAGAAATTATGCTTTGTCATCCCAAAAAAGGTCACCATGACTTTCTGTGTTGATTACTGGCTCTTTATTGGGCTTTTATTAAGAGGAGCAATACCTTTCCATGCACTAAGGCCATTGTTTGAATCAGAAAGATATGGCTTCATTTCAAACCCTGTCACCAGATCAGAAATAAACATATCTTCTTTGGCAGCAAACACTTCCAGCAAATCAGATCCGATCAGATCAGATCCTGCAGATCCACCCTTCTCTCCGTTAAATCCGGTGTCAGCTGTCAAGATACCCACATTGCACACACTTTCCAATACCAAAGTCTTTCGTCATCCTTTTTAATGCATTGTGACCACAATCCAGTTGTGCAGCAAACCCATGTATTGTGACTCGTCTGTCTGCATCACTCAGTTCATCCATTCACTGAAGATTCATGTCAGTGGCTGAAGTTGATGGTCTCCCACTGCATGGTTTGTCTTCAATGCTGGTTATCCCTCCTTTAAACTTCATCTATCTGAGCGCATTGCTCTTGTTAATGGTGTTTATCTCCAGAAACAACCTGTTCTTGTTCTCCTCCTTTGTCAAAAACTCGATGACAGCACACTTCTTGTGCTTAGAGACTATTATTTGCCTGCAGAAAGAAAAGCAGGAAGAGATACAATAAAGAAACAGTTAGTTTATGAACAAATGCAGTTTGAGTGACTTATGACAATGTCCACTTTTACATTACTTTAGGCCCAAACTGTGTATGTAAGTTTGGAATTTTACATTTAAAGTAAGACATGGATGTCCATGTCACCACTTACACTAGAGTACTTCTGAATGAGTTAACACATAAAATTAGCACTCATTAACTCCTTAGAGATAAGTTAAGATTGATTTTCAAGTGAGACAGGTGAAAGTAAACAAACATCAGCAGCCACTTAACCAGATTGCTCCAACATTACCGAACAGTCTTGTATCACATTCCAGTATATGATGGATATGTAGTTCAATTCCCATCGGTGATCTTGTTCACTTTTTGTTGCAATCTTATAAAAATCTTGATCATTTACATCATAGCTATTTATGATATACATATAAAATACAGGTATCATGCTCTCGCTAATTGTTTTAGGTCCTATGTTGTTCCAGACACTTTCTCATCTCCTCATCCTTGGTCTGACAGAGCATCCAAGATGTGACAGTTGGTGAGAGCAAGGCTTGTACCAGTACCCTGGTAGATACTCATTATTGCTATATTGACTAGAATGGTATGAAGTGCCTTGCACATCACATCACCCAATCTAAGAAATGAACCCACAGCCTAATGATCATGAGCTGAACATTTTAACCACTAGGCCAAACACCTTCACTCTGTGTGTGTGTGTGTGTGTGTGTGTGCACATACAAACACACACGCACTAGTATGTGTGTGTGTTGTTAAGAAGTTTCCTTCCCAACCATGTATTCTTGAGTTCAGTCTCATTGCATGGCACTTTAGGCAAGTGACTTCTTTAACCCCAGGCCCTAAAGACTTGTGAATGAATTTGATAGACAAAAACTGAATGTAGCTTGTCATATGTGTGTGTATTTAGAGAGAAAGCAAATGAAGGATAATATACACTCATGTGTGTGTGTGGAGGGGAGAGAGGTGGAGAATATAGTACAGTGTTAGGAACGGAAGAGAATTTTTAATATCTTTTGCAGAGATTTTACATATAATGTGTGAGACAAACATATGTGTGCCATCAAAAGGGTGAATGACATAAGATCGCCAGAAACATGCTGCTGCTGTTGCTTATTTTTTTAACTGGTTCTGCTATTTATTTTGCTGTATAGATTTTTATGTTGAGCTAAAGTCATTTGTTTCTCAGCAGTATTAATAATAAGTTGAGAACTGTTCAAAAGTTTTTTCATTTTGTGACAATGGAATTTAGTTTCCAATGTGGAAAATTGCACAGATCAGTGGATGGCTTTGTCTGTCCATTATATAACTTTAACCCTTCTGTTACCATATTTCTGCTGGAGTGTACTATCTTTGTCTCCATTTATTTCCAAAATACTGAAGAATTTAGTAAAATAACTTTGTCATTATTAAACTGGCATTTAGAACATAAATTAGCATGAAATTTTAATGGAAGGTTTGATTTTGATCACTTTGAGACAGAAAGTTTGTACCGTTGAATCAGAGGCAGTTTCGGGTAGGTTGGTATCAGAAGGGTTAAAAATGATATTGGCTCTATTATCTCTTGTAGAATTGGCACAAAGCCACACATTTATGGCCAGGAGAACAGTCAATTAAATCAACCAGTTTTTTTTTATTTTATCAACCCTGAAAGAATAAAAAGCAAAATTGACTTTGGCAGGATTTGAACTCAGAATCTAAAAGACTGGAACATACACCACAAGGCATTTTGTTCAGTGCCTTAATGATTCTGCAAATCATTTATCATTACCAATCAAAATTGTTTTTTAAATTATTAAATGTGAAGGTTCTTTTGGGGTTTTTTTTCTCCTTAATTTATTGATTCTGTCAAATATTTGCCCTCTATCAAACAGTTTTCTATGTATGTGTATTCAGTGTGTTTTGCATGAAACAGTTTGCTGTCTATCAAACAGTATCATATGTATGCATTAAACAATGTACAGTGTATCAAACAGTATACTATAATAAAACCGTGTGCTGTGCATAAAACAATGCACTATGTATCAAAGAGTGAGCTATATATGTATCAAACAATATCATATGCATGTATCAAACAGTGTTGTGTATCAAACATTATGCTCTGTAGTACGTGGTTATAAAAGGTATCAAACATTCTGCTGTTATATAACATGAGAGAGAGAGAGAGAGAGAAGTGGAAGGAGACAGTGTGTATATAATTCAACCAGATATGCTATTCATGGCTGATGATGTTCTAACCAGGATTGAAATAGGTATTCTATGGTTACTGAACACTTGTGTTATCACAGTCAAACCTACTGATTGCCACAGCTCTCAGCTTCATCATACCAAGTATGGTTGGTTTTATCTTTCAATTATATGTTTTATTGTGGCTTTTACAATTCTCAGTTATTTGTTTTTTTCTCCTATTCTCCTAGATGCAACTCTGGGGGTATCAAAAAGATATGTGCCTTGATGGTGGTACAGGAACAGCAAACAACTCCAAGAAGTGTTGACATGCTTATACAAATGTCACAGAAAAATATCTTTTGCTGCAACTAGTTCCAACCATTGCAAGGCTGAAAAACTTGAGCAAATGGACACCATCATCGCACTCTCCCACAGCAATTAGTGCAGTCTTTATGAAGCAAATCATTGCCAGCCATGCTAAAAACAACATCACAAAGTAATGATTGTGCCCATATTTCTGTTATTGTAATAAAATGAAGATCAGTATTTTTAATATAAGAGTCAGATATGTGGACCTTGTTGCTTAAACTTCAGGCATTTAACAACAGTAATTTATAAATATATTTAAGCCAATCATAATTCATAGGGAATAACATATTCTTGTTTAGTTTTCCAAGGGTTTTGCATTACTGCTCATTGTTGGTTTGATATCTTCAGACCAGCTTCCATCCCTTTTCTATGTGTCACCAGACTTAACAAATTTCCAGATCTGTCAATCATCACATGGATTAAAACTTTTATGCATTACTGAGTCATGGTTCAAAGAAGTTACACTACATAGCTTTAGTCATATGTTAAGTAGTAAACTAGGAGGAGTTCAAAAAGCATTTTAATTTTTTCACCTTGTCTTACCAAAGGCTAAACAGTATGCCCATACTTTAGTAGAACTCAATGGTCAGTTCGACTAGTCTGAGTTTGGATTCTGGTTGACCAAGGCAGTAAACATCTTTTTTGAAGAAATACAAAAGTCTTTGGATGACTAGTCAACAAATGTTCGTAGATCAGTTATATCTTTGAATACGCTGATGGCAATTACATTATTCATAACAAATTCAGTGGATTTCTCAATGTGTCTGGATTTGGCTATAGTTGCAGGCAGGTTTATAAGAAAGATGTTCTAATACGATCCCTCATTGAGTGATTCTGTATAGATCTTTGAATCAGAGATCAATTGTCAAATTTTCACAGTTTCCCTGTGGATGGTTGGTTTTTCTTCAACAATGATGGTGAGGAAAGACACAAGTCAGACTCTGAAAGGACTACTTTTACACTTGGACCATTTGCCAGAGCCCATTATTGGTTCTAACAGTAGTTAACTAAACTGAACTGGTGGGATGAGGTGTATCATATAAAAATTACTGTTTATAGCAAGTGGCTGGAATGGTAGAGGAATTAGTGTCTTAGAAAAAAAGTGCTTGATTTATTTAGTTATGGTTTTTCATATCAAGTTCAAATCCTGCCTAATCAACTTTGTTACTCATCCTTCCAGGACCAGTAAAATAAAGTACCAGTCAACCACTGAGATTTTGAGATCAATTTGATATTTGCATAAAGGATCCTAAGTGACTGTGTGGTAAGAAGCTTGCTTCCTAACCACATGGCTTCGGATTCAGTCCCACTGCATGGCACCTTAGGCAAATGTCTTCTACTATAGCCTCAGGCCAACCAAAGCCTTGTGAGTAGATTTGATAGACTGAACCTGAAAGAAACCTGTTGTGTGTGTGTGTACATGTGGTGGAGGTCATCTCTGTTCATCTTCCACCACCACTTGACAACCAGTGTTGGGTTTATGTGTCCTTAACTTGGCAGTTCAGCAAGAGATTGATAGAATAAGTACAAGGCTTTAATAAAAAGTACCAGGGTCAATTCATTTGACTAAAATGTCTTCAAGGTGGTGCCCCAGCATAGCTGCAATCTAATGATTTAAACAAGTAAAATTAAATGTAGAGTAATATTTGTATGAAGTATTCCATATGTAAATTGATTGTAGTTATATTAGACGGCTAATTTAGTTTCAAACCATGTTAAGATTAACTTTATTTCTTACCCAATATGAGGCATCTTGTATGTAAATGGAAGTATATTAGAAGACTTAAACCAGCTAATCCAATTTCAAACCTTGTTAGGATTAACTTTATTTCTTACCCTATATGAAGCACCCTATATGAAGCACCCTATATGTGAATGGAAGTGTATTAGAAGACTAAAACAGTTAATCTGGTTTCAAACTTGTTTAGGGTTAACTCCATTTCCAAATCATCCAAGTTGAGCTGATTTCTTTTAATGGTTGGGTATGGAGGAGGTGATTGTGCCCATAGCCTACACATGGCCTCAAATATAAAAAGCAGTCACATACAGTGTTAAATCAGCTTTCCTATGCTATCTACCATTATGAAAAGATGCTTTGTTCCCATATAAAAGAAACATTATTCTTCTGCTTTTAGAATTTTCTGAAATTCTGTTGAGTATCTTTTTGTTATTTTGACTCATTCTTCTCTGTATATATGTGTGTGTGTGTGTATGTATACACACAAGTACTTGCTATTTATATATAAACACTTAAAGTATATATTGATAAATAAACATACATATCCAGGCTTACACACAACTGCACACACATACACACAAACATGCATATTGTGTGTGTGTGTAAGTGTAAATAACAATGCATATATTGGTAAATATATACTACACACATGCATACACACCAAAACAAATATTGTGGTTGTGATTAACTGATATGATTTACAAAAAATACATCCACTCTCCCCTAAAGAAAATAGATGGAGGTGGAGTTGAGAAACAAAAGGATATTGTATGTGCTGAGATGAGACTCAAACCATATATTGCTTGGTGGCTGTGTCGTGTGTGTGTACATGCACATACGCACACTCACACATTTATACATATATATATATATATATACACACACACACACACATACCTGCATGCACACGTGTGCGCACACACACACACACACACACACATACACAAGGTACCAATGTAAAAGTGAAACTTTATCAGTTGCTAGCTCTGCTATGATAAATATATAAGTATAACATATGTTGGGGAAATGCTTTAGAAATTTGTTATGAAACCAAAGTTAAAATGGTGGTGGTTATCACTGCTGTGAATTTAAAGAATAACCTCATCAGCATTGTATTCCTCCTCACCATGATCATCATTACTACCCTCTTCATCATCATAATCATCGGCAGCAGCATCAGCATCTTTATAGCCATTGTTATTTATTTATTTATTTTTGTAAAAGTGAAATTTTGGCTGACCATCCCTGTGATGGATAGCTTAATTCTTAGAGAATCAAGACTTGATCATCCCTGGGCCAATCACTGCCTTGTGAGTGAATTTGATTGGAAGAAACTGTGAGGAAGCCTGGCATGTATGTGTGTGAATTTATGCTTGTGGTAGCCTGTCATAAATATGTATATGTGTGTTTTTATGTTTGTCTTCACACCACTTTATAACTTGGTTTTTGTTTAAGTCCTTCATGACTTACCAGTTCAGCAGCAAAAAAAGGACTGATAAAATAAGTACTGTGCTAAAAAATAAAAAAAGCAAGTTCTCAGGTGGATTTGTTCATCTAAGCAATTGAAGATGGTATCCCAGTATGACCGCAGTCCAATGACTGAAACAAGTCATGGAAAAAAAGACTGGCAAGAACTATGTCATACCTATAGAGTAATCATGTGTGTGTTCTTGTTAATGTGCATGGATGTTGGTGTATTCCTTGTCACCATTTGAGCAAAACTGTTTGGTAATGTTTACATTCCATGATGATATTACAACCATTCACTCTGCACTTTGAAAAACTTGTGGAATTCAGCCATGCTGGAGCACTGCCTTCAAGAGTTTTAGTCAAACAAATCACCCCTAGATTTTGTTTTCCTGAAGTTTAGCACTTATTCTGTCATTCTCTTTTGCCAGTCCATTAAGTTATGGGGACATAAACAAGCCAACACCAGTTGTTAAATATTGAAGGTGAAAACACATGCGCACGCACGCACACACACACACACACACACACATTCTTGACAGTCTTATCAAATTCCTCACCACATTGTTTTTTAAGCTATGCACAGGCATTGGGGTGCGGTTAATAAGCTTGCTTTGCAACCAAGTGGTTTCAGGTTGAGTCCTATTGTGCAGCACTTTGAGTGTCTTCTATTGAATCCCCAAGTCAACTAATGCCTTGTGAGTGAATTTGGAATATGGAAACTGTGTGGAAGACTATCACACACACATATAGAAGATTTGAATATATAGCAAACAAAAGACAGAGACGGGTGAGGGAGCAATAAGCAGGTGAATTAGTTTTACTTTTGGGGAAAAAATGGAAAAGCTTTTGATGTTTCATATATATGTATGCATAGAAGCCACGGTTTTGAGCCCAGGTGAAGCCACTCTTGGATGCAATAACCTCATGCATGAGCAATGGTCAGTGATGGTCTTTCTCAGTCTTGAATAGACAGCCATCAGTATCATGTGTGTGTATCTTTGTGTATTCGTTTGTATATATATGTGTGTGTGTGTATATATATATATATATATATATATATATATACATATAGATAGATAGATAGATAGATAGATTCAGGTGAATATGGTACTTAATTTTAGGCACCAGAATTTAGTATGGTATTATACATGCAGTTTCAAAATAAGGTGATTAAAATCAAAATATGCAACAAGGATATCCAGAAGTAATACAGTATGATCATTTCATGCGACTCCATTTAATTGAACAATGTAAACATTACATCAAATATAAAATATAGAGCAATCTTCAGCTGCATAAAGACATAGAAATTTAGAAATTTAATGAAATTAAATTTGAACAGAAGGACATATTTTTATAATTAAATCTAAACTCTCCAAGTAGAAAGGAGGAATACAGGAAACCATTTTGACTTAGCCAGACCATACAGACTAGCTTGTATGATCTGGCTAAGTCAAAATCGGTTCTCCATGTCCTTTTCTGATGTGCACTTATTCAAAAGCAAACTTTCTAAGTATGAAAAGTGACCGATTTTCTCCAGTGGCGTCTCTAAGATAGTAATGTTGAGGTCTGGAGTTTCTTGACTTAGAACAGGCTGTGGCAGGATTTTTGCCTATTTGATGTTGACTTTTTGGCCAAACCAAGTGCAAGCATTAGTGAAGATATTCACCAATTGTTGAATTCTGTTTACTGGAGTGGCAGACCACTGCATTGTCATCAGCATACTAAAGTTCAGTGATCTTTTGCTTCCTGGTCAGCCTTCGTGACTTCAGTCTGGCAAGGTTGAAACATCCCCCATCATATCAGTACCTGATGTTGACTCCTGGATTGTCCGAAGGCAGTTCATGAAATGTTGCTGCAAAGTACAGGGAGAAGAGAAACAGGACCAAAATGCATCCTTGTATAAATCCTCCTGTGATGGGGAAGTTTTCAGACAGTTGGTTTTGATGGAAGATGGTTCCAGTCATACCGTCATGTAACCCTTGTACTAGGGAAATGAACTGATTGGGACAGCTGAAGCGTCAGAGAACCTTCCACATTGCAGGCCTTGGGATGCTATCAAAGGCCTTTTCAAGGTTATAGAAAACAAAATAGAGTGGTTTTTGTTATTCTCTACTCTTTTCTTGTATTTGTCAAGCACAAAAGATCATGTCAGTTGCCCCTCTGGATGGTCAAAATCCACATTGTGATTCAGGTAGGGCTTCCTCTGTGACGACTTGAAGACAATCCAGGAGGAGCCTTGCAAAGATTTTCCTTGCGGTGAAAAGCAGTGAGATGCCATGATAGTTCCCACAAATTTGAAGGTGTTTGAGAATGGAAGATGCATAAAGGGAGCTGATCTCTGAGTTGTTAAGCTTCAATGTGTCAAATTTTCTTCTGACTGGTTTTGTTTTTCCAGTCTTTAGTTTGTTGTTAACCATTATTTGAAGGTGGGTGACTAGACGATGGTCTGTCCAGCAATTGTCAGTGCTGTTAGCCATTCACGTGATGTGGACATTCCTTTTGTTTCATTGCCAGATGATGGAGTTGTCTAGGAAGTGCCAGTGTTTTGACCTAGGGTACTTCCAAGTGGTCTTGAAGCGATTTGAGGGTTGAAATTGGGTGCTGGTGATGAAGAGCCCAAGAAGCAAGAGTCCATTTTCATTGCAGTTTCCAACCCATCTTTGTGAATAACATTCTCTCATAGTCTGTTGTCTCTCCCCACCCTTGCATTAATATCTCTGAGGAGGAGGAGGAGGAGCTTGTCATTGGGTGGTACATTGAGGATCAGGTCACTCAGCTGTTGGTAGAAGGTGTTTTTCACATTGTCATTGGCATCGAGTGTATGTGCTTAAGCAGAGATCAGTGTCTAAATGTGGTAGCAGAGGTTGGTATTTAGAGAGTCATAAGCCATTCATTGATAGCAGAAGGTTTCAGATGGTGTTCCCTCACAAGCTTGGATTTTAAAGTAAAAGCAACTCAGTGAATTTTTCTCTCTCCTTCTTCTTTCCCCTTCCAGAAGAAGGTATAATCCAAACCTATCTCTTCAGTCTTTCCTTCTCCAGATAAGCATGTTTCACTGAGGGCAACAATGTCGATGTTAAATCTCACTAGTTCTTTGGAGACAAGAGCTATTTTATGTTCTGGTCTCTCCGTGTCTTGAGGAACAAAAAGTGTTCGCACATTCCATGTTCCAATGGTTAATTTAATTAATTTAATTTCTGTTGTTCAACCACTTGAATGGGTGTCCTGCTGGATGCGGCTTACCAGCCAGGATTCTGTAGTGACATCCAATGTTTAGCCCACCTTTTCTAGAGCCTTCCCCATTCAGAGTGAATAGCAGTATTCCCACAAAGGCTTGCCCAGTCGCAGATATAGGACCGAGTCCTTGGGTTGTCACCAGGTCCCAGGAAGGTGACCATCTTGCATCTGCTGCTATCATGCCAGTCCAGACTAAGAGCTTCTAGTTTCACCAAACTCCCACCATCCTCACCGCCATCCTCACCACCATCACCATTGGGATTTTGTTGAAAACAATGGGAAAGGAAGTGTTGGATCAAAAAGAAACCAACCAATGGCGTGAATTTGTTTAGGGTGGAGATCTTGCCAAGGGCGTTCCTATGTACTATGGCTGAAAATCCTTCTGCCGTAGCACTACTTAGAGTGACATGAGAGGTCTGGAAGATGGGTTGCAATGGAATGCCACAAGCTCCAGTGTCATTAGAGTTGCACCTTTCTAGCCAGTCCATCTAGCATTGCCCTCTTCCACTAGGATCAATCACTGAGTTCAGAGATCTAGCTTCCTCTGTTTGATCCACTATTGGGGTCTTGTGTGCATATGTATATAATACATGTATATAATATATATATGTATATATAGGTGTGATTGTGTGGTAAGAAGCTTGCTTCCTGACAACATGGTTCCAGGTTCATTCCCGCTGTGTGGCATCTTGGGCAAGTGCCTTCTACTATAGTCTCAAGCTTACCAAAGCCTTGTGAGTGGATTTGGTAGATGGAAACTGAAAGCAGCCCATTGTGTATATATATATATATATATATATATATATATATGTATGTATGTATGCATGTATATATTTGTGTGTTTGTGTTTGTCCCCCCCCCCATCACTTGACAACCATGTGTGTATATATAATGTCTTCTACTATATATAATAGTCTTCTACTACAGCCTCAGGCTGACCAAAGCTTTGTGAGTGGATTTGGTTGATGGAAACGAAAGCAGCTTGTTGTATGTATGTATGTATGGATGTATGT
>NC_068981.1:104292790-104304472 GCF_001194135.2 Octopus bimaculoides
TATATATATATATATATATATATATATATAGAGAGAGAGAGAGAGAGAGAGAGAGAGAGAGAATGCACTAGGGTGAGTAGATACATATATACATATTTGTGTGTACGTGTGTGCTTATATGTAAATACACGCTCACATCATCGATTTGTATGCATGTGTTTACATTTGTTATGACAGAGAAATATTGGGACATCCATTTATACTTACAAATACGTACGCACGCACACACACATTCACACACGCGAAACTGATAAAAAAACAAAACAAAGAACGCAGGCATACAACTAGATTGCAACACACATGCAGGCACACACCCACTCACTCACACTCACAGATAGAAACACGTGCACACTCACACCCTCACACGTTTGTATGAAACCAAAACATATACGTATGTGTAACATATCTGCATTGTAGTGTAATGAATGCCATAAGGCTGCGAATTAATCAAATATTCATGCTGGTCTGTCGCAATCTGCTAATGCATATTTCAAATCATACACAGTCCAAGACGCATGCCCAGTTCTATTATAATTATTGTTTGTTGTTACTCTACTATTATTGTTGTCAACCTTTTTATACTTATTGTTGTTGGTTTATTATTATTATTATTATTATTATTATTATTATTATTATTATTATCATTATTGCTGTTGTCATCTCACTATGGTTATTCTTGCATTGTTTATGTATTTATGTATTTGTTTATGTATTTCTGTGTTGTTGTTGTTATTATTATTATTGTTATTATTATTGTGCATTGTCATCTTTCTGGTTATGGTCATCATTATTGTGCTTGTTTTTGTTGTTGTTGTTTTCTGTTTTATTGTTGTTGTTGGTGGTGGTGGTACTGCTGTTTGGTGCTGGTGGAGTTATCCTATCCATCCAATCGCTTCAGCAGAATAAAAATAATGATAAAAATAAAAACAGAAAATAATAAAAAAAAACAAAAAAAAACTAATAATAAAGAAAATATGTAATGAAATAAACCAAATAGAATTTGTGACTAGATTTTCCACTCTCTGCTGCATC
Organism: Octopus bimaculoides; assembly: GCF_001194135.2. Classification (NCBI taxonomy): domain Eukaryota; kingdom Metazoa; phylum Mollusca; class Cephalopoda; order Octopoda; family Octopodidae; genus Octopus; species Octopus bimaculoides. The sequence goes on from NC_068981.1 coordinate 104,293,823, forward strand.
CCAGTTTCCTCATTCAGATATCGGTCCTTGGTTAAGTGTCGCATCACTGAATCTTCGCAACAGGGGAGACGGAATATAGCGATCTGCTAGTCAGGCACGACTCCACTCAACTCACAGTTAAAAGTCCAATTCTCAAATGACAACTCACTTAGCTTTAGTACCAGGACACATTTCTCCAAATGAACTCCCCCACTCCTGCTTCTCTCTCTGTCTCTTTCTTTCTGTCTTTCTTTGATGCTCTCTCTCTCTTTCTCTTTCTATGTATGTATATAAATATGTATGCATATGCAAGTGGAGATACACATACACACACGCTTAAACATAGGCATACATGAACACATGCATATATATGTTCATGTACATATATTTTGTGTAGATGTGTGTACACGTATTTGTGTATATGAGTAGGTACAGGTGTATGTGCTTATATATGTGTATATCAATGTGTACATTCATATTTATGTATAGATGTCTGAGTGTGTATAATTATATATATGTATACACGTGCATACACACATGAACACATATATGTATGTATGTGTATGTATATATAAATATGTGTGTGTAGATATGTAGATATGTATTTATTGATACATTTTTTTTATTTTTTACTTGTTTCAAATTATTAGCTGAGGGTCATGCTGGAGCATTGCCTTGAAGGATTTAGTAGAATAAATCAACCTCGGTACTTCTGTCTTTTTTATATTTAGAGTCTGGGCTTATTCTGTTGGTCTCTTTTGCCAAACTGCTAAGTTACATGGATGTAAACAAGCCAACATAAGTTGTCAAGCAAGGGGGAGATAAGTACAAAGACACATACACATATATATATGACAAGCTTCCACACAGTTTCCATCTACCAAATTCACTCACAAGGCATTGGTCACAAGAATGCCACACAGTGGGACTGAACCTGAAACCACATACTTGCAAAGTAAGGTTCCTACCTATACAGCCATGCCAGTGTGTATCTATATATATGTATATGGATGTGTGTGTGTGTGTGTGTGTGTGCGTATGTGTACATATACACACACATGCATTTATGCATAAGTATATTTACATATAAATATGTATGTATATAAGTATATACATATATGTATATACACATATACATACATATATATGTATATGTGTGTGTATATATGTATATGCAGGTATATATAGATGTGTATATATATATATATATATATATATATAGAGAGAGAGAGAGAGAGAGAGAGAGAGGGAGACGTATATATACATACATGTGTGTATGTATACACACACACATATATGTACATAAATATGTATGTATATATGTTTATGCTGGTATTTGTATGTGTGCACATATATATAAATATGAAATCATACCCAAATATGCATACACATCTATGTATACCCATATAAGAACACACATTGACTATATAAATGCAAACACACACATGTACACGCACACACACACATAAACACCCATATACATGGGACTGCGTATGTGTGTATAAAATATATATATATATACACACACACACACATATCTATATACATACACATACATGCATGCATATATATGTATGTATACACACACACATATATATCTGTATACATGTACGTACACATACATATACACACATGTATATATGTATGTACACACACACACACATACCTTTATGTCTCCAACTTTATCTTTCGCTCTTTTCTGTTCATGGTGGCTGGCTTAATAGGCATTTGCTTCCTCTTCATTTGGGATTTACATTTTACTAAATTACAGTGTCGTTGTCTTTGTGTACACGCATGTATGCTTGAGTATGCATACACGTATAGTCTATAGTTGCGGACGTTTGGTGTGTGTGTGTATTTATAGGTAGACAACTGAAGATGTATGCATATACAAAAGTGTATACATACATGTGTGGGTGTGTGTGTAGGACATACTCTAGTATTAAGTATGTATAGGCAAACCATTCTTTTCAACTCATTGCTGTTTATTAATCATCTGTGGTTAAAAACAACACCTTCGCCACAACCACAACCACCACCACCACCAAACCAGCAACAACAATAACAACAGTAGCAACTAGAACAAGAACAAGAGCAGTATTAATAGCTCTAATCCCCTCCCCTTTATCTTTTTACATTTCTACTTAATACAAACCTTTCAGTCCATTAATAAACTGCATTGCAAATGTCGAAGAACTAATTTCTTTTCCTGCCTGCAATGTTACTTGGTTTGTAACAGTTCGCCAGTCTGATTATGTTGTCTACTAATGTGTTTCAGATCTTAAGACACTTTCTCAATTTTTCCTGTGCTGCCAATTTTGTCCTAATGATTGGTCTCTAGTTTCTTAGTTTCTTTGTTTTGTTTTGTTTTTTTCTTTTTTTCATTTATTTACTTTTTTCTTTTGCTGCTGCTTTTGTATGCAAAAGTTGTTCTATCACAGCGCAAATGGATATTATTGGTTGGTATTCATCCAGTAGCCTATTAATAATGTAATTTATATATATATATATATATATATATATATTTATATATATTATACATATACACACAGACACTTATTGCCTATATATTATCGTCATCACTTTTACATCCGGTTGGACAAGATTTCTCCAGCCTGACATCTTGTTACCTGTTGCAGTTCATTGTCGTCTTCATCATGAAGCTCAGATTCCTGAGATCAGCCTTCATCATTTCTTCCTATATCTTCCTCTCTACACAAGTTACTTTACTAGAATCACTCAGCACTTCTTTACCCAACTGTCACCTTTTATGCATATCACATGTCCGTAACACTACTGTATTCTTTGTCTTCTCTCTTGCTCACAACAACAGTTGATTCCTCTTATGCCAAATTTTCCTTTCAGTTCATTTGTGCTCTGTCATTCATGTACGCTAACATAATACATCCAGCAGAGTATGCTCTCTTCTCTCCTTTCCATTCCTTGCACATTCTTCACATTGAATCCCCATGTTTTGCTGCCATGCAATATCACTTTTCACACACATGACAATTGACTTTTTATTGAAAGAGAGAGAGAAAATGCTTTTATGGCTGGCAGAGTGAACAGCTTCCTGAAGTTTACACACATCATTCTTACTTGGGCTCTTATGCTTTCCCAATACTCACCTCCACCCAGTGCTGGTAAGGTCACCTCAGTAATGGAAGCCATCATCTATATCAAGAGTACCTTCTAGACGTTACAAAGAAATCATTCCAGAGGTGTTTTTACTGCACTCAGTGCATATGATCATATATATAGATACACATGATATGCATATGTGTGTGCATATGCATGCATGTGTGTGTGCATGCATGGTGTGTGTGTGTGTGTGTGAAATCTCTTTTTTGGCATGTGCCAGAGACACTTACTAAGATCTAATTCTCCATAAAGTAATTGCTTTGGAAACCTATAAACATCAAGACAGATGACATAACCAACTCACCGCATATGGTATCAGTTCAGGCAAGCTTTTTTTGTAAGACAGTTCATTTTTTCCAGCACTTTTGTGTCAGGTGCAAAAGAATTTAATTTGATGTTTAATATAAATTTTAGACACTTTTGTTGAAATCTTGAAAGTATTTTGCCATATCATTCATGCAAGAAGCCATGTCTCAAATGACTATAGCAGGAATGTGATGATACACACATGTTAGACGCAACGTTTGGGAAACAGTTTTAAGTCCCTATTCTTACTAGATTCTGTTTCTACAAACTGTACACCGTTTTGGTGTCTTTTTTGTCAATGGTCAGTTGAAAATTTGTGAACATGCTCAACCACCATTCATTCTCGATTATTGTTGAACCAGTTGAGTGTGAGCTGCATAAAATTCCAGATAAAGCAATAACATGTTATAAATCACAAAGAAAGCCCACATCCTTCAGCTCTTTCTCTACGACATATTAGTCTATAAGAAAAATATAAAATGTGTTAGCAATATTGTTGGTGCTCCAGTATGGTCACTGCCAGAAAGTTAAAACCTTTAAAGAATACATCCAGTGTTAATATTTTATTTCCTATCTAATATGAGAAAGAAAGCATCACCCGTAATCATTTTTGACTCTTCACTCTCCTTGGATGGTGAGATCTGTATCAATAATGTTCAGCTTGAACATCAGTGGATTGATGTCTACAGGGAAAATATGGAGTGGGAGGGTGTTCCAGAGAGGTGTGTTTCGGTTTTGATTTACAACTAAGTCTGATGGAGAAAGGAGAGAAAATAAGAGAACTAAAAGGAATTAAGCCAAGTGTATCAAACTTGTTTGGGTGATACACAGCTTATGTGTGCGAAGAGGAACAGAAATCATTGTTGTAAGATGATAGAAGAGTGAGGACAGTATGTTAAAGTACTAGTGGTTGTAATCTATTAGAGAATGAAAGATTGCTTGTCAGTCACAGTTGTCGGCTTTGGAACATAGACTAAAATTTTGTACAGCCTCTGCACTCACCCAGAGATACTTTAAGAGAAGTTCCAGTTATTCCCCTCTTGCTTCAGACTGTAGAATTTAGCACTATATGTCCCAAACACTCCTTTGTGAGTTTTTTTATTGTGTTATTAAAGACTGGGAGAAGGGGAAATTAATTTAAGAAAACAAGGCATAAATAATGAATGAAGATAGTTTATAAATATTGTTGCTTTTTAGTGTTAGTATTTGATCAAGCTTTCCTGACTAAACATGTCTGATCATTCATGATGAATAATATAAACTAGTAAATGTATTCTGAACTTGAAATAAATGTACTCAGTGGTAAATGTCACTTAATCGATATCTTTGAGAAAGAAAAAAGAAAAAAGAGAATGAAAAACTTTATTAAAGAGGTTTCTTCATTGAGAGTTTAGAGGGAATGGCAATATGAAGCTTTAGGTTTCATGTGTTCTTGCAAAGCTGTTTCTAGTATAATGAGAGGAAAGCTTAACCATTGATACCATATAATAAATAAACAACTACTTATCATTGATTCATGCATCTGTCACTTGGTAGCTCTATAATGAGGACAATAATAGCTAGAATGATTTATATAATTTGTATCTTATTAAGAATTCATAATGATTTCTTACATTGGCCTAAGGCAGCACTCATTTTGATTGAATCAGTCACAATAATATATGTGATGCCCAACTATGTTTGTGTATAGTATGCAAAATGCAGTTTCCCTCTCAGTCTTGCCAACTGTTTCACTAAAGAGATCTAGTAAGACAGGAATATGAGTTACTGTTACCATTTGTCTTTAAAAAGCAATCTCTACTCCAGTTTCCATTGCTTATAATATTCAAAAACTTCAATCAACTGATCTTACTGGAATTTAGAAAAAATTTTTTTCTTTTGGTAGGGGGTGGATTTTGAGATATCCTGGGGTGAGTTTTTGTTTAATAATTAATTAGATAATCCCAGTTGATTGATGTTTTTTCTATCTACTGTGTTACAGATGTTGGGTCCTACAGTATTTGTATTTAATATGCTAAATGCCCTCATGGAGTATTTTCCTTCAGCTATAGTGGTGCCTCAGCATGGCTGTCGCCTAGTGACTGAAATGAGTAAAGAGTAAAAGATATAGTCTTTATATTTTACTGGATGATAACTGAAATGAACCCTACTCAGATTTGAACTCAGAATGTAACTAAATACCTCTTACTAAAAACAGCAGTACAGGTTATTATGAATCATTTAATCAGGCACCCCTACTTCTTCTGCTGTTCTTCATTCTTGATAATAGGTAGTAATGAGGAAAGATATATTGTCATTTTGTATTGTAAAAGAATGATTGGAGGTGAAGGTTAGTTAAATATGAATACTGAAAGGACATGAGACAAATAAAAATCACTATGGTCTACTGGATATGCATTCCAAACCTAAAATGATGGACTGAATGAACTAAAATAATAGATTTGACTAATTAAATATGCATAAGGTTCTTGTTACAAGAGAAACAACTCAGGTGTTGAGAATGGTTAATGAGAAGTGAGTGAGAATGTACTTTAAGGTGGTAATCAATCTTAAACAGAATAGAGGTAGATCAAGAATGGTAATTGACTATTACTTTGCATTGAAACAGATGGATGCTTGTGCATAATTTCTTTTGTTATGTACAAACTGATACATAGGTAGCATTACTGAGAGGAGAGTGAATAAGTGTTGATTGAGAGTAGGTCATGAAAGAACAGAGAGAAAGAGATGGATGGATGGATATTATAACTTCTAGAAAGATGCCAGAGTAAACAGGGCAGGTAATTAAGAGAGTATGGTTGACAAGAGTAGAAGCAATACAGTTCATAAGAAGGCCTGTTTTTAGATGTATGTAATTAGTTCTTGGTATAACTCATTAGAAAGGAAATAATCTAGGAGGTTTACATATAGTAAAAATCATTAATGATTTTTAGCAAGTGGTCAGCGCGGAAATAAAACCTCATAAGGTAAATTTTGTAAATATTTTATAATTATATACATAATTATAACAAGGGCTTGGCTTGTGCCTCACCATGCACTGAAAATAGATGTCAAAAGACACTATTTATGGTGGTAAAAGTATCTTTCAAAACTCCTATTAATAGTCAGTAGGGAGAAAACAGAGGACAAAAAGAGACAGACAGATTTTTATATAATTATTCATACTTGTTTCTGTCAATTTAGAAATATTAACCCTTTTGTTGCCATATTTCTGTTGACATGTTCTGTGTTTCTTTCAATTTTAAATATAAGAAAGAATTTTGTAAACTAACTTAGTTATTGTTAAGCTGGTGTTAGGAACATAAATTGTGACTAAGGTTTGGTGGAAGATTTTAATTCAGAACACTTGAAAACAAGATATTTGTACTACAGAGCCAGAGGCGGTTTCAGCTGGGTTGGTATCAAAAGGGTTAAATTAGAGGGTTGCCATTGTTGGGCAAGATTGAAATATTTACTATATTCAAGATAGTGCATACATTTTGGATCTTCCATGAATTTGAGAAGACAGCAGAAAAAAGTGAGGGTTATTGTATATCTAATTTGATCAGGGCAGATATTCCTTTTGGGATAAATGTTTTGAAGGTAACAGTTTTCATGTGACATTGACCTGTAGATATATCAGGCATAGTGAGCAAAAAGCTTTTTTACTCTGGCAGCTTAAGAAATTATGATATAAGGCCATGATAGCTGAAAAAAGTGCTGTAGTTAAAAGAGTGAAGGAGAAATAGGTGTTGAGAAGATGAACAGTGGGAACAGCTTGAATGTGGGACATAGACAAAATGAAAGGCTTATATTTTTGCTGAAGTATTTTGGTCTTCTGAAGTGTAGCAAATTGCCAGTCATCGTGGTCCTTTACATCTTTCCGTTGAGGTTGATCTTCACTTCATTATCCCATGTCATCTTGAGTCTCCTCCTTCTGCAGGTCCCATCCACATTTATCAATCAGCATCTTTTTATGCAGCTGTCCCCTTTCACATAACCATAGCAGCATAGTCTTATACACTACTACATCTGATACCTCTTATGCTCAGTTTTTTTTTTTTCAATACATTTGTACCTTGTCATATTATGTATATTGACATTGCACATCTAGTGGAACATGGTAGCTTCATTCCTTTCTAGTTTTCACATATCCTCTGCATATGGGCCCATAATTCCATGCCACCAGGTAGTATTGCTTTTCATACACTACTACCATATGATCTGCCTTTCACTCTGAAAGTGATAGAGACCAACCTTTTGATTCCAACAGAGGTAATTGCTCTCTGAAGTTCCCTCATACAGATCTTATTCTAGTTACTATGCTTTCAAAATATCCTCCCCCCCCCCACTGATAATTAGGTCACATAGGTTACAAAAATTATTTATTACTTCTAGCAAACTTCCTGGGCATATGAGAATTTCTACTTCTCTCTGGTTCTTAGTTTTAATTGCTCCTGTACATTTGCCACAGACAAAGTTTACTCTTTCTATTGACTTTCCTGTGATTCCACTGCACCTCTTATTTGTTCATAGTTTGCTCTGGGTACACTGTATAGAATTTCTACTTACCTCTTTTCTACATAAAAAAGCGCTACCATTTTCCTGATAACATTCTCTCTGTTTTCCTGCTTACTAAAACTTTGGTCTTTGCTAAGTTAACACTGAGGCCCTTTGATTCTAGGTTTTACTTCCACATTAGGAATTTCTTTTCTAATCCTATTAAAGTTTCAGCTATAAAAACAGGATCATCAACATAGAGGATTGTTCATGAGCACTGTCTTACACTTCCCTGTTATAGCCTGAAGGTCTATGATAAAAAGGAGGGGGCTGAAATATGAGCTGTGGTGAACCCCTACATGCACACTAAATCTTTAGCTGTACTCATTGCCAATTCTCATCTTACTGACAGCACTCCTATACATAACTTGAATGGCTGTCGTCAGTCATTTATTTACACCTAGCTTCTGCAGTGACCAGGATATGAGGGAGTGCAGGACTTTATCAACGGCTTTCTCCAAGTCAATGAATGCCAAATACAGTAGTTTACTTTTGGTTAAGTACTTCTCTTACATTTGCTGGTGGTGGCAGTGGTGATGATGTTTATTCCTCAGGGTTTCTTTTTTTGTTTGTTCTTTATTCTCTTCTCTTTCAGTTTTTCCCTCAATTAACATGTCACAACTTCTGCCTTCATCTCTCCTTCTCTATCCATCTTGCCTGCCATTCACTGTTGTCACTATCCTTTCAATAACAAGACATCTACAATTTTCATTTCTCAATAACCCTTGGATTTTCCATAGGTTTTGCTCACATGTAGAGAACGATCGTTTTTTTTTTTGTTTTTTGTTTTTGTGAGTCTGTTTTACCCCTACAATTATTTTCCCTTCTTTCAGCATTTCTTGTTTTCTCTGCATCTCTTTCTTCTTCAGTTTCTCTTCTTTCTTTATCTTCTTTTGTTGGTGTCTCAGTGCCTGTCGTGGCACTAAACTAAACTAGGTATAGTAAAGCCAGAAAATACTACTGGTTTCATAATGCGTGATGCAGATTGTCTTCAGCTGACATTTTGTGGCATCTCGAATTCACTCAAAGCACTACTTTTGATACAATTTGTATTTTGTTGTAAGCAGTGTCTAACACAGACACTTACACAGGTACACTCCACAATGAGCTGACACAGTTATGTGCCACAATGAGCTTGCCCCTTCATGAACTTTTACATGTTATCTCTTCCTTCCTTAGGGTTTTTTTCATTTTCAGCTTTTCTTCCTCGTTGAGTTTTCCTTTCTCACTCTGTTTCTATTTCTATTTTATAATCAGTTTTCATTTCTATGTCACGAATAACACAAACTGTCTCCAGCACAGGAGCAAATCTGGTGGCATTATTTGGTTTCAATCTGCATCAGGTACACATACATTTCTTTGGAAACTATATTTTCTTTATGTGGCATAATTTCAGTTGTCTTGTAGATTGAATCAAGACCAACAGAATATATTTTCTTTGTAAGAAACGATAAGCCAGATGCTCTCTCTGACTGAATCTACCTTCTGATGACAATGACAATGATAGTGACTCAGAAAATATTTACATTATTGACAACGAATCTGGAGATTCGTGAGGTAACAAAATCAACACCATATTTTCTAATTCAAACAATACACAAATTCCAATTAGAGAGTGTGAAGAAAGAACAATGTAGTTATATATTTGTATGTAAATTAGTTAAAACCAGACAAATATGTAGATTAGTTTAACTGTTTTGTTCTCAGATTTCCATTGAAATATACTGTCTAGCTTTCAATAAATTTAGAATATAATGAATTCAGTAAAATAACTTAGACATTGTTTAGTTGCCTTCTAAATATATAACGATAAAATCTTGATTGAAAGTTTATTATACACCTTTTGAATAAAGGAAAATTGTATCACAGAGCTAGGTGGTTCCTGGTTGGTTTATTTCAAAAACATAAAAAAATCAATAAAATAAGAAGACATATGCATATCAATTAGCAGTAGCAATTCTAAATACATTAGAATTGAAGGGAGTAAAATATTTCAAGTCTTTTTAACAACACCAGGATGTCATATTCGTCTCCTCACACTATTTCTAATTGGTTACATATACATACATATATCTATATGTATGTATTTTATATATGTATATATATATATTTATATATTTGACTAAGGTATCTTTAACCTGATGAGTAGCTAGTGGAGTACCCCTCATTAAGCAATTACTACCTTTGGTTCTGCTAGCTAGAAAATATATGTAACCTGGAATTTACCTACTTGTGAAATTTACATGCAAGTGGCTGAGCACTCCACAGGCATGCATAATTGAGTTAAAAGTCTATGAGCTTATAATTGCCCTTTGGATGACATTTGGTTCTGTTACATCAAATGACTAGCATTCTGTCGGCTATGATGATGAGTGTTTGGTTGATCCAATCAATAGAGCAGCTTGCTTCTGAAAATAATGTGCTAGTGGCTGAATGCTCCATAGACACGTGGACTGGAGCAACATGAAATAAGGTGTCTTGCTCAAGGACACAACATGCTGTCTGGAATTGAACTCATGACCCTACGATCTTGAACCAAATATCTCAACCACTAAGCCATGTGCTTTCATGTTACATCAAATATCTCACCATTGTTAAGCCATGATGTTGATGGTCAGTTGAGATTCTTGCTTCCTGGTCATATTTGTTCAATTTGTGCTTCATTTTCTTTCTTTTTTTTTTTTT
>NC_068981.1:104304482-104307214 GCF_001194135.2 Octopus bimaculoides
AAAAAAAAAAAAAAAATAGAAGATAAAATTTTTAATTTAATTTTCCAAAACTGAAAATTGTATTCTTCGCTGTGTACCAGTTTGAAAATGATTTTTCATAAGTGCACAAATATATATTCATAATATTCATATCTATTCTGTCTGCCTCTCTCTCTCCCCTCTCTCTCTCTCTCCTTCTCTTTCTCTCTATCTGTCTGTATACATGTGTGTATAAATATAAGCATAAGCTGATATATATTTGTGTGTGTGTGTGTGTACACTCATTCATGCTCACACACACACACACATACACTCACACATTTTAATTGGTAGATGTTGCAAAAGGACTCAAATGCCTAACATTTATCAAGTGAAACTCTCAGGCCTCAAGCCACTTTGCAATTTCTGCCAGTATGATATATATCTGAGTATGTGTATATACATATACACGTGTGTGTATGTACGTACACACACACACACTCACACATACACACACAGTCATGTTTTGTGCTTTATCTATCCTGTTTGTACTACCAAACCTTTTATATAATGTATAAAATATACAAATGCTTTGTGTGCACATTTCTTTAAATGTGCATGTGTATGTGTTTACATTTGTGTGACTATTTAAATACATTTGTGTGTCTTCCGGAGATTATAATATCTTACTCTAAGATTTGCCAACTTATTGATTAGTCACATACTGTTATTGTCTTTATTATTCATGGTTTGTGATATACACTATTATTTATTATTAAAAGAAATTATTATTATTATTATTATTATTATTATTATTATTATTATTATCATCATCTCTTTGTTTATTATTTGTTAGATTAAAGTGCTGAAATGTTTGTAAATCTTTCTCACTTTACTCCTTATCTTTAGTCACCTTTATGTTTTGCATTAGGCTCCAACAGATTGAATTTTTGTCTTGAGTTTTAATGCTACCACTCGTGATAATACTATTAAATCATGTGATGATGATAATCCCATATGTATGGGTGCAAGTATGGTTGTGTGGTTATGAAGTTTTGCTTTGCAACCATGTTGTTCTGGGTTTGATTTCACTGCTTGGCACCAATCTTTGACTGAAGATTCAAGTTGATCAATACCTTGCTAGCGAAATTCGGTAGATGGAAACAGTGCAAAAGCCATAATAAATATGCATGTGTGCGTGTGCATAAATGCTTGTGATTTTGAAAGTATCAGTACCTTTATGTCAATAAAAATAAGTTCACTTCTCAATCAAATATAGACCAATGAAATAATTGCTAGTTCATCATAAGTACTGGTGTTAATATGATCAAGATAATACCCCAGCATGGCCTCAGTCCCATAACTTAATTTTTTATTCTTCGCATACTGTTAGCATGTGCATTGGGTAACAAGATATCTCCAATAATCCTAGTCTTGAGCAGAGTCACCTGCATCTTCCCAGGTGATGCTAAGTTGCTTCAGATCTTTTATGAAGGTGGTGTGCCATGTCTTTTGGGGTCCTCTCTCTTTATATGTCTCTCTGGTGATACCCATTGTATAACTGTTTTGGGTTTTCACTTTGCTGGCAGTTGAAAAACATGACTTGCAAGTGTCCTTCTGCACAGTTGGCCAGTACATCAGACAACAGCAAGATGTCTTCAATAATCCTGAGTCTTGAGTCACCTGCATCTTCCTAGGAATGCTAAGTTGCTTAAGATCTTTTGTGGAGGTGTACCATGACTTCTTGGATCTCCCTCTCTTTCTTTATCTGTCTGATGGTACCCATTGTAAAGCTGTCTTGAGGAGTCACTGTTCTGGCCGTTAGAAAACATGACCTGTATGTAGTCTTCTTTCAGCAACAATCTCCTGTAAACTACATAGATTAGCTCTTCTCCGGAGTTCAGAAATAGCAATCAGATTTCTCTCACATTTCACTTTACATCTCAGAAAAAAATGCAATGCATAATGCAGTTCAATCTTGGAGTGGATACACACCACCTTACCCATACATGTATGTGTGTGAGGGGTGGTAGTGTTGAATAAGACAGGGATTAGGGTTTATCACAGTGAAGGCACATGATTCAGTGGTTAGAGTGTCGGGCTTACACTCGTGAGGTTGTGAGTTCAATTTCTGGACTAGGCTGTGTGTTGTGTTCTTGAGCAAGATGCTTTATTTTACATTGCTCCTGCTCACTCAGCTGTAGAAATGAGTTGCGATATCTCTGGTGCCAAGCTGTATTGGCTTTTGCCATTTCCTTGGACAACATCGCTGGCATGGAGAGGGGAGGCTGGTATGCATGGACAACTGGCTGGTCTCTCACAAAACAACCTTGCCCAGACTTGTGCCTTGGAGGGGAGCTTTCTAGGTGCAATCCCATGGTCATTATTCGTGACCAAAAGTAGGTGTGTGGTGGGTGGAGTCTTTAGGGGATCAGCACAAGCAAGATGCTTTCGATCAGAGACCTGCTCAATCAGGATTAACACTGGGTTCAACAATAACAACTACAAAACCATCCTCTGCACCATTACCAACACATCATCAGCCCCCCTCCTTCATCACCATCACCAACCCATTATCACCAACACCAACACCCCCTTCAACATCATCATCATCATCATTGCTGTGTCACAATTAACATTGATACTTCTTAACACTCTAGCTTCAACAAATAGATTAAGTGTCAAGCTTAATTATCTATTGGTTTTTGTCATTATTGCGTTTCTTTATGAGATTTATTTTATTTGTTTTATGAAGTATTTCTAGTTTGTTTCTG
>NC_068981.1:104307498-104309501 GCF_001194135.2 Octopus bimaculoides
GGTGGGAGTGGTAACAGAGAATATTGAATGCCTTACAGTTTTTCTTTTGTTTTTCCATATTTGTATTGTTTGTTTGTTTATTATTCTATTTCATTTATTCTTTTATTTTGTGGTTGGAGGTTGGAGAGCAGTAGAGTCAGTCACTCATTTTCCAGTTTGGCAGAAGTAGAAAGTATTTGATTAGGTGATTTTAAAGATGTTCTTGTTTTCCACTGACACATTTTGGTGAGAAGAAGTGAGAGCCATAGAGAAAAATAGGGAAGGACAGAAAGAGACAGAGAGGGAGGAGGGGGAGAGGAGCTGTTAACTTAAAAATACTGGATTAAGCTATGGAGCTGCCTCATTTAGAGAGTTAAGACAGGAATTGAAATGGGTAAAGAGTTGCGATTGGTTGAATGAATGAATAAATAAGTAGTTGCCTTAATCTGTTGATTACTGGTCTTGCACTTCATGACCTTTTGTCATAATAGTTGAAAGTGAGAGAGAAAAGAGAGAGAGAGTGTTTATGTGTGCGTGCGTGCGCGCGCTTGTGTGTATGAATGTGTGTGTATGAGAGAGAGAGTCTATGTGAGTGGCGATTCTTTCTACTATAGATACAAGGCCTGAAATTTTGGGGGAGGGAGCCAGTCAATTAGATGGACCCCAGTGCATAATTGGTGCTTAATTTATCGACCCCGAAAGGATGAAAGGCAAAGTGAACCTCGATGGAATTTGAACTCAGAACATACTGGCAGACAAAATACTAAGCATTTCACCCCGGTGTGCTAATGATTCTGCCAGCTTGCTGCCTTGAGTGTGAGTGGCAATTGCTTACTGGTTTGCCTCTGTGTACTTAAGGTGTTGATTCGGTTTACCCCTCTTCTCTAAGCTAGACTATTAAGAAATAAGAAAATCAAAAATGAGATATGAGAAATAACTCTCTCTATTATAGGCACAAGGTCTGAAATTTGCAGGGTGAGGGGGGGGGGTCTAGTCGATTATATCACCCCCAGTGCTCAATTGGTACTTATTTCATCAACCCTATCACACACACATCAAAAGGATAAAAGGCAAAGTTGACCATGGTGGAATTCTTTTTTCTTCATCCATATGGGAAAATAATGCAAATGGATCAATCATCACCATCATTGTTTTAATGTCCACTTTTCCATGCTAGCTTGCGTCGGATGGAATTTTTATTAAGGTGGACATTTTACAGCCAGATACCCTTCCTGTCACCAACCCTCACCTGTTTCTTTGTAAGGTAATATTCCTCCATGACCAGATCTGTTTTCACAGATTGGAAATGAAGAACACTGCTTGCATGATGGTGACATTCATAGACAACTATCACACCCACACATGCATACACACACACACACGCACATACACACACACACACACACATATGTATATGTGTGTGTATATGTGTATATGTATGTATATATATGTGTGTGTGTGTATATATATATATATATATATATATATATTTATGTCTGTGTTTGTCCCCCACCATCACTTGACAACCGATGTTGGTGTGTTTACGCCCCCATAACTTAGCAGTTTGGCAAAAGAAACCAATAAAATGAATACTAGGCTTACAAAGAATAATTCCTAGGAGTGATTTCTTCGACTATAACCCTTTAAGGTGGTGCTGCAGCATAGCCGCAGTCAAATGAGTGAAACAAGTAAGAGAATAAAAGCATATGTGTCTGTGTGTATATATACACATATATACATGTATGATGGGCTTCTTTCAGTTTGTCTACCAATTTCACTCTCAAAGTTTCGGTTGGCCCAGGATTATAGTGAAAGACACTTACATACCTAAGGTGCCATGTTGTGAGACTGAACCCAAACACATGTGCTTAAGAATCAAACTTCTAATTTATGGCACAGATCAGTGGCATGAATTTTGATAATTAACTCAAAGGGCAATGTACTGACAGCCATGGAACTTCCTCACCACCACCACCAAAAAAATTTGTTAATTACAGTAATCCCTCGATTGTTATATCCCCCCC
>NC_068981.1:104309511-104312007 GCF_001194135.2 Octopus bimaculoides
CGCTGGCAATAGCTGAAAATTCACGAAGTAAGAACATTACTGTACTATATTTTTTTTAATTATTTATATAGTTTGTATATATTTATTGTATTATAAATGCAAAACAACACCACAGAAGAATCAACGTAAGCTTAAATGATAAACCACGATAGGTGAACCGTGATATGGCAAGGGATTACTTCAATTGCAATTTCCCCTCTTAGTTTCAACTAAGAGGAGGAATTTCAATTAATTAAGAACCTAATAAACCTAGCTGCTATTGTTAGTAACACTCAAAGGTGGGGAGATAATTTCAAGAAATTAAAGAGTTAATCCCTCCATGTAAAATTACAAGCTTAGAGGAAGGAAAATCTGATTTTTGCTTGCAGGCAAGAGACAACCGTGGACATGTTTTAGTTGGTCCTTTAGACTGTCAGGAGTTTGAGGCTCTTTATCATGTAATGGAGGGGTCAGCATCAGCTGTGGCTGTTGTTGTTTAGCCCTAGGCTGGTCCACATTCAACAAACAACTTTTAATCAAAGGTTTTTCAGTGTATTCTTTTCCCAGTTTGTTGTGTGTAATTTCAGAGAATTTGGCCATGCAGAGGTTCACAATTTGTGTTGGTGGCAGTGGTGATGGTGGTGGTTAGTAGTAGTAGTAGTAGTAGTTATGAGCATTAATAGTAGTAGTGATTGTAATGGTCTCAGAAGAGCTAGAGCAGTTTACAAGATTAGATCATAAAAGGCGGCGAGCTGGCAGAAACGTTAGCACTCCAGGCGAAATGCTTAGCGGTATTTCGTCTGCTGTTACGTTCTGAGATCAAATTCCACCAAGGTCGACTTTGCCTTTTATCCTTTCGGGGTCGATAAATTGAGTACCAGTTGCGTACTGGGGTCGATGTAATCGACTTAATCCCTTTGTCTGTCCTTGTTTGTTCCCTCTATATTTAGCCCCTTGTGGGCAATACAGAAAAAAGATTAGATCATAAAATCAAAATGTAAGAGAGAGAGAGAGAGAGAGAGGGGGGGGGGAAGAAAGTGAGAATAGTTGAAGCATGATTCAGTGGTGGATAGAGAGTATCATATGTGAGTTTGAGTAATTTGATAGAAATAGAAATTTCTCTCAATATAAACAGAATGATGGATATCCCATTTGTTAGTTTTGATGACATGTATTCCAGTTGGTTGATCAATGGATCTTACCAAATCATCAAGCTATGCACTAAATGAAATTCTCAAATTGACAACACGCTATTTGACAAGGCCTTTTTGCTGGTCCTGTCCATCTCACAAGCTTCTACTCAGTTTCTGTCTTCCCGGTTTTACTCATTAGTTTTAGGGAGACCCTCGACTAAAATTGAAGACACTTGCCCAAAATGCTACAAATGGGGTGGAGGGTCAAACTCGGGGACTTATATTTCTGAAGCAAACCATTCAGCCAAGAACAAACAAGTTTTAGTCTTTTAGCATTTAAACCAGCCATATCTGGCACAAATATTCTATGTTTTATGCTAAAACTAACCGGCTCCAACCTCTCACACCTACCCTACAATGTCATTCTAAAAATAAACACTACGTCATCAAAATCTCAAAGCTATAAGATAATAAATGATTAATTTAAAACAATGTAAATAAATAAGCAATACATTTGACAAAGAAATCTGAATATTAAAGGGTTTAAATTGACAAATGAAAGTGAGCAAAAAAGAATTTTGTAGTGTAAAAAACCTGGCCCTGAAACTGTGTTTTTAACAAAATTTCTATGACATTTCAAGAGAAAAGCTCATTAATTAAATACAGCATATGACCAGCAGCTGACAGATACCTCCCCATAAGTTTCAAATTCAATACAAGTATTTCAAATCTCTGATGCAGGGCACTTAATTGTACATGCCTCTCTTCCCTTTCATATAGTTGAGAACAAAGTGGTGTCTTTTCTTCAGTAATGAAGATACCAACTAGGCATGTTGATCTTATTAGTTTCAGAAAACCTGCAAACCTGAGAGGAACATGGAGACAACCCCTTTCCTCCAAACCAATAGAATTATAAAAAGAAAAAGTGTTCTATCCAAGGGAAAGATAAACATTGTGTCATAACTTGAAACAATAGCTTCGATCACTTTTTGGAGCATTTAAACATTATCAATATGGTAATGATATAAAATATAATAACACATATCTATATCAATATTTTATAGACACATATACACATTCACACACACACACACATCACCATCATCATTATTGTCTTATGGTTCAGGAATGCGGATCTCAACATTCTTTGGGGACTGATTTCTACTGTATGTTACCTTGAGATAAGACCTTATCTCAAGGTCTTCTATAAATGTCTTAGTTTGGTCAGTTCCTTCATCATCATCACCATCACCATCATCATCACCATCACCATCATTTAACGTTCACTTTTCATGCTAGCATGGGGTGGACAGTTTGACAGGAACTGGCCTGTGTATGCATATATATATTCATTTGTGTGTGTGTGTGGTGTGTATACACACAC
>NC_068981.1:104312142-104315430 GCF_001194135.2 Octopus bimaculoides
ATGACCATCCCCAAATATAACAATATATATCTATATATATATATATATATATATATACATAAACAGTTTTTGTGTGTATGTGTGTGCATGCGTGTACATGTTCCTTATGGATTCAAAAACTGAGTTGCCAATTTTGACATATGAGATATCAAAAGATTCAGTAATCTTTCGGCTATCAAATAAAGTATGTTTTTTGCACAACAACTTCTTTTTTACTACAAAAATAACCTTGAAAACAAGGTCGGGTCACGCTATTTTGAGGTCTTTAGCTAAGGGAGGCAACTCTGCCTAAACAATATCTTAAATAAAGCATAATGAGAAAATGTTTAAGATACATGGAGTTTTACCGGGAAATAAAACTGAGATGTACATATAGTGTTATCGTATACAAGTTTTGAACTCATTATCTTGTGGTTAATAATCCACTACCTTAAATTTAAAGTCTTTAAACATTATTTTATTGGGTTTAGTCTTTTGACTGTCCACATGATGGGGTATCACCTTCAAAAATTTAATTGATCATTCTGACCTCAATACATATTTCAATCTGGCATTTATTTTATAGATCTCTGCTTGATGAACTGCTAACTTTGAGACAGAGTGGGGCACAATACTCAATTTAACAAAAATTGTAAACACACACATACATATTAAGTGCAAGAATGACTATGTGGTTGAGAAGTTTGCTTCCCAACCACATGGTTCCATGTTCAATCCTTCTGCATTGTACCTTGGGAAAGTGTTTTCTACTATAGCCCTCAACCAACCTCAGACTTGTGACTGAATTTGGTTGACAGAAACTGCAACGTTGTTCATCAGAAAATGACTGAAAGCATGTTTATAAAGAAGAGTTGTTTGCTTCATAAGAAAGGAACAAATAATATAATGTAGCTGTAGGTCATAACACCCAGGTAACACCAGGGTGCATTGCTAGTATATATATATATATATATATATGTAAGAAACAAGTTAAAAATATGTAATGACCATTATTTTTAACTTGTTTCTTATTTATCACTCTGTGTAAAAACCAGTTTGTCTGGAGTTCATCCACAGATTTACAATATAGAATTGTGATGAACCATAACTTTGGACCCTACCACAAGATTACCTGGAATTCTTCACTAATCTAAGTAATATTGTTAGCCTGGTGTGCCAACAGAGAGCTTAGGAAGTATTTTACCCAGATTGATAATCCCTCACTATATGTGTGTGTGTGTGTGTACAACCAGTGTTGCTTTGTTTATATCCCTATAATTTTGCTGTTCAATAAAAGAGACCACTAGAATAAGTTACAGGCTTAAAAACTAAGTATTGGAGTTGGTTTGTTCAACTGAACCATTCCAGGCAGTGCTCCAGCATGGCCACAGTCAAATGGCTGATACAAGTAAAAGTAGGAAACGGAAAGACAAAAGTTGGTCACTTCTGCTATAGTGTCTGTCTATGATCAAGGCATTTAATTCACAACAGCCCAGTTTGCTTAGCTGTAAGATGTTATTGTAAGATGTTATTGCAAGATGAGGAACCAATCTGTAACTGCTCTAAGTAACCTACAGCAGAGCAGTAACAGCAGCACTGTAAAATTGTTGATATCCTGCCATTGTCTTGTTGTGCTTCAATTCAGCTCCTACAGTCCATCCACAGCCCGGAAAAAGACCTACAGTTTTGCCAAAATGCCTTTGCTTGAGAAACAGTATCTGAAGACAGGCTCACCATTACCTTAGTTTATAATGTGAGATAACTAAGTACATTATGTCTTGTCTGTCTCCCTATCTCTCTCTCTCTCTCTCTCCTGCTCTCTCTCTCTCCCTCTCCCTCTCTCTCTTTCTCCTCTCCAATTTATTCTACTCTATCAATTTCATTGTTTTCATCACATTATGCCTCTCTCTCTCTCTTCCTCTCCCTCTCTCCTCTCTCTCCCTCCTTCTCTCTCTCCTAGTCTTTCCTGCTTTTTCGTTTTTCTTTCTTTTGTCTTTTCTTTCTACTTTCACTCTTCCTGCTCCCTTCTCACCTTTCTGTCTTTATTACCCTGGCTCCCACCTCTCTATCTATCTATCTATCTATCTATCTATCTATCTTTGGTCCACCTCCTAAAACTTTTTTACATCACCTACATCACCACCACCACCTGCATTTCCACCACCACTTCCACTACTTTAACTACTTCCACTTCATCACCACCACTTGCTTTTTCTTTTTCTTTTTTTCTAAATTTTACTCCTTCCCAGCTAGGTTATTGGTGAGAACTAAAATAATGTATGTTTGTGTGTAAATGTTAATGTTTATCTGTATTTACGTTTGTATATATGTGTATTGATATACAAATATATGCCTGCATGTGTGTGTGTATGCATATGTTTGTATATGTGTGTGTGTGTGTGTGTGTGTGTGTGTATGTATGAGAAGTAGTGCAAATGGTATGGTGGTAGTGGTAAGAGGATCTTTGTGGATGGATGGATGGATAAGGGGTGGGGTTGTAGAAGTGCATGTAATGTAGGATACATGCTGGTGGTGGTGGTGGTAGCTGTGATGAATGCGATGGTGGTGAAGTTGGTGATGGTTGTTCTGGGTTGGATTATGTGAGGGTGACTGTGATGGTGGTGACTGTAGTAGTAGTAGTAGTAGTAGTAGTAGTAGTCAGTATGGCGTTGGTGGAAGTGCTGATGCTACTGGCTTTTATGAGATGGTGATAGTGGTAGCTTGGTGGTGGTGGTGGTGGTGGTGGGAGTGATGATTGGTAGTGATGAAGATGATGATTGTTACAGTGATTTGGAGGTGGTGGTCACTGTTTGTGGATTGTTGGGTGTGCAAGAATGGCAGTGGATTAGGAGGGGGTGGGCATATAGTAGAATTTTGGAAATGGAGGCGAGAGGAGGAGGAGGAGTGCAGGGGAGAGAGAAAGAGAAAGTAGGTGAGAGAGAAAGGGGAGGGGTGGATGTCTCTGGAGTTCACACAGGCACACACACCCACACACACAAACCTTCCTTTCTGTCTTACGCCCCACCACCATCATCCTCCACCTGTTACCCAGTCGCCTGTCCACCCATGAACAAACAGTAAGTAGTAATCTGGCCAGTGACACTAACAGTATTTTCTGAAATAAAAATAAAAATAAACTAATAAATAAACTAATAAATTAGAATAAAATTTCTTGGTGCTCCAAGATGGAGAGGCAGAAGAGAGAGAGAGAGTGTGTGAGAGAGAAATAGGGGGAGAAACAGAGAGAGAGGAGACTTAGAGAAGAAAGGAGAAAAGGCTATGGTAGAGGAAGTGGTTGAGATGTGTTCG
>NC_068981.1:104315479-104332717 GCF_001194135.2 Octopus bimaculoides
GGGGGGGGGGGGTTGGCCGGTTGGCTGGCTGGCTGGCTGGTAGTGATGGTAGTGTGTTTGTTGGTGGGTGGAGGTATGGGGTTTACTGGTTTTCAGCAGTCTCTGAAATATATAAAGTGCCATTTATGCTGGAGAAGCCTTTAGCAAGCCATCCATCATTACTGGCATGTGTCATGGGCTTGCTATGGAAGGCTGGCAGGGACAAAAATAAAAATCTTTGGATTTGCCTGTTTATTGGTCGGGTTGTGTGCTTTGCTGTTTAATGTTGATGCTGCCGCTGCTGCCGATGATGATGATTTCTGCTTTTTATTTCTTGTGTGTTTTGTAGAGGGTAGGGTTCTTGTTTTTAATGTTCTTGTTGTTACTGCTACAGTTTTTGCTACTGTTGCAGCTTTTTATATTGTTGTTGGTGGTTGTGTTGCTATTTTTTTTATGTTGTGGTGTTGCTTTTTTTTTTTTTTTTTTTTTTTTTTTTTTTTAACGTTGGTGGTGTTGCTAATGCTATTGTTGTTATAGTTACATACAACTATTGTTTTTTTTATTGTTGCAGTTCTTGTAACTGTTGTTGTTCATACTACTGTATGTTTTGTTTTGTTGCAACTGTTGTTGTTATTGCTGATTGTTGTAGGTGCTGGTAAAGTTACAACCATTGTCATCATCACCATCATCGTCATTGTCGTCATCATCATCATCTCCATCGTTGTCATAATGATTGTCATCGTCATCATTGTCATCATCCTCATCTTTATCCTCTTCCTCCTCATCATCATCACCTGCTCCTCTTCTTCTCACTCCCCGTCCTCATCCCGCTTCTCCAGTTCCTCCTCCTCCTCCTCATCATCATCATTGTCATCATCATGATCATCATCATCATCCTCATGATCATCATCTCCATGATCATCTTCACTGTTGTTGTTTAGCCCCAGGTCAACCTTGATTGACCTACGATCAAATGCATTTCAGACTGTGTTTTTATATATCTAACACATCACTTGCTATGTCTTGTTTTTGTTTTTTGCCTTAAGACTAGAGTGTGTTTTGAGGGAATTTGACTCACTATTTCTAACTGGTTAAGACACCACATATTAACTTCTTTGTTGGCTCAACAGTAATGGTCATAGTTCTGCCGTTTGAAATGTGTAACTGATCCATTCTTTGTTGCTTGCCAATGTTGTTTCCCTTGTTGTTTAATAAACATGATACTACCTTATAGTATTAGTTGTTGTTTAGACCCTTGTCATCTGTGTTCAAACAAACCTACAATAAGCAAAGGCATTCCTGCCATGACTATCCTATCTTTTTATTTATTTTTTTTTTTTTTTTAGGCTTTGAGAACCCAAAACTACATTGTCCAATGTTTCCTATTTTTAAGACAGTGGGGTGTGATTTAATTGATAAGGATTCAGCTACTATTTCTTGAAAATCAAGTATATAGGTGCAGGCATGGCTGTGTAGTAAGAAGCTTGCTTCCCAACCACATGGTTCCAGGTTCAGTCATATTGTGTGGCACCTTGGACAAACGTCTTCTACTATATAGCATTGGGATGACCAAAGCCTTGTGAGTGGATTTGATAGATGGAAACTGAAAGAAGCCTGCCATATATGTGTATGCGTATGGCACCTTGGGTGAGTGTCTTCTAGTATAGATAGCATCGGGCCAACCAAAGCCTTATGAGTGGATTTAGTAGATGAAAACTGAAAGAAGCCTGTCGTGTGTGTGTGTGTGTATTTATGTGTGCATGTCTTTGTATCTAGGTTTGTCCCCCACCCCCACTTGACAACGGGTGCTGGTGTGCTTACATTCCCGTAACTTATCAGTTTCGCAAAAGTGACCAATGGAATATGTACTAAGCTTTAAAAAAGGTAAGTCATAAGATCGCTTCATTCGACTAAAACCCTTCAAGGTGGTGCCCCAGCATGACCGCATTCAAATGACTGAAACAAGTAAAAGACAGAGGATAAAAGAAGATATCACATAGAGTAGGAATGGTCAACCTTTTTCAAAAAAATGAACCACATGAGGTATCGCTCATCATTGGTGGGGCATAGGGGTTGACACTATTAAAATAATTTAAGGTCATTTTCTTTTTATTAAATATGCCATTCTGAAAATCCTGTGGGCCACAAGTTGCCAGTGATTGAGGTAGATAGAGTTTCTCTTTATTCATGAGGACAGTGACAGGAAACATTATTTTCTTTTATCTTTTACTTGTTTGAGTCATTTTTTTGTTACTGTGGCCATGCTGGGGCACCACCTTGAAGAGTTTTAGTTGAACAAATCAACCCCAGGACTTATTTTTTTTTTAAAGATTAGTACTTATTCTATTAATCTCTTTTGCTGAACCACTAGGTTACAAGGACGTAAACAGACCAACACTGGTTGTCGAGCAGTGGTGGGGGACAAACACAGACACAAAGATACACACACACACACACACACACACACACACACACACACACACACACACACACACACACATATATAAAACTGAGAATGTCTGTCTGAATGTGTGCATCACTAAAACTCAAGAACTTACCCAACGGATTTCATTCAAATTTTATACCTGGTGACTTTACTCTTGAAAATCAGCCCTTTGGTAGAATTGAGACCAAGGTGGATAATGATGAGCTGGAAACTGTAGTGGAAGCAGATACATCTCAAACTATACATGAGTTAGCAGCAAGGTTTGATGTTTCAATTCTAACTGTATTCGACAACCTGAAACAAATTGGCACGATAAAGAAGATGGACAAGTGGGTACCACATGAAATGAATGAGCATCAAATCACACGTCATCTTGAAACTTGTTGTTCTTTGCTATCATGGCATAAAAGCAAACCATTTTTGCATCGTATTGTTACATATAGTGAAAAATGGATTCCTTTCAACAATAGCAAGCATTCTGCACTGTGGTTGGATAGAGATGAAGTGCCAAAACACAATCCAAAAAGAATATTTACCAGAAAAGCTAATGGTGTCTGTTTGGTGGTCCAATGCTGGTGTCATCCACCACAGCTTCATGGGACCTGGTAAGTCAATTACAGCAGATGTATACATCAACCAATTGGATGAAATGATGAGTGCACTAGCAATTAAACAACCGAGATTGGTCAATAGAGATAGTACTCTGTCATCCACCATATTCACCAGACTTTGTACCAACTGACTATCACATTTTCCAGACATTAGACAACTTTTTGTAATGAAAAACTTCAAATCTGAAATCTGAAGAAGATGCAAAAACAGCCTTTTGTGATTTCACCACCTTTTGCTCTCCAGAATTCTTCGCTGCCTACATAAATGTGCTACCGATAAAATGGCAAAATTGTGTTGATAATTTAGGTGCATACTTTTATTAACTGCATTGTTTTTTGTTGAGATAAAGTAAAACTTTCAGTTCAAAATTGGACATTTCATTGTTAATGACCTGATGTGTGTGTGTGTGTGTGGGAATACATACAATGGGCTTCTTTCAGTTTCTCTCTACCAAATCCACTTACAGGGCTTTGATCAGCCTGAGGCTATAGCAGAAGACACTTGCCCAAGGCATCACACAGTGGAACTGAACCTAGAATCATGTGGTTGGGAAGCAAGCTTCTTACCACACAGCCATGCCTGTGCCTGTGTGTTTTTATGAATGTTAATAGGAATTGAAACCAGGTTGCCATGGATTCAATTAGCCAAAGGCTCACTTTTCCTCAGTTGTTGCTCTCCATTATCCTCATTACTCCCATCTGTATTTTTTTTGTTTGTTTTTTTTTTCTATTTTCACATGAGAAGGACAACTCTACTGCAATGGGCCTCTGTTCCTTGAAATTAGCTGGTCTCAGGCCTCCTCCACTCCAGCACTTCCAACCTACTTATCTCTCCTCCACCTATCACTTTAGATATGATCAATCAACCAGGCATTGCACTAACCACTTAACAGCCACCCCCACCCCCAGGCCTCCCACCCCAGAGTGTTATTCCTGTAGAAAAGGTATTATCAACCATTTTTTTTTTTTTATCAATGGACCCTTTTGATTACTATTTTATTCTGATGGACCCCCATCACCGTTAGTTTTATAGAAACTTCTTTCAAAATTTCTATTTTGCTTTTCACACATTACCTTTTGTAGGTTGAACTACGTCAAATGTAAGAGGAAAAAAACCTAGCTGTTTCTTTGCAATACATACCAATACACACATCTAAAGCAAAAATTTTTCAGAAGCCCTGATAATACTATTTTGGATCCCTAGTCTATTATCTTATTGTGTGGATCCCCAAAGTTTTATATAGACCCTGGTTGAGAACCACTGCTGGAGAATCTCCACCTGTACATGCCTTTCTGCAGGTGTCAACCTGCGACTGGAACATCAGCAGTATCGATCACACTACTCTTGGAGGCCCTACAAAAATCATGGGCACTGCTCCTTATGCCAGATCCAGCAAGTGAGAAAGGAGAAAAAAATTATCTGCTTTTTTCTTTTCTTTTAATTAACTTACCTGTCATAATTGACAGATAACGGTTCCACAGTTTCTTTGCTAAGCAACCAGATGATATGTTTATAGCGATCAAATGTTTTGTTTGTGTTGTACAGGTGTATGATATGCCACATTTCAGAAGTCAAAGTGATCGCAGAACATTGTGAAATGAGGTGTTTTACTCAGGAACACATTACCCAGTCTGGAAATTGTACTAATGATTTTGTGATCATTAGTACAACTCCCTAACCATTAGACTTTGTGCTCTTGGTTGTGAAAATCTACAGTACAACAGATTTATCTCCCTTTATCTTGATCTTCAGTCATATCATATGTGCAGCTTCTGTAATTTCTTTCATCTGCTTTTCACTGCTAGGTCAAGTCAAATAGATTTGTTTGTTTAATAGTTAAATGTGTTATCCCATGCACATGTACAACTGATGTGGTTAAACCAATGACTTGACTATTCTATATCAATGATATCAATCAACAGATAAGACTTGTTGACTTCAGGTGAAGGAAGCAGTAGCTGTTACAAAATTTGCATGGGTTCCTAAGAGCATAGCTACAATCAAGAAACAAAAAAAAAAGGGATGGGATCACATAGCAAATAGTGTAAACATGTAAGGCAGCAAGCTAGTAGAACCATTAGCACACTAGGCAAAATGCTTAGTGGCATTTCATCCAGCTCTAGATTCTGAGTTCAAATTCCACCAAGGTTGGCTTTGCCTTTCATCCTTTTAGGGTCAATAAAATAAGTACCTGTTGAGCACTGGGTTCAATTTAATAGACTTATGCCTTCCCCAAAACTGCTGGCCTTGTGCCAAAATTTGAAACTATATAGTGTAAACGTATAAACTTCGTCACTATCTTTCCAAATCCTGCTACGTTTCACATGGAAGTTTTATCTTGTTCTCATGTAGAAGTCAACCTGCTTTGTTTGACCGTAAATTTTAGTCAGAAAGGTTCCACTTGAATGCCAGAAAATTCAGTAAGTCCCAATACTGTGACTCATTGCCACCATCACCTTCACCCAATTTTTTCCTCATCAGAATGTTAACTCTCTGCACTTCCTTTCTTGACACATTTCCTCCTACAAATATTGACTTATAAATGTTCAAAATTAACATTAATTATGTCAATGTCCTCAATCTGGAAGAGCCTTTGAAGGCCATGAGCACTGTTCCTTCCTTCTGACTAAAATTAAACGTTTGAAATAGTATTTGCTTTTAGTGTTTACTTACTTCAGCCATTGGGTAGTGGCCATGCAGAGGCACCGCCTTGAAGGATTTTAGTTGAACAGATCAACCCTGGTACTTACAGTTTTTAAGCCTGGTCCTTATTCTATCTGTCTCTTTGCTGAACCACTAAGTTATGGAAACATAAACAAGCCAACACCAATTGTCAAGTGGTGGTGTTTGACTAAACCATTCAAGGCAGTGCCCCAGCATGGCCACAGTCCGATGACTGAAACTAGTAAAAAGTAAAATATCTTATATGACATCATCCATTGTGTTCTTCTCTTCTTTAAAACAGTATGATATGGTTTGAAGGAAATTTGGTTGCTATGTCTAGCATCGAGGCTTTCTCAGTGCTTAACCCATGAAGTGAAATTTGTTTTAGTTGACAAGGTATGTGAGCCCCTGAACTTACTGGTGCCTAGCTAAGAAAACAAGTAAATAAAAGAGAGAACAGCTCTTAACTTTAGTTACTTTGCTGCACTCTACTTCTCAAAATAGCTAACCACTCTGTTTTAAAACCACCCACACTTATTTCTATGTCTCCTTTTCCATGTCTACTGGTGTACTGCCAAACAGAACCAGGCAGACCTGTCTAACCCATGCCAACAGGATGATTGATAGTGAGGTACAGTACAGAGTAACTAAAGGGGAAAGGTACAATGTTGACTAGTATCAGTAGTATTACTAGCAATATTAGTAGTAGTTGTAGCAGCAACAGTAGTGAGGAGGAGAATGAGGACGGGGGAGGGGGTATAGTGTGGGAAAATAGTTGGAGGGGGAAAATTATGTATATAAGGATAATGACAATGCTGGCATTGGTGTTCATGATGGATATGATGATAATAATAGTAATGATTAATATGAATATTGTAGTGGAAGGGGTGATGATGGTAATGGTGATGATGATGAATATGAGAATAATGACATTGATCATGGTAAAATGATGAATATGAAAATGATGATTAAGAGGAGGATAAGAGAGAGAAAGAGAGAGAATTGGGTGGGTGAGAACTGAGGTGACGCAGGAAATTATGTGTATTTTGAGAACCACTTCTAAGACTGTATACCAAAATATTTCTATACTTTATATTAGTTTGTTTTTTTGTTTTGTTTTGCTTGTTTTTCACAGATTGATATTATAAACTCATTTATTTCGATTCATTTAAGATGCAGTGTTTTCACCAGCTAGATCCACTGGCATGATATAACATTGGTTCATTCCACTACCAAACATTAGCGGTTTAAGGCAGTGGTCGTTTGCAGTAAACAAACACTCCAACTACCAACCAACCAACCAACTAGCTAGCTAGCCTTGCTGTGTGTAGTAACTAAGAGACTCATGTAAACATAAACAACATTTGCTGCTATCAATTCAAAAGACTATCCACTTCATATTTAATATTCAAAATTGAAGACTGTATTGATTGGACAGATGTGGATGTTGCAGAATTGATAGATCACTAAATAATTTTACCTATCTATGTTTTAGGTTCAAATCACAATAGTCATGATCACAAATTGTAACTATAGGCGCAGGAGTGGCTGTGTGGTAAGTAGCTTGCTTACAAACTACATGGTTCCGGGTTCATTCCCACTGTGTGGCATTTTGGGCAAGTGTCTTCTACTATAGCCTCGAGCCGACCAATGCCTTGTGAGTGGATTTGGTAGACGGAAACTGAAAGAAGCCTGTTATATATATGTATAGATATATATGTGTATATGTTTGTGTGTCTGTGTTTGTCCCCGCAACATCGCTGGACAACCGATGCTGGTGTGTTTACGTCCCCCGTAACTTAGCGGTTCGGTTAAAGAGACTGATAGAATAAGTACTAGGCTTCCAAAGTATAAGTCCTGGGGTCGATTTACTCGACTAAAGGCAGTGCTCCAGCATGGCTGCAGTCAAATGACTGAAACAAGTAAAAGAGTAAAAGAGGGGTTGATTCAATCAACTACAGGCTTTCCCCCACCACTTCTTTCCAGAATTATGACCTTATGCCAGAGTAAGAAAATCTGTTCGGGGTTATTTCTTCATCAAATTGATGTTCCTGCTATTATTTGTAACAAATGAAAGACACACA
The DNA here is from genome assembly GCF_001194135.2 of Octopus bimaculoides. Taxonomy (NCBI): domain Eukaryota; kingdom Metazoa; phylum Mollusca; class Cephalopoda; order Octopoda; family Octopodidae; genus Octopus; species Octopus bimaculoides. The sequence goes on from NC_068981.1 coordinate 104,323,265, forward strand.
AATATACCTAAAAAAAAAAATAACAGCAATATGTCATAAAAATATTGTATCTGAACTTTATGATGTGAACTGATGTACCAAACTCCTTCGGTCTAAAAATTGAGCAACCAAATTTTTATCATCTTCCATTTCTTTTCGAACATAGATTTAACCCTTTAGCATTTAAACCAGCCATATCAGACCAGGATATTCTACCTGTTTTATGCTGAAACCAGCCAGATCTGACCTCTCACACCCATCCTACAATGTCATTCTAAAGGTAAAGAATCACATCATCAAAATCTCAAAGCCACAACATAATGCATAATTAATTCAAAACAATTTGAATAAATAAGCATTACATTTGCCTGAGTAATCTGAATGCTAAAAGTTTAAAGCTTATCACCAATGTATCATAAGATTATCAGAGATTTGCATACACACACATGCATGTATATATGTGTTTTTGCCTGTGTATATGTGTGTATGTATGTATGAATGTATGTGTATATCGCTATGTATTCTTTAGATTTTATCCTTATAGTTCTTTGGTTTGTGTTAGTTATTACAGCTTAGGCCATTCTGGAACACTGCTATTTTATATATATATATATATATATATATATGTATATATATATATATATATTATATATACATATATATACACACAATTAAGGCCATTCTGAGGCATTCTGTTCATTGCTCATTGATTTGTATTGTTATGTATCATCTTTTCTGTATATCCAGTAGATTTTGTTGATTAGCATCATTAATTGGTGAAACAGTTCTTTGTTGCAAAGTCCTTAGGCATTCCAGAGAATTAAGTAGCTATTGCTGGGAGTGTTCTGCTGCATATTCTTTCTAAATTTACGATGGGCTGTATGGTAAAGCTAGCATAATTTTCCATGATGTACCTGAGTGTTTCTATATTTTGTAATCGTCTGTAGAATTGGTATTGAATTTCTAAATAAGTACCCATTGTATTTTGTTTGTAATATAACTGGGTTTTGTATTTCCACATGTTTTGGAGATTGCTTGTGTATTTGATTTGGGTATAAGAATAATGTTGTGGGTGGCTGAGAAGCAGTCTGGCCTTAGATTTTGTATCATTCATGCAGTGTTTATTGTTAATGTACTTCTATTTCCCAGGTGTTGGGACTGATCTGAAAGCATTCAGTGAAGCTTTGATGTGCTTTTCTGCTCACCTTGTATACACTTGCCTTCTGCCAATTCACTGTAAAGTAGTTGTGTGTCAGGGATTCAAACAAGGTGGCCTGCTCACCTGACCTGCACACTCCTCGGCAGTGTGTGAACACTTGGCACATCAGCTCAAGAGAGGACCTCTGTGTCTGGGACTTTGTTTTGCCAGGTGAATCTCAACAGCTTTCTCAGATAGTTCATGTGGAACAGAATAGGATTGCAGGAGCACAAAGAAAATATGTGCCACACAAGTCCAGAACCAACTCCTTGCCTTCATTCCCAGCAGACCACCAGTGTCCAACCTGTGGCAGAACCTTCTCAGCATGGAAGTATAAAGAAAGTGTTTATATTTTGTATTATTTCTTTCATAGTCTTCCATATTGAAGGTTGACAACTGTAATTTCATTACAAGACCCGTGTTGCCAGCTGTGCAAGTTTTAATGAGTATGCGCATATCGACAATTGTATCAATCAAAGTCCCATTAAAAGCAACAAAGTTTTGCTCATAATTATTGTTAATGAAGGAACCAGAAAATAAGATGACTCTTATGGTAATAAAGTATTTCTGTTTTTGTTTCTATCTGAAATATATACATACCATAAATAGATGCTATATATGTTTGTTGCCAACACAACTTATATCCCACAAAATTCATCATCCTCATTTAACATCCGTTTCCATGCTAGCATGGGTTTGACAGAAGCTGAGCAGCTGAAGGGCTGTTCAGGTCCCATGTCTGTTTTTGCATGGTTTCTACTGCTGGATGCCTTTTCTAATGCCAACCTCATTACAGAATGTACTGGGTGCTTTTACACAGCACTGGTTTGGGTGCTCTTTACATGGCACCAAGTCTTAGGAGCCTGCAAGATTACTTATGAAAAACTGGACTGGATGTTTAACCCTTTAGCATTTAAAGCAACCATATCTGGCTCAAAGATTCTATCTGTTTTATCTTCAAACTGACTATATCCACCTTCTCACACCTACCCTATAATATCATTAGTATCTCACATCTATAATATCATTAATATCTTACATCTATAATATCTCACACTTACCCTATAATATCATCAAAAATAAACATATCAATATCCCAAAGCTATGAGATAATGCATGATTAATTTTTTTTAAAAGTGAATTCATAAGTACCACATTTAATAGAGTAATCTAAATGCTAAAGAGTTAAAACATCCTTTTTGACTTTTGAAAATTTGTGGAACAAACTATATTTCAGTTTATTAGGATTCTAATTTTTTTAATATTTTTGGAAAAATTAAACTTTTTTTTTTTTCATGTTGTTGACTTTTTAGAGGTACACATTATCAGTTTACACCAGTAAAATTCAAAGGTTGCTTGCAAGTGTTCTTTGTTTTGTTTAGGCAGTGTGAACTTTTTAAATGTATATATACATGTATACAACAAGCTTCCTTCAGTTTCCATCTTCTAAATCTACTCACAAAGTTTTGGTCAGCCCAAGGCTATAGTAGAATGTTCCACACAGTGAGATTGAACCCCAAGCCATGTAATTAGGAAGCAAGCTTCTTAACACACAGCTACGCCTACACCTGAATATTGACAGAATTTGTAATATATTTGCATGCATTGGGATATCTGTTCCAGTAATTCATATTTCAGCAGTAATGCTTGCAATGCCACTGGTGCCAAGGTGTAATTGGCCTCTGTTGGTGGCCTTTCCCTAGGATAAATCCTGTGGCATGGAGAGGGGGAGACTTGCATGCATGGATAACCTTCAGCCTTGCACATAAACATCTTCCCAGGTCAAGGCATACAGGTGCAGATGAATGGGCAGCCCTGACTAATGCAAGCCCTAGAATCTTTTCCAGGATTTTATTGTCCGTAATATTAGTGACACACATCATACACAAGTGTATATTCATCATCATCATTCAACATCCATTTTCCTTACCGGCATTGGGTGGTTTGAGCAGATCTGGTAAGGCCAGGAGCTGCACCAGGCTCCATTGTCTGTTCTGGCATGGTTTTGCCCTTCCTAATGCCTGCCACTCCACAAAGTGTACTGCATGCTTTTTATGTGACACCAGTATGAGTGCTTTTTTATGTGACACCAGCACTGGTATCAATTCTGCTATGGTGGACAGGTCATTTGAGCATAGCAATGCATCAGATATCTCAGTCCTTATTATATCTATCTATCTATCTATCTATCTATCTATCTATCTATCTGTCTGTCTGTCTGTCTGTCTGTCTGTCTGTCTGTCTGTCTGTCTGTCTGTCTGTCTGTCTGTCTATCTATATATATGTGTATATATGTATATATATATATATATGTATATATATATATATATATATGTGTGTGTGTGTGTGTGTGTGTGTGTGTGTGTGTGTGTGTTATACTGTATTTTTTATGCATGTGTATATATGTGTATATATGTGTCTATATTTATATGTATTTATATATTTATGAATATATGTAGTGTAAGGATATATATATATATCATTGTACATGTATACATGTGTGTATATATATATGTATATAAATATATAGTATGTGTGTGTTCATTCCCTCCACCCCAATAAAGTATCAGTGCGAAATTATCATCTAAACTCTTGATAACATAGTCCAGTGACTAGAAACCTGCAAATGTATTTGTGTGTGTGTGTGTGTGTGTGTGTGTGTGTGTGTGTGTGTATGTGTATGCATATAGATAGACTGGCTTTGGCAAATCAGCTATTATGGTAAATGGATGTAAAACTAATGGTGGCTGATAAGTGGGTGGTAAGTGGCATGGTAATAATTGTGATGAAGAGGATGATGATGTTGGAAGAGGAAAATTGGGAAGAAGAATAATAATAGTGAGAATGTGGGGAGAGGGATGGATTCAATGTGACAGGATAAACCAATATCTTCAAGTGGAACTTCTGTGCTGAATAAATTTCCTTAAATATTTCATCATTTGTCATTGCTTTTATGACAGCCAATTAATTGTGTAGATTATCAGAATTAATTAACAACAATATAACATACTCGATCTGTTTCTACTATGCTCTCAGCATAGAATGTTTAACAAACTGAAAGATTTTTGAGTCATAAGCCAAGGTTAGTCACTTGATTAATATCCACTGCTCTTACATTGACTTGCGTGAATTTGAAATTAAAATTTTATTTCTTCATTCCATAGTTGTATCCACACACACAACATCAGCAAACCTGCATAACAATGTCTTGGATATTCTTCTTTAGAATCAGGAAATACTTGAGCTCTAATTAGACACTAACACTCTACAAATCTCAAGTGGTTTCCACACTAGAGTACTGCTTACGTCCATGGGGATAGTGCTACTGCTGTTCCTACACACACTAATATTCTATCTTCTAAACTGAATATAAAAGAAGGCCATTCAGTTAACTGGAAAACTTTTGTTTGGACTTTTGAGATTAGGAATTTATCATTATTACACACTGGTATATTCTGACTTGTGTTCTCATTTTGATCATTACACTCACAGCATTTCAGCCACTGTGCCCTCTGGCTTTCTTTATTTGCTTGTCATATGCAGTAAATGTTCTCAAAAGTAGTGACTAAACCCTTTATTAATCTATAGAAATAGATTGTTCTCACTCTGTTGTCCACACAAGGGATGTTCTTATTAGTTATATTCTTCTATTTGTGATGCATTTAGTCTGTTATACTCCAACCAAATTATATATCACTTGACTGACCCAGGGATTGAGCTCATACCCTCTAGCTAAATTACTACACTTAAAACTTGATGTATAATGCTTATATTTTCTCCTTTATGTCCTTAAAGGTAATTATGTGGTAGAAGCTATGAACCTTAGACATAACTTTTCCTTTTTTTCTTTCCTTTATTTTTGGGTATAGGTTTAATGTTCTTTCTTAATTAAAGGCTCCCATATAATATTCCAATATATATAGAGATAGTCATTTGGGGTGGGGGCTGCCAGCTAAACACATGCACTATTTATTCGATCTTCATTTTGGTTTTTATTCATATTATTTTTAGTATATAAGTCTGTCAAAGTTCTTTCGTCACACATCCTGTTACCTTATCAGTGGGCCTCTGTCCTATGTGTCTCTTTTTGATCTGCTCATTCCGTTTTGTCTTTCGGTATACACACACACACACACACACACACACACACACACACACACACACACACACACATATATATATATATATATATAAAACACCCACTACACTCTTGGAGTGGTTAGCATTAGGAAGGGCATCCAGCTGTGGAAACTTTGCCCAGATCAGATTGGAGCCTGGTGCAGCCCTCAGTTAAACCGTCCAACCCATGTCAGCATGGAAAGCGGATGTTAAACGATCATAGTTCTGTTTTGTTTGAGCAAACTTGAGACTAAATATCATGCAGCAACCATTTGCTCCCATGTACAGTTTCTTCTCTTTGCCTTTACTGTCATTGCTGTAACAGCTTCATTACTCTGCTTTTCTGAACTACTTAACTGCATTCTTCTTTCTCTATTCAGCCAACTCAAACTTCCCTCTCTCATCACCAGTACCATTTTAATCCTTTAGCATTCAGATTTCTTTGTCAAATGTATTGCTTCTTTATTTACATTGTTTTGAATTATTATCTTGTAGTTACAATATTTCAATGGTATGTTTGTATATTTTTAGAATGACATTGTAGGTAAGTGTGAGAGGTTGGATCTGGTCAGTTTTAACTTAAAACAGGTAGAATATTTGGCCCATATATGGTCAGATTAAATTGTTGAGTGTTAAGGCATGGGCACACTGGGCTTCATACATTTAGGGGCCCAATTCTGATCCATGTATGTTGTAGCCTGCTGTCAATAAGTAAATACCATAGGGTCCAATGCATTGGTTTGCTGAGTGGAGGCCTACAGTGCTGCTAAGACGGCTCTGCTCATCACCCTTTTGTGGGCCTTACTTCACAGACTTCACGGTATACGTATTATCCAATCCTTTCACCTCCACCAGAATTTTAGATTCTTTTCTGTCCATGTTGTACCTATAGATATTCACCTACAGATGTTCAACCACATCTATAAATACTGCCTGGAAAATCATGCCAGTTCATGGGCACTGTTCCACTTCTACTGTCTGCAAAAAAAATTAAGTTCTAAGATAGTATTAGGTCAAGAAAATCAAAAAGACCTATTTCTAGATGGCTTCTGTTTGAATAGTCTTGATAACTTTAAGAAGTGAAACCAAAGGCTTTGATAAGTTATAAATTATATCTGAAGTGAAGGAAGAAATGGAATGTGGTACTATGGCATTCCTATATTTGCCTAAAGATATTTTCAGAACAACTGAAGACATTTTAACAGTGGAATTGAAACTAGTCTGCAGATTATTTTTTTGAAACTGTTTCATATAACTGCTCTAATACCAGATAAAAGAATGACCTAAGGACAAAAAAAAAAATGTAAGGTTTGATGTCTAGGAAATGACATTTTCAGTTTGCAGACATACATATTGCAATACATAGTATGTGTGCATGGATGTGCATGCATGTGTGTGTGTGTGTGTGTGTGTGTGTGTTTGCGAAAAAACTGATCACATTGACTTTTTTGTAATTTGAAATTGGGATTTAAACTGAACCGAAATTCAATTTAAAAATAAATAAATTTGAATGGGAATTCAGAATTGTTTAACTAAAAAATTTTGTGTGTGTATATCCTTCAAAATTTTCTTTCTTAAAATTTTATTGTATGGGAAAATTGACAGGGCAGTTAACCTTGTCATATCTATTTTCATCCCTTGTTGATCTGTGTACAAATCCTGCTGAAGTTCACATAATAACTAGCAGTCTAGTACTAAGGTTAACATAATTGGTTTTATACATTCTTCCAAAATGTATGGCCTTATGCCAAAAACAAAAGTCATTATTTCTAGGTTTCAAAGAATATTAAGCGAAACCTAGTAACCATTTGATCTAACAAGAGGGGCATCATCTCAGTGAGAGGGACTGGTGTGCAATAATGCTGTCAAGAGGAAGGCCCTGAAATGGCACACATTCTCTCCTGATGACCTCATATGCTTGCTAACATCCAGTATGCAGAACTTTCAACTGGTAGCACTTGCATCTGCAAGTTGTTTAGAAAATATACATATATAACAAAACAAAAAATATTGATGAAGTTGCAAATTGTCAAAATTATTCAAGCATTGGACAAAATACCACCAAAGCCACTTTGCTTTTTATCCTTTTGAAATCATTAAAATGAGAACCAGTCAAGCACTGAAGTTAATATGATTTCTGATTGTAAGACAGAGAGTTGGCAGAATCGTTACCATACTGAGCAAAATGCTTAGCAGTATTTTATCCATCTTTACGTTCTGAGTTCAAATACCACAGGGTTGATGAAATAAGTACCAGTTGAACACTGGAGTCAAGGTAATCAATTTACCCCCTCCCCCAAACTTGCTGCTCTTGTGGCAAAATTTGAGACCAATATGATTTCTGGTCTTGTGTTTTATATCAACAATGATTACACTGGGCAACAAAAAAAATTTTTTGTTTGGTGCCTTGAATATTTCAACGAATTCCTAAGTGATTTTACATGCTAAATTCAAAAATAACTTCAGTTTTTCTCTATCACGTCTAGTTTTCTGACTAAACCTGATAGAGTAAGTATTTTATTCATACAAAAGGCATATAGTATGAATCAATAAAGAGAACGTAACACAAGACAAAACGAAGTACAAATAAAAATTCAAAATTGAAAGTGCACATTGGTTAAGATTTTTGGCAGAAAATTCAAGGAATAAATTTACGCTTCTTTGTGCACCATGAATGTTGGGCAACAGGAGTATCTCATTTTAAACACCAGCAATAGTCTGCCATCATCACAGTGTCCTAACGTCCTTGGTACCGAGTTTCCATCTCCTTGATGTCCTGATGGGCATTCATATACTTTTTTCCATCTTTGTTGTCTAAATTCATACCACATATCTCTCCATTTTATTTCCCTTATCTTTTACTTGTTTCAATCATTAAACTGTGGCCATACTGGGGCACTGTCTTGAAGAGTTTTTAATCAAATGAATTGACACCAGAACTTTTTTTCTTTTTCTTTAAGCTTGGTCCTTATTCAATCGGTCTCTTTGCCAAGCCACCACATTACAGAGCCATAAACACACCAACACCAGTTGTCAAGCAACGGTATAGAACAAACACTAACACAAAGACACACACACACATATATATGTATGACAGTTTCCATCTACCAAATCCACTCGCAAGGCTTTGGTCAACCTAAGGCTATAGTAGAAGACACTTGCCCCAGGTGCCACACAGTGGGAATGAACCTAGAACTATGTGGTTAGGAAACAAGCTTCTTACCACACAGCCACACCTGCACCTATGCTCGTTTTTTGTTTTTCAAACTCAGAGGAACTCACTTTAATTTTGTTTGCTTTCCTGTTTGTCCTTCCATAGTTATGGCATGAAACAGTAGCCTGACAGTAATCAAGAAATGATAAGATGTTGGCACTGTGTTGTGTACTTAACTTCAGTGGCCTCTACACAGAGGCACCAAAGCTGTGTGTCTTGAAAAACACCCTTGCTAGGTTATCTACGTTGTGTTGTTGTTGTTGTTATCAGCATTACTATGGTTGGGTGGGATAAGGAAGAAGGGGAATGATACCCCCCCCACTTCCCCATACCAACACCACCAACACCAATTTCATACCCTTCACCATGGCAGAGAAGAGAGTGAAAGGGGAAAAAAAACACACTTATATACACATGCTCAGAGACAGTTCTACATCTTGTCTCTTTCTCACCAATTTTCTCATTTAATAGGAATTGGGTAAACTCAAAAAGTTGTGGAAAGCCTAGAATATAGTAGTAATTTAAAACACGCACTTAAACACATAAACACATGCAGTTGTGTGTGTGTGTGTGTGTGTGTGTGTGTGTGTGTGTGTGTCTGTCTGTCTGTGTGAGTGAATGCACGTGTGTCAATGTGTGTGTAAGGATATCTCTGGTGTAGGTGTGTGTGTATGTGAAGCACAAAATGGATAATCTCAATTGTGTAATAATATGTATGCATGTATGTATGTGTAAGGATGTCAGTGGTGTAGATGTGTTTATGTATGTGTGTATATATATGTGTATGTATGTGTATGTGTGTATATATATATATATATATATATATATATATATATATAGAAAATGTGTGGGCACATAGTTACAAATTACATACATTGGCTCACATACACTCACACATAACAGGAATTAGTAAAAATCAATGTCATAATTGTAGGTTTTAAAG
>NC_068981.1:104332760-104334456 GCF_001194135.2 Octopus bimaculoides
ACACACACACACACATACATAAATGCAAATATGCTAGTACTGCTATTATGTGGGAGTCAGCAAAGAAAGCTCGAAATAGCTGCTCACACTGCTAGAAATAAAGGTTGAATATTTCCTTCCACTCTCATTCCCTGCTGTTTAAAAAGGAGGAATGCATTCACTGGACAATGGTGATCCCCCCCCCCTCCACTCCATAGATGTAAAAACTGGGTGGTCTCTGCTGGATCTTTTTTGATTATAGGTGTACTTCATAAAAATTGATTAAGGCTTACCAACTACTACTACTATTACTGCTGCTCATTATACTTGCCATCTGCAACTTTGCTAACATCCTTCTATCTTTGTCTCTGTGTTGTACAATTTTGCTGTTAAATTATGTACACATACAGGTGTAAGCATGGCTGTGTAATAAGAAGCTTGCTTACCAACCACATGGTGCTGGGTTCAACCTCACTGCATGGCACCTTGGGCAAGTATCGTCTACTATAGCCTCGGGCCAATGGAAACCTTGTGAGTGGATTTGGTAGATGGGAACTGAAAGAAGTCTGTAGTGTGTGTGTCTTTGTGTTTGTCCTCATAGCTTGTCCCCATCACTTGACAACTGATGTTCATGTATTTGCATCTTCATAACTTAGCAGTCTGGCAAAAGAGAACGTTAGAATAAGTACCAGGTTTAAAAAAAGAAAATAAGATAACTACTGGCATCGATTCATTTGACTAAGATTCTTCAAGGCTGTGCTCCAGCATGGCCACAATCTAATGACTGAAACAAGTAAAAGATAAAAGATACATAAACCTTTATACCACCTTTAACTATGCCCTAAGCCTACACACACACACACACACACACACACACAAACACACACACACACACACACTGCTATTTAAATTGGCTTATATAGATCTTTGCAGTCTCTCTCCCCTTCTCAGATTCACTCTCTCTTTCATTTCTCTCCTGCTTAGTTTCTCTTTGCCTCTCCTTACACAGATGCTCTTTCATTTTTTTTATTTAACTTCTGGAACCTACACACACACACATACACATACAACATACACAACACACAAGCACATACACAAATGCATGCAAATATTCAATCACAGTGCTTACTTTGCTGAAAGCCACAAAAACTGCAAGGAAAGCCAGCAGTTCCAAATTATGTCACTTTCGCTGATCTCAACTCCAACACATCTATCGACAGAGAGCACAGCTTACAAGCCAACAACAGTCTCTTTGCATTCGTTTGAACCACCAAAAATAGCTGCCAAAACATTGCCCAGATCATCCCCTACAATATTAAAAGGAAAAGGCATTTGGCTAATGTGATATCCCACCCCACAAAGAAAAAACAGGACACCATGATTTAAACCCCTTTGATCATATGTTGGATGACTTGAGATTACACAACACTTGCAGCTCAGGCTAGGAGATCCCTAAATTATGGAACAAAGTTTGCCATTGAGGAACTGCAAATTTTGTTCGAAGGAAAATTCCTTGTTATTATGTCCTTTTGTTGAATTGGCCAATTTTCATTGCAAGAATGATACATGTCTGAAGAATGCCTGCTGTTATTTGCAAAGTGGCCCTTGATTTTGAAACCTAACCAATTCTAAAAGTGCACATACATGTGTGTGTACATATATTCAAACACAAACGTACTATGTATATATATATATATATATATATATATATATATAT
>NC_068981.1:104339000-104340090 GCF_001194135.2 Octopus bimaculoides
CACCAGTGCAGGAGCCAGTCAAGTGGCACTGGCATTGATTACATTCATATGGTGCTTTTTACATACCACTGGCATGAGTGCCAGTGAGGCAGTACTGGCATTGGCCCTAACAATGATATCACTTGACTCAACAGATCTTTTCAAGCACAGTTTATTGCCCAATGATTGAAGGGTACTCTTAAACGGGCCGATTATGCTATGCTGGCATAGGCCATGGTTATTGTCTCACTTCGCTTGCATATCTCCATAGGTCTCGGTTGTTCGTCATTGCCTCTGTAAGGCCCAAAGTTCGAAGGTCGTGCTTCACCACCTCATCCCAGGACTTCCTAGGTCTACGTCTTCCACAGGTTCCCTCCACTGTTAGGGAGTGACACTTTTTCACACAACTGTCCTCATCCATACGCAACACATGATCATACCAGCACAATCGTCTCTCTTGCACACCACATTTGTTGCTTCTTATGTCCAACTTTTCTTTCAGGGCACTCACACTTTCAGCGGATCATACTAGCTTAATTTCTTTCAAGCCTATGCATGTCCTCAGCAGTCATGGCCCATGTTTGACTGTTGTGAAGCATGGCAGTTCACACACACACACATCATACAGTCTACCTTTCATCCTGAGTGAGAGGTTATTAGTTGCCAGCAGAGGAAGGAGCTCTCTGAACTTTGCCCAGGCTATTCTTATTCTAGCGGCTATGCTCTCAGAGCATCTACCTCTGCTACTAACTTGGTAACCTAGGTAACAAAAGCTATCAACTACTAGTTTTTTCCCCCTGGCATTTGATGGAAGCTGTTTTCTGCACATTTTCAGTGTTTATTGCCCCTGTTCATTGCCACACACAAAAACTATCTTCCCAGTTAGCCTTCCTTTAATATTGATGCACCTCTTATGTGTCCATAGCTTGCATCAGGTACATCTTATGGAGTTTCTACCTACGCCTTTTCTACAGATTGAGCAGGGCCATCTACCCGAAGGGATTTGTGCTTTGTCTGCCTTCCTACTTGGTTTTTGCTAGAATTACTTTAAGGCCCTTCAATTCTAGACCTTGCTTCGACACCTGAAACTTCTCCTCTAGTTCTTTATATA
>NC_068981.1:104340548-104342438 GCF_001194135.2 Octopus bimaculoides
AAAGGGAAAAATACTATTGTTATTTAGCCCTAGGAAGCACCGCTTCCTGTCGGCCTTGACACATTTCCTGTATCCTTATGTTTACAAAGGGGGAGATAACCACCTCCAGCCAGCAAAGCCAGCATCCATAGATGCATCCATAGATCAGAGAGATTTATACAGACTGATGATGAGCAATGACTCAGGAACTAGCTAGTCTCTTTATATATATTTATGTATATGTTTGTGCGTATGTGTGGGTACACACACATACATATTTTATTTAAATTAAATGTTTATCACACAACTGAAGTTTCATGCCACTGCAATCTTTAGGTGATTACCATTATAACTAAGTATGGTAGTTTTTTTATCTTTGTTGTTGTGAGTGTATCCTCTTTTTTGTGTCTTTTCATGATTTTTCTGCCATATTCATTGACTGGCTGTTATTTTTATGCCTCTTTGCTGGATATTTTTGTGACCTAGTGTTTGCTTTCATTAAATTTGTTGGTGAAGTGTATATTTAGGTGTTTTGTTTTATTAGTTTTAGGGTTGTTTATATGTAGACTGCATCAATTTAATCAATTTGTTTCTTGTCAAGTTCATTTTGTTGATTCAAAGAGTGTCTGTATTTCATATTGTCTTCCATGCAAGAGAGACTTTGTTAGTGTGAATTTTATTAAGGTCAAGGTTAGAGGATTTTAAAAAACTGTGTGTATGTAAACATACTCTTTACCAACAAAATACACACACAAACATATCTTTATTGCACACCAGTCTTCTCCATATGTCATGGCAGTGTACAAGAGCTTGGATTTGTCCATTCATCCATCTTTTCCTTTGTCTATTTCTTCTTATTTCTCCATCTACAAGTGAGTGCTGAAAAGTTCCTGGCTTCAGAGCCCTTTTACAGGGCTTCGAAAAAATGAAGGACCGCTGCAATAAGTGTTTGAATCTGAGAGGGCAATATCTTGAATAAAGTCATAATTAACTGATCCTCCTTTATTTTCTTTTACCCAAAGCCAGGAACTTTTCAACACCCCCTCGTATAGTTCCTTGAAGAATTGCCCTCACAAAGCCATTGGATCTCATTATTTAACCATATCATCTCAGCTTTTTATGCTTCACCACTGTTTGTAGGAGTTTTTGTGGGAAAATGTGTGACTGGATAGGTTTGTGAATCAATTTATCATGTATTTAAATGTGAATTAAAAAATATAAATCCATTCTAGAGAATTTTGTTTTCTCTTGTCAAAATAAATGTACTAAAATTGGATTTGGTAACCTTTCTCTTTGACCTAATAGAGGTCATGTGTCTGCAATAGAATGACTCTCACCCAGACATAAAAAAATAGCATGTAATTAGAGTTATATAGTTATCATCTCATTCTGGTTGGTTATAAATATCACTAACCTGTTAATCCAAGTAGTGTGTATGTATGTATATATATATATGTATATGTGGTGGTGGGGAGGTGGTGTGTGTGTGTGGTATATTTATATGTGTATTTGCATATGTGTATATATGTATGTATAGTGAGAATTTACAAAGAGATGAAGACGGGTGTGTGAACAACAAACAGACATATTAGTTTAACGCTCAGGAAGTGAGAAAATCTTTTACGTTTCGAGCCTACGCTTTTCGACAGAAAGGAACACAGAAATAAACAGGGAGAGAAAATAAAAAAGGTTTAGTGGCTAGTGATCTATCATGGCAAATGCCAAACAGAGGTGTCACACAGGAGAGCTAGTAAAAAGGGGAGATAATAAAGTAGTGGTGATCCCAAGACGAAGATGCATGTGCGTGTATATGTGAGAGTGTGTATGTGCGTGTGGAAAGGGGCTGGTGACTTTGACCTGTGCATGTGTAGGTGTGTGAATGATGGTGTGGGTGCTGGGAAGTGGTCAGTG
>NC_068981.1:104342448-104348310 GCF_001194135.2 Octopus bimaculoides
GAGTAGGGTGGGATGTATAGGGATGGTGGGGTTGAAATGTGTAGGGGTGGGGTAACGAGGGAGGGGATGAAGGGAGAAGGTGGGTAGGAGTGAAGAGAAGTAGGTGTCAGAGCAAGAGAGGAGAGGTAAGTGGGAGGAAGTAGGTGTGAGAAGGAGAGAAGAGGAGGGCTAGATGAAGACGGGAGGAGAGTTGAACCCATGTGGTGCAAAGGAGTGAAGAGAGAAGATTAATTCATGTTCACAGCAACGACGGGAGTCCGAATGCCCCCTGTACAAGGACAATCCGAACACTGACAGGTGTTTTAAAGAATGACGGGTAGAGCGGAAATGGTGCGAGACTGGGGTATTGTTGCTGAGTCTGATGTCTCTGTGTGTGAGTGTGTGTGTAAGTACGTATATTTATATGTATATACGTATATATAAATCATCAATGATGACGATTTATATATGTGTGTATGTATATATACTCTTTTACTTGTTTCAGTCATCTGACTGTGGCCATGCTGGAGCACCACCTTTAGTCAAGCAAATCGACCCCAGGACTTATTCTTTGTAAGCTTAGTACTTATTCTATCGGTCTCTTTTACCAAACCGCTAAGTTATGGGGATGTAAACACACCAACGTCGGTTGTCAAGCGATGTTGGGTGGGACAAACAGACACACAAACATATACACACACACATACATATACATAAATATATATATATACGACGGTCTTCTTCCAGTTTCTGTCTACCAAATCCACTCACAAGGCTTTGGTCGGCCCGAAGCTATAGTAGAAGACACTTGCCCAAGGTGCCACGCAGTGGACTGAACCCGGGACCATGTGGTTGGTAAGCAAGCTACTTACCACGCAGCCTCTCCTGCACTTATATATATATATTTACACACACACACACATATATATATTTGGTGTGAGGATAAGCCAAAGAATTCGTTGAGAAGGTACCAATGGGGAAAGTCATAATAATAACCGAGAGCATAGCAGTAGTAGTGCCAATTGTCTGTGGTGATAGTCACAGTGTTTAATGCTTGTTGTTGGGTGTCATAAATTTGGTGGTGGTGGTGGTGGCGATAAAATATTCAAAACACCTATCTATTACATAGTGATTCTGCTGTTTCCAACAGTGAAATGCATGTTGTCTGTTCTACATGAGAAGGAAGCAGGAAGGACAAGTGAACAAATGCATGATTCGTATTGCAAGTTGTTTTAACTCCCTTCGTGATTACATTGCTTTCTTTTGTATCTTGTAAAAACAGCACCCAAAGAATACAGCTGGTAAGGATGGTAATGAAAATAATGGAGTTGGGAGAGTAAAATAATGACAGTGGCAAACCTTGTTAACCCTACTTCATATATACTAAAACCAGTGTATATATATACCTACATACATACATGTATGTGTGTATACATACATACATACATACATAAATACACACACACACACACATATATATATATATATATATATATATATATATATATATACACATACATACATACATACATATATATAAATGCTTGTTTTTACTATCATTTATAACAAAAAAAATTTTACAGTTTGACGATAGCTTAGCTGGTTGAAATTTTGAAGTTACTGTCAACAACATTGTTGTATAAGAATAATAAATATATACATATATATAACCCTTAAAGGGGTTTAGTCAAACAAATCAACCACTAGTACTTTTTTGTTTCAAGTCCAGCACATTTTGTCAGTCTTTTTGACAGACTGCCAAGTTATGTGGACATAAACAAACCAACACCAGTTGTCAAGTGGTGGGAACACAGGTAAATACCAAGACACATACACTTACATACATGCATGTGTTTGTGTATGTTTACAATGGGCTTTTTTAAGTTTCGGTCAACCAAATCCACTTACAAGGTTTTGGTTGACCTGAGACTGTAGCAGGAGTCACTTGCCCCAGAAGCAGTACTGTAGGATTGAACTAAAAACCATGTGGTTGCAAAGCAAGCTTCTTACTACACATTCTTCTTACACATATTTTATAAAAAAAAGTTTCACCTGACAGGTTTATCAGTTTTAGTAAGTATCTTCAGCAGAAACTGGGATTCTCAATCTTTTCCTCTCTTTTACTTGTTTCTGTCATTTGACTGCGGTCATGCTGGAGCACCACCTTTAGTCAAGCAAATTGACACCAGGATTTATTCTTTGCAAGCCTAGTACTTATTCTATCGCTCTCTTTTTGCCGAACCGCTAGGTTACGGGGACGTAAACACACCAGCATCGGTTGTCAAGCGATGGTGGGGGAACAATCACAAACACATATGTATATACATATACATATATACGACGGGCTTCTTTCAGTTTCTGTCTACCAAAACCACTCACAAGGCTTTGTTCGGCCAGAAGCTATAGTAGAGGACACTTGCCCAAGGTGACACGTAGTGGGATTGAACCCGGAACCATGTGGTTGGTAAGCAAGCTACTTACCACACAGCCACTCCTACGCCTATCAACCACTTTCTTAAAATAAATATCTGGCTTTACACCATATATTGATTTCAAGTTTTGGCACAAGACCAGCAATTTCGGGGTGAGGATAAGTCAATTACATCAACCTTGGTGGAATTTAAACCCGGCATGCTAACATTTCTGTCAGCTTGCTACCTTAACTTTACACCATATATTGAGTTCGTTCTTTGTTTATTAATGTTTCTTGCATTTAGATATGAAGAAGACATCAGTTTATATCTAAATTAAAAACATTATATATATACACATATTATGCACAGAGACAAGTGCATAGTGTTTACACATATTTATACACAAACAGATACTATTTAAAAATTAAGCAGTATCTTTATGCAGGTATGCTTACACATATAGACACACAGACACACACACAAATGCACATATATTTGTATATATATATATATATATATATTTAAATACACATACATATATATGAATACACACACATATTTATACATATGTGTGCGTATTCCACCTTTAAACTTATCTGCATCATGATCTGAAATGTAAGAATTTGTTTCTACCTTGATGACGTAGGCTTAATTTATCCAATGTTTATTTGCTTCCTTTACTGGCTGCAAATTCTGGTGAGCTACGTCTACCAACATTATGATGGATCTCTGAGCCTCCAGAAACAGCTGTTGGATTTGTAACACATTACCTCCTCCCCTTTAAATTTCTTTGTCATTTGTACCCTGTATAAGTTTGATCTATTAATATATAAATATCTATATATTTATACTTAAATATTCATCATCTGAAAATCTTCAGTCTTTGCTTTTTTTCTGTTAACGTGTATACACATATATTTTATATATCAAACCCAGGCTGTTATATTTAATTTGTTTATCCGCATAATTGCCTACACACACACACATATGTGTATATATATATATATATATATATATATATATATATACACACTCACACACACACATGTATGTATGTATGTATACATATACACACACATACATATCTATATATGTATACACACACATATGTATACACACCCACACATATATATGCATACATGCACATGTGTATATATGTTCATATGTGTCAAAGTAAAATAAATTCATGTGATATAAGATGTGAACTCTATGATGCATAGAGGTATTATTATTATTACAATTTAGATATGAGCAATTCATATTTTTATCACTTTTAATAATACTTTTTATATGCAATTTTCTACCCAATACATTCAATTATTTTTTTTTATAGCTTACGCATATGAACTTGTTTTCATTTGTTTTATAGCAATCTTCACCTAATCTCAATTTACATTGCTTTTGCTTTGTGCATATATATATATATATATATATATATATATATATATGGTTGGAAAGAAAGTCATGTTGTGTTTCATGCTGGGAAACACACAAATGCTTCTTTAGTCTTAATTGTTATATTTAATGAAGATAATATTTCCCTTTATTATTGATAACATAATCTCATGTATATGGCAAATTGTTGATCCCTCAGGCATAAAATGCTTCTGGTTTCAAAGCAAAGAAACACTCAATATCATTTTTAACCTTTTCACAGTGAATAAACTTTTTTGGTTTCTAAATAATGTTGCAATTATCTCAAAAGATAATAGTCAGCTAGAGCAAGGTCAGGAGAGTTGGGAAGATGAGAAAAAACCTCTGTTTAGTGTCATATTCTCTTCCTAAGTGATGTGGGAAATATATGGTCTTGCATTTCCTTTTACTATTGACCAATGATGGATATTTTCTCAGAAAATTTTTGTCCAATGCTTCCAATTGGTGACAATACTGTTTTGCTTTGGTTTAACACTTCATGGCAGATAATATTCTTCATATCTAACCAAACACAGGGAATAATATTTTTCTGGTGTAGTCCTGGTTTGGGAATAGTTTCTCCTTTTTCATAGAGTACTAACCATTGTTGTTTTCATCAGATATGATTACAAAGAACCCATTTTTCATCACTTGGAACTATTCTTCCCAAGAAAGATTTGGTAGACAGTCTGCTTTTCAATGACAAGCAGAGGGCATCTCTTCCAATAAGATAAGAAACAGCCAGAAATATGAGGGATCCACTGACCAACTTTAGACACTTTTCCTAACCTATGAAGGTGTTTTCTGATCAAAGTGTGACTTGAATCAAACTGTTTTTCTAATTCTTGTGCAGTTTGTTTTGTGTTTTCCTCAAATGCAGTTTTCAGAACCTCAGCAGTGACAGAACTTAGACATCAAACTTAAGGGAAATCTTCATTTCCATAAGCAGAACGAATACTTCTTACTGTCTCTATTGCTGGAAAGCCTCTTTTGAATTCTTATAGCGTGCAGTTCTGATGTGGGTCTGATCTAAATTCATTTTCAAATGATAAAAACAATATGAGTTTAACCACCATGGTATAAAGCAATCTACAAAGAAATAAAAAAAAAACACATTATAAAATTAATGCATATTTTACTGTTAGTATTGTAAAGGTGGCCTCAAAGCGATCATGTCGAAAATGTGACTGGATTTTCTGAAAACCTTTCAAAGCAGCTAGGCAGCACTGGCATCAACCACACTCAAATGGTGCTTTTTGCTTGCCACCGGTACAGGAGCCAGTCAGGTGGCACTGGCATCAACCACACTCAAACGCTGCTTTTTACATGCACAGGAATGTTGGTCAATCATGGTTAAAATATAAGGACAAGCTGAAGAGTAACCTCTCAACAGTCAATATAGCTCACAACACCTTTGAGCAGCCTTGGAGCAAGCAAAATGGAGATCGTCATGTCAAAATGGCACAAGAGATTTTGTTTCAATCAGCATTAACAGGCTAAGGGCTGCAAGGCAAAAGAGAAAAGGGGCTGCAAATATACCACCTGCACTGACCTGTAATCCTCATACTTGGGACATCTGCAGGCTTCTTTGCAAGACTCAAATGTCACATTTGACCTAAGCATTATGACTGACAAAGAAAGTGTAGGTTGTCAGATCCTCATACATCAAAACCATGTATGCATATATTTGTGGTTGTGTTTGTCCCCAACTACTACTTGACAACTGGTGTTGGTTTGTTTACATCACTGTAAGTAAATAGTTTGGCAAAATAACTACCAGGTTTAAAATAACAGCTACTAGAGTCAATTTGTTTGACTAGACCCTTCAGGTTGGTGCCCCAGCTTGGCCACAATTCAATGGCTGAAACCAGTAAAAGAAAAGATAGAAGATGCATTTTTCTTGAATATTTCCTTCAATATATTTCTATAAGTTTTTTTTATTTTTATCTTTCTGTCTTTTCCTCAATGAATGTGAATATTTGGTCTATTACTCTTCTTTTTCATTTTTTGCTTTTTTTGTTTTGTTTTTTGCCTATATATATATATATATATATAT
>NC_068981.1:104348561-104357055 GCF_001194135.2 Octopus bimaculoides
TATATATATATATATATATATATATATATATTTAACATGTTTTTTATTTGTATTCTATTTGTAGGTGCTGATATTTAGTTTTGTCAGTGCTGTGTTTTTGTACCTCTATAGGTAAGTATATGAAACTTATATTCTTAATCCCATAGAAATTATGTGCAGCCTGCAATATTTTCTGGTTATTTGTTCTATTATTCATATGAATGTGTATCCGTTTGCACATATACGGTTGTGTATGTGTGTGTTGTTTGTTTAGAGATCTATGTAAATACTTTACACAACTATTGAATTTTCTTCTTTTTTTTTTATTGTGTTATCATCTGTTGATCAATCATCATCATCATCATCATTTAATGTCAACTGTTCCATGCTTGCATGAATCAGACAGAAATTGTTGATGCAAAATTTCTATGTCCAGCTGCCCTTCCTGTTTCCAACCCTCACTTGTTTCCAAGCAAGATGATATTTTCCCATTACTTGTCATGTTTTTTTATGAAACACTGGAAATGAACAGCCTCACTTGAATGACAATGATGCTAATTTACAGTTGTCACATGATATCTGGGCATGGTTGCATACATGCACACACAAACTTTAATATACATTCATTTATATACATATCATCATCATCTTTTAACATCCGTTTTCCATGCTGGCAAGCAGGAAAACTGCACTAGGTTCTGGTTTGTATGGCTGGATGCCCTTCTTAACACCAACCACTTTACTGAGTGTGCTGGGTGCTAGGCTTCTTTCAGTTTCATTCAACCAAATCTGGTCACAAGGCTTTCATCAGCTCAGGGCTAGAGTAGAAAACACTTGCATTGGGACAGAATCCAAAACCACATGGTTGGGAAGCAAGATATATATCACCATCATCACCATTATCATTTAACGCCCGTTTTCCATGTTGGCATGGGTTGGACAGTTTGACAGAAGCTGGCTAGGTAAAAACTGCACCAGGCTTCAGTGTATGTTTTGACATGGTTTTTAGAACTGGATGCCCTTCCTAACAACCAAAACAATTTTATATTAATCTGATGGGTTACTCTATACTTTTGTACACACCATATTCTTTTAATGGTTTGATCATTAGACTGTGTTCATACTTCATGGCTATATTTGATTATGGAATCCCTAGTACTCTAACAGGACTAGGACCAGAGATTTGGAAGGTTGATATAGCCAGCTCAATAAAACCAATGACAGAAATTTATTTTATCAAACTCCCAGAAGTATGTAGAGCAGCATTGGCTGGGTTTGAACTCATGACAAACATAAAGGAATGCAAAAAAATGTTGCATGGAATTTGTTTTGCTTTTTTTTTTTTTCCACCATAACCAAAATAATAAAAATGGATGTTCATTTGTTTTCCCTCTACTAATATTCAAATGTTGTTTTTGTCTTCCCTTAATATATAAACCACCATGTTGTCACACCATAATTAATGCCTTTACCACATGTTTTCATCATGATTTTTTTCACACAACATCTCACCACCACGTTTTCCCTCCATTAACACCACCACCACCATCACATTTTCTCCCCACTAACACCACCACCATGTTTTCTCACTACTTACACCATCACCACCACATGTTTTTTTTTCACACGCAACACCACCACCCTCACATGTTTTCTTGTCACTAACATCACCACATCGCATGTTTTTTTTTACTGCCAATTCCACCACCAACACCATATGTTTTCTTACAACTAATACCATCACTATCACATCACCACATGTTTTCTTACTACCAACACCACCTCCATTACTCCATGGTTTCTTACTACTATCACCAACTTCAAAATCACCTTTAACATGCTTTCGTGTTAGTATCACCAATACTGCAACAGCCACATGTTTTTTACATGTTTTTCACATTACTATCATCACCACCACAACCACTAATTATTCTCATACTATGATCACCATCACTACTATCACCACATGTTTTCATAGCACTCTTACCATGACCACCGCCACCATCATTTATGTTTTTACACTGCTATTAAAATCCCCACTACTGTGTTTTTACACATCTATCATCACTATCATCACCACATGTTTTCACACTATTATCACCACCACCACCACATGTTTTTCTACTGCTGTCACCACTGCCACTATCGCTTCATGTTTATACATTACTATCATGCCACCAGCATCATGTTTTTACACTTGCTTTCACCAACATCACCCCCACCACCTGACGTTTTCAAATCCCTGCTGTTTTCACACACTTCTACCATCCTCCTATGTTTTATCCTTCTGCCACCCAACCAAGCTTATATTTTTATGGGAAAGAGTTGGACCCAGGAGTGTATAATAAATTGCAGATTTGAAGAAAAGGAAAAAAAAGAAAGAAAATAGAAAAGACAAAATAAGAAGAGGAAAAACTGTCTGTGATGTCTTGATAAACTACTAACTTATAGTAAAATGTCATCTCCATCAACATCTTCATTCAAGTTTCCTTATACTTTGGGATTTTTTTTGATTTTTTAAAAGTTCATTTCAGTTAATTAGCATATTAAAATCTCATACACACACACACATACATGCACAGCTATACAGACTCATACACATATAAGTATAAATCTTTCACAACTGACTTTCTCCATTTTAATTACTGGGTTACCCAGTGAGAAAGAAAAAAAGACATTGCATGATATGCTAAGAGTCGGTCAGTAACTTACAGTAAATAGTTATGGTCTGGTTACATTTCCAAGTTCAAATACCAGCAGACCTAACGAGGTTTTTCATGCTCTTAGGGGATTCAGTTCAAAGTTGCGGCTGTGTGGTAAGAAGCTTACTTCCCGACTATATGGTTCCAGGCCCAGTCCCACTGAATGGCTCCTTGGCCAAGTGTCTTCTACTATAGCCCTGAGCCAATCAAAGACTTGTGAGTGGACCTGGTAAACAAAAACTGAAAGTTGCATGTGCAGTGAGAGCTAGCAGTGACCTTCGTGAGGCAGTATGCTGAGTGATATCCCTGTGATTACTTCACAAGTTGTGAAATCTGTGTTTTTGTGATCACGTCTTTACTGTAGTCTGTGATTTTGTTATAGACAGGAACAAAAAGCCAACATGAAATTTTGTGTTAAACTTGAGAAGTCTGCTACTGAGACATTGAGTATGCTTTGGCAAGCTTACAGCGACAAAGCAATGGGTTATACGCAATGTTTTAAGTGGCACTGGTGCTTCAAAAGTGGAAGAACATTCCTGGAAAATGATGAGTGTTCTGGAAAACCTGCCATGAGCATCACTCCTGGAAATGTGGAGAAAATTCATCAGCTTGTGCATGAGGATTGTCAGAGGACAATCAACGACATTGCTGATGTTGTTGGTCTGTTGTATGGGTCTGTGCAGGCAATCTTGACCTTTGAATTGAACATGCATAATATCTCTGCCAAGTTTGTCCCCCACCTGCTGACCACTGAACAGAAAGAACATTGAGTCAAAGTCTGTCAAGATCTCTATCATTATGCTGCTGATGACCCATCCTTCATGTCGAGGATCATCACCGGTGACGAGAGTTGGGTCTACGAGTATGACCCTGAGATGAAGCAGCAGTTGTCCACAACCGAAGAAGGCATGACAGAGCCACAGCTCAGTCAAGAGCATGCTCATCGTTTTTTGTGACACACACAGTATTGTGCATTGAGATTTCAACTCCCCAGGGCCAGACCGTCAATCAAGAGTTCTGCTGTGACATTTTGAAGTGTTTCAGGGAGGGCATTCATCAAAAACAACTGGATCTGTGGGGCCCAAAAAATTGGATTCTTCACAACAATAATGCACCCTGTCACTGAGCTTTCCTCACTCATGAGTTTCTCGCCAAAAGCAACATGATATCACTTCCACACCCGTCCTATTCACCACATTTAGTTCTTGCAGACTTCCATCTCTTCCCAAAAATGAAAACACAGCTCAGACATCACCATTTTAACACTGTTGTCAAGATCAAGAATGAATCATTGAAGGTCCTCCACTCACTTACAAAAAATGACTTTCAGGCCAGATTCCAAAAGTGGCAAGAATACTGAGACCAGTGTATTGCTGTGCAAGGTGATTATTTCAAAGGAGATGATGTTAAAACTTAGATAAATAAATTATTTTTTATTAAACATAACTAATCCAGGAACTTTTGATATCACTTCATATATATACTAATTAATAATTCTCATATATATATTAATTAATAATTAAGAGTGCTGCAAGTAGCACCAGCACACTAAAAGTAGCTGTCAGAAGACAACTACAACTGCTAATTTTCACTGAAATTGGGGGAATGAGCAGAAATTCTATAATGAAAAGAATTGTAAATTGAAAAGCCAGACATACCTGTATCATCAGTTTCAAACTTTGTGAAAATGCCATTTAGTTCTCATCAGCGAATCTTACTGACCCGAGGGTCATAGAAACTGCCCATCTCAACAATGTGCTCAATGACCATTTTTAATGCTGTAGCAAATTTTAAAAAGTGATCGAAGTTAATAATAAATTATAAAAATATATATAAGGATATTATTATTTACAGTAATATCAAGTGGCATAGCATGCATAAAAAAATACCATAAGGTAAAAAATTATTAATTAATAATTAAGGGTGCTACAAGTAGCACCAGCACACTAAAAATACCAGTCAGAAGACGATTACAACTGCAAATTTTTGCTGATACACATTAATTGAAATCAGGGGAATGAGCAGAAATTCTATGCCCCTGTACCAATAACAAAAAGAATCATAAATTGAAAAGCCAGACATACCTGTATCATCAGTTTCAAACTTTGTGAAAATGCCACTTAGTTCTCATCAGTGAGTCTTACTAACCCGAGGGTCATAGAAACTGGCCATCTCAACAATGTGCGTGATGACCGTTTTTAATGCCACAGCAAATTTAAAAAGGTGATTGAAGTGAATAATAAATTATAAGAATATATATAAGGTTATTATTGTTTGCAATAATATCCTTATATATATATATACATATATATATACATATATATATATATATATATATCATCACCATCATCATTTAATGTCTGTCTGTTTTCCATGCTGGCATGGGTTGGACAGTTTGACAGAAGCTGGTAAGGTCAAGGGCTATAATGTAAAGACAGACAAAATGCCCACTAAGCATTTTGCCTGGCATGCTAACAATTCTGCCAGCTTGCCACCTTATCTGATTTTGAAATATTGACTGCATATATTTCAGTACCATTATATCAAATCTCTATGGCCTCTATTTGTCATTAATGACCATGGATAAAGGTCCTAGTTGTCTTTCCTACTGGAACGGTGTTGTCTGTGACTATCTCTCCAGTATAGGATGTTTCATAGGATCCAAGCACTTGGCAGTATGGTATCAAGTACAGGGTTTTATGCATGCTGTATGCTTCTCTTTTCCATGTCACTGATGGATCCAAAGGAACAGCACAGCCATTACAGTTTGGCACCATTGTCATCACAGGAGTTTACAGACAAAGGTTGTAGACAACATCAAACTGCCTCAGGGGCTCCAACTTCCAATTTTAGCTCAGGGTTTACTCTCAAAATCTTTCCCATAGTTGGGTATGGTCAGAAGGCAGCAGAGATTTGGAGTCAGTTTTCCTTTCCCTAGGTGGCCTGATCCTCCCAAGGTAACAAGCTCCATCTGCCTAGTTGAATTGCTAATTAATCCATATCTAGGACCCTGTCAGAGTAAACCTGTGAAATAATAGTGGCTAAGAAGTGGTTCCACACTCCAAGACCCTGGAACTCCTAAACCAGTACCCCACACCCCACTACTAGATGCAATTTAAACACATTCTTTGAAATATATATATAAAAAAATAATAACACAAATTATGGCAAGATAATACTGGAAACTCAAACTGGATAAAAAGGATATTTTTTTATTTTATCATATGGCTATTTATCATAATGTTGTCATCAAAAAACTATTTAGTGATTATAACTGTGAGATTATGGTACTTGAATACTGGCTTCTTAATCATAAATTCAAGTCTCATTATAATCATTGTCAAGTCAGTGATGGAGTCCCTACATCAGTGGTTCCCTACCATTTTGCTATCTAGGAGCCCTTTTATTTAAATGAATTTTCTCATGGTCCCTAAACCTTTGAAAGTTTTGTCTTTGTAATCTGATTTAACCCTTTAGTGTTCACATTATTCAGTCAGAAGTAGTACTTATTTATTCTTAGCTTTGAGATTTTGAAGAGGTAACTGCTAATTTTTAGAATGACATTGTGGTGTTGGTGTGAGAGGCCAGATGTGGCCAGTTTGACCATAAAAGAGGTAGAATATTCTAACTGGATATGGCTGGTTTAAATTCTAAAGGCTTAAATAACCAACAACACTCATTTTCCCTTCACTTGAAAAATATATACAACAACTATATAGTTTACACCACAACCTTTTGAAATTTTGAATATAAGCACAAGTATGGCCAAGCAGTTCAGAAGCTTATTTTGCATTTGTATGGCACCTTGGCAAGCATCTTCTACCAGAGCCCTGGTTCAAACAACGCTTTATGAGTGAATTTGGCTGATGGAAATTGTTTGGTACCATGTCATATGTGTGTCTATGTGATTGTGTTTGCATATCCCCGCTTCATCAACACTTGACAACTTGTGTTGGTTTGTTTGTGTTCCCATAACTTAGCAATTCAACTAAAGATAAAATAAGTACCAGACTTAAAAAAACAAAATATATTGGAGGTGATTTGTTCAACGACAACCCTTCACAGCAGTGCTCCAGCATGTCTGCAGTCCAGTGATTGAAACAAGTAACCGATAAAAGATAGCTCATGGAATCCAGGAATGCACAGAGCCCTGGCTGTAGATTGCTACTCTGAATGATTGCTCAACCTGCTAGAAATAAGAGTGAATTTTTAAACTAGGCCTATCCAATGATGGATGAACTCGTGCTTTACATCAATACTAACAGCTACTACCACCACAAGCCAATGAATCAGCTTTTATGTGACTACTCAGTATGCTAGAAATAGTAACCAAATCACACATACCCATATTAATGAGGGGATGGACTTATTTAGCAATGCTGTCGTGTAATCCTTGATGTCCAATAAGACAGGATGGTCATGGCTAGAATGCTTTTGGTCATAAGTTCATTGAATGAAAGCTAGCCACGCAGCTAAAATAATAACAATCATTGCCTAATGTCTCTGAACAAAGTAACATAACCCTGCTTGTTTCAGTTTGTCTGACTGTGGGAGAAATAATAATAATAATAATGACAATGATAATAAAAAACGATTCCATTCCTAATTCACAGCTGAGTGGTTAGCAGTTGAAAGGTATCCAGCTGTGAAAAACAATGGAACCAACAAAAAAGACACCCCTCCTCATGCAAGAATGGGGAAATGGTTGGGAAACAGAAAATAAATAAATGAATAACAATGAATTTTGACTGCTTTCTACTACTCCATAGCTCTTTCTTTACTCTCTTGCACTCATTCATTCACTTCTGCTATCCGTCCTCCATCACCTGCTTTTTAATTCTTACACATTTGTTTGTATTCTTTGGGTTTTTTTTCTGTAACTTTATTCTCTCATGCTCTCTTTTTGTTTCTCACCATCTCTTTCTTTTCTCTCTCTACAGACATACATACACACACACATTTAAAAAGTATAGTTGATATCTTGGGAATACATACATCTACATACATGTATATAGTTACATAAATCAACACACACACATTTACACACATATATACATTTATGTACATACCTACATCTACACAAATAAAGACATCTATATTCATACCTCTACACACACATGTATTTACACACATACATACATTATTTATATTAGACAACTTTTAAAATTTTAAAATTTTTTCTCTGCAGTGAAGTAACCATTTGATTTTATTTGTGCACACACATACATGTATGTTTGTGTGTGAATATATCTTTGTTTATGTGTGCATGTATATTTGTGTGTGAGGGCAAGATAGGCAGAGAGGAAGGAGAGAATTGAAGATAGAATTGAAAAAAATAAATACGAAATAGCAGTAAATCGCCCAATTGATATGCTTTGGTGTTAGACTTGTATGCAGATGCTTAAATGATTGGAGTTGAAAACAGATAAGACATTTATATAACTATGTTTTGTTCTGTATTTTTGCTCTGTTTTATCAAGTTTACTTAGCAATTCTGTTTATCTTATTCCTTCGTTGATGTTGTTATTATTGAAGTTTTTTTTTATCCATTTACATATTTATTTATCTGTAGTTTTTTTGTTTTTTTTCCTGTTTTCCTTTTAACATTTCCTTCCATTGAACACCTGCAAAACTTTTATAGACTTTAATAGTGCTTCCTTTTCCATTACAAAATAATAATAATAATAATTATTATTATTATTATGATTATTTCTGATTTTGGCACAAGGCCAGCAATTTTAAAGGGATGGGGATAGTTGATTACATTGACTCTGGTACTTGATTGGCATTTTATCTTATCGACCTGCCCCCCC
>NC_068981.1:104357065-104358651 GCF_001194135.2 Octopus bimaculoides
CACACACACACACATGTACAAAACGATGAAAGACAACCTTGACCTTGACAGGATTTGAACTCAGAACCTAAAGAAACACTGCTAAACAATTTGCTTGATGCACTAAGGATTCTGCCAGCTCATTGCATTAATAATAATAATTATAATGATAATAAATGCCCTGATGCAGTACCAGACAGTGGCTCTCATGTCTTCTGATCTTAACTGATTGGAAAAGTTATCATGTACATTGTTTTGTCTTGGTATAAAAAATGGGCTACAACAAATATTCTGCTCAACACCACAGATTTGCTTGTCAATTGTTTGACCTTAACCAGTTGAGCATGTCCTTTAGTGGCTGACGATATGCGCATCTCTGATCATGAGTAGAAGTGTAGGAGCATCATAGCCATGTGTTGAGAGGAATTCTTTGAGATTTGAATAATTCACCTCTGGAAACATGAATGTTTTGTTCATCATCCTCAAAACAAACATTCAGGGACCTTTTGAGCAGGATGGGCTACTTGACCTGAAGAAAATTCTAACAGGATCCCACCTGCACTGTATATCTTGATATGAGATCACCATGTTGTGCACATGTGGTTGTGATGCATGTGCCTGGTGTACTCTCATAAGATGGGTAGCCATGATGGGTATATTGGGCTTTGTATATTTGTATCCCAGTGTCACTTTGATGGCATGCGCTGTTCTCTCACTCAATAATAATAATAATAATGGTTTCAAATTTTGGTACAAGGCCAGCAATTATGGGCAGGGAAGGGGAAAAGTCAATACATCGGCCCCAATTTTCAACTGGCACTTATATTAACAACCCCAAAAGGATTGTCGACCTCGGTGAAATTTGAACTCAGAACATAAGGTCAGATGAGATGCTTGCTAAGCATTTTTTGCCCATCATGCTAACAATCCTGTCAGCTCACTGCCTTAAGTAATAATAATAATTGTTTCTGACACAGGCACAAGGCCTGAAAATTAAGAGAGAGAACTAGTTGATTACACCAATGCTAGTGCTTCACTTATCAACTTGCAAAGGTTGCAAGATAAAGTTGACCTTAGTGATTTGAACTTAGAATGTAAAGAGCTAGAGAAAATGCCTTTAAGCATTTTGTCTGGCACACTAATGATTCTGCCAGCTCAATTTGTTTGATGCACTAAGGATTCTGCCAGCTCATTGCATTAATAATAATAATCATTACATAAAAGTATGTATGTATGTGTGTATCTCTCCCTTCCTCTCTCTGTCTATCTATCTATCTATCTATCTATCATCATCATCATCATCGTTTAACGTCCGCTTTCCATTGCTAGCATGGGTTGGACGATTTGACTGAGGACTGGTGCAACCGGATGGCTACACCAGGCTCCAATCTAATTTGGCAGAGTTTCTACAGCTGGATGCCCTTCCTAACGCCAACCACTCAGAGAGTGTAGTGGGTGCTTTTACGTGTCACCCGCACGAAAACGGCCACGCTCGAAATGGTGTCTTTTATGTGCCACCCGCACAATGTGATATATATATATATATATATATATAAGTCAATAAATGGTGGAGTTGTGTTAACCGCACGTGGAGAAATAATAGGAAA
>NC_068981.1:104363440-104368571 GCF_001194135.2 Octopus bimaculoides
CCATCAGCGAGGAGATAGGCCTCTTAATCGTAGATTTTAAATATTTGAGAGACAACAATGCATAAATCGTAATTTTTAAAAGAGCAATGAAATCTAGGTGAATAGAATATATACGTAGCATGAATTTAAGAAGCTTAGAAAATGAATAAGTATGAATTTAAGACAAAAACTGAATTCAATTGAATTTCATGGAGAGAAACAAGATAAATAATAGAGGGCAGACTAAAGCGCGAAAGGTATGAGATGTTTGAGGCCGTAAATAAATAAAAATCTCTATCTTATCTGCATCTTGGACAGACAAAATTAGCATGACACACTTTGACAAAGTTGAGCTTTGACTTGTCGGTACAAATCATGTGACTGGCTTCTAAACAATTTCATTCATACATTATAGGTCAACCCAAGTACTTTCCTAAGATGTTATGCTGTGAAATTGAAACTGTGATGTCATAATTACGAAGCAAATTCTTAACCATTCAATTTGGCCATCTGTGCATAAGGTGTGTATGTGTGTGTGTAGTCATCATCATTTAATTGTCATTTAATGTCCACTTTTCCATGACTATGTATCAGATAGATTTTCTACTATCAGATGACCTTCCTGTTGTCAACCTTCACTTGTTTCCAAGCATGCTCATATTTTACCATGCTCACACATGTTTTCACAGAATATTTGAAATGAATGACACTGCTTGTATGACACCCATTTACAACTATCATCTAATGTTGAAACAAATACACACAAGTACATATTCAAAGACTCACACACATAAAATGAGCTTCTTCTTAGTTTCCATCTACTAAATACTGCTCACAAGGCTTTGGTCTACCTGAGGAAGTTGCAGAAGACACTAGCCCATGATGCCATACAGTGGGACTGAACACAGAACCATATGGTTGAGAAGCAGACTTCTTACCACACAACCACTATACTCTGATCTTAGCCAAAAGGTCATATATATATATGTTTATATATACACACACACACACTAGGCACAGGTGTGGCTGTGTGGTAAGAAGTTTGCTTTCCAGGTTCAGTCCCACTGTGTGGCACCTTTGGCAAGTGTCTTCTACTATAGCCTCAGGTTGACCAAAGGCTTGTGAGTGGCCATGGTAGACAGAAACTGAAAGAACCCCATCATTCCCATATGTGTGTGTGTGTGTGTGTGTGTGTGTTTATCCCTCACCACTGCTTAATTTTAGAATACACTAGAATTTCTTTTTATATGCATCAAATAGTTATGGAGGTCCAGTAGAGAAGAATAGGAATCAAAGAGGTCCATAGGTAAAAAATGTTTGAAAATCATTGGAAAAACAATTTGAAAGTAAAGAAACTGAGACTCATATCTTTTTGTCAATTCTCAACTGAAGCCTTTCATTTTCACTGAGGTTTATTGTGTGAAGTAAAATAGATCTTTGATTTTTAGTTGTTGAATCAGCAGAACTACCTTAGCACGTAAGTAGTTGAGTATTCCATAGACATGTATGTTTTCTTGCCTTTAACCCTCCAACGCGGAGTATAGGCCACTTATAATTGAATTCCATGTCGCATAATTTCTCGCTTCTGTACTTATACTCTGCCATGAATGTCCCCCTTTCTCTAGTTCCTTTTGCGTTGATCTACACCACGAGTTCTTAGGCCTACCCCTCTTTCTATATCCATCCGGATTCCACTGTAAAGCACTTTTCGCTGCATTTGGTGTGTCCTTTCTAATTGTGCTACCAATCCACTTCCACTTTTTCTTAAATATTTGCTCCCTAATCAAAACTTGATTCGTTCTTTGCCATAGCTCCATATTGCTTATGTGTTCGGGCCATCTGATTTTAAGTATACTACGCAAGCACCTGTTGATGAATGATTGTATTTGCTTATTTGACTTAACTGTTGTTCTCCATGTCTCAGCCCCATACAATAACACCGCTTTTAGGTTAGTGTTAAAAATTCTTATTTTGTTCTTTATTGAAATTACACTTGCGCTCCATACTTTTTTTAACAGGTGAAAAGCGGTCATTGCCTTACTTATTCTCATCTTAATATCTTCGTCGGTGCCACCTGAGAACGTTGTCTTACTACCTAAATACGTAAACTCGGCTACATCCTCTAGTTCACCAATTTCTAGTTTAATACTTCACTGTTTTCTTCATTAACGCGCCTAATTTTTGATTTGTTGAGGTTGACTTTCAATCCTAGTTTGGCAGACATGTATGCCTTTAATGTAATTCTTGGGCAGAATCAGCATGACATGGTGTGTAGCAAAGTTGGGCCAATGAATTACAAGCACAATCAATCTGTGCTTTTTGCATAGCTTCCATCTAGCCAATGCTAAGGTTAGCCTGAGAGTACATTAAAAGGACATTTGCTCAAGATGTCATGTAGTTTGGTCAAACTCAAGATTTTGTAATTGCAAAGCAGATGTTTTAACCATTTGGCCATGTGGCAATCCATATGCTTACTAATATCTGTAAACTAAGATAAAATATGAGTTGGACATGTGATTGTTAATGACATCAAAGCATTTATAAAATAGCCAGCACTACTACAATGGACTACTCAGATCCACCTGTCTTTCATCTGTAATATTAGAGTATGAACTTTTGGGATATCTACCTATCTGTCTGTTTGTCTTTCTATCTATATATCTGTCCGTCTGTCTGTTCATCCAATCAGTTAGTCAATCAATCAATTAATCAATCAGTACTATTAACTCTCACTCTCCTGATTTTCCTGTTTTTCTACTCCAGTTTAAACTATTTTGTTAATGCTTTAGAACTGTTTTTTATATAATTAAACTTTAGTTAATTCAACCAGTACATTACTTATAATGAACTCTTGTTTGCCTGGGTTCCATCTCCCTTCATCTGACACTAGGCTTCAGACATCTCGTCCAGTCAGAGCACTAATTATCTCTATCTACCTTTTTGACGTTTTCTCACCCATCATACTAATACATTCATAAGTACATGAACATTATAACTTATGAATATGATTTCTAGCATATAAAATTATGATATCTACTTAGTGATGCGACAGTATGCTTGCTAAAAGCCTCTCAACAAGATACAGAAGTTATCAATTCAATATATATCATCATCATCATCATTTAACGTTCGTTGTCCATGCTTGCATGAGATGGACAGTTTGACCAGAGCTGGCAAGCTGAGGAGCTGCGCCAGACTCCAGTCTGATTTGACATGGTTTCTACAGTTGGATGCCCTTCCTAACACCAGCTGCCTTCCAGAGTGTACACGGGTGCTTTTACATAGTGTCTTATGGGCATTTTTACATGGCATCACATGGGCACTTTTATGTGACGTCACATGGGCACTTTTACATGGTGACCCACAGGTGCTTTTAAGTGGCACTACATATGCATTTTTACATGGAACTACACAGATGCTTTTACATGGCACTGCCATGAGTGCTTTACACCAATAGAAGGATATATATATATATATATTATATAATTGCAGGTATGGCTGTGTGGTAAAGAAGCTTGCTTCCCAACCACATAGTTCTGGATTCAGTCCAACTATGTGGCACCTTAAAAAAAATTGTTAATTATTCCCTTTAAATATATTTATTTATATTAAGAGCATTGCTATACATAAATGCCTCATGCTAGGAGGGACTCTTAAAGTCAAGACTTTATAATATATATATATATATATATATATATATATATAATGCGGTCCTTCAGCAGCTAGCATAGATGGGTTTCCAGCAGTCCTACTCAAATCATATAAGCGAGCTCTTACAAAACCACTCCAGCTACTCTTCCAGAGCTTCCTTGCAAGTGGTAAGCTCCCAGACAAACTGAAGGAAGGGATAATATGCCCTATCCATAAGGGAGGAAGCAAAGCAGATGCTAAAAATTATAGGTCTATGTCTCTGGCTTCACACATCAATAAAGTCATGGAACAAATAGTCCACAAGAAGCTAATCACGTTCCTAGAAGAAAATGACTTGCTGATTGACACCTAGCATGGATTTTGTCCAGGTAGAAGCTCTCTGACACATCTCTTGCAATACTACGACTGGGTGTTAAAACAGCTGCTGTATGACCCAAGCATGGATGTGATATATCTCGACTTTGCAAAAGCTTTTGATAAAGTTGTCTATGGTATATGTCACAAACTGCATGATCTTGGCATATGCGGAAAACTTAGAGAATGGCTGCACAACTTTCTGAAGGATAGATGTCAGGTAGTAGTGGCCAATGGAGCCACCTCTAAGGAAACACAAATAGAAAGTGGTGTTCCACAGAGCACTGTCTTGGGGCCACTGCTGTTCATCGTGGCCTGCTCCGATAGCCACCCTTGCTAGCTATGCAGATGACACAAAATTCTCTCAGACAATACAAAATCCTGGAAATATTGCACATCTGCAACAGGAGTTGGATACAATATACAGTTGGGCTGAGGACAACAACATGCAGTTTAATGCAGGAGAATTCCAGTCTATAAGTTGATGAATACCACCTATTAATCCCTTCAATTTTCTTATTGCTCTATATATAATATATATTATAGATATGTATATTATATATATATATATGTATTATAGATATATATATTCTATATATATATATATGGGGCAGCTGATGAAGGAAAATGTTCTCTATGTGGCCTGTGTGTTTTCTGTACTCAGGTTATTATTATTTTTTTTTTGTCTGTTTTGTTTGCAATGTCCTGTACCCAGATATGCAGCTATATATACTGGTAGATGTTGGTATGCACATACTTGTACGTATATATTGCATATACTCATTTATTATTTGTTTTATATATATATCATCATCGTCATCATCATCATCATCATCGTTTAACGTCCGCTTTCCATGCTAGCATGGGTTGGACGATTTGACTGAGGACTGGTGAAACCGGATGGCAACACCAGGCTCCAATCTAATTTGGCAGAGTTTCTACAGCTGGATGCCCTTCCTAACGCCAAACACTCAGAGAGTGTAGTGGGTGCTTTTACGTGTCACCCGCACGAAAACGGCCACGCTCGAAATGGTGTCTTTTATGTGCCACCTGCACAAGAGCCAGTCCAGGGGCACTGGCAACGATCTCGCTCGAAAACCCTACAAGGCCAGTCAGGCAGTACTGGCAATGGTCACGCTCAGGATGG
>NC_068981.1:104372762-104373438 GCF_001194135.2 Octopus bimaculoides
TATATATATATATATATATATATATATATATGCATTTATACAAACATACATATATGTATATGTGTGTGTATATATATATATATGTATATATATGATATATATATAATTATACATGCATGGTGGTTGTGATGTATAACATATATATGCATATAAACACACAATATATATATAGATATATATACATATAGGTGCAGGAGTGGGTGTGTGGTAAGTAGCTTGCTTACCAACCACATGGTCCCAGGTTTGCTCCCACTGTGTGGTACCTTGGACAAGTGCCCTCTACTATAGCCTTGGGCCAACTAAAGCCTTGTGAGTTGATTTTGTAGATGGAAACTGAAAGAAGCCTGTCAAATATATGTATGTGAATATATGTTTGTGTGTCTGTGTTTGTCCACGGCAAAAGAGGCCGATAGAATAAGTACTAGGCTTACAAAAATAATTTCAGGGTTCGATTTGCTTGACTAAAGGCAGTGCCCCAGCATGGCCGCAGTCAAATATAGGAGTGACTGTGTGGTAAAACGCTTGCTTCCCAACAACGTGGTTCCGGATTCAGTTCTGCTGCGTGGCACCAATTGTTGTCTACTGTAGCCTCGGGCCGACCAAAGCTATGCAAGCGGATTTGGTAGACAGAAACTGAAAGAAGCCCTTCATATATATATATATATATATATATATA
>NC_068981.1:104374534-104377275 GCF_001194135.2 Octopus bimaculoides
ATATATATATATATATATATATATATATATATATACGCACACTGATATTTATATGAAATGTGTATGGGGAGCCTGTATATTTATATATATTTATGAAAATATATCTTAGAAAGCAATATTACAATATAGTAAAGTATGTTAATGTATATTTGTGTATGTGCATGTGAGAGAGGTTGCGTGTGAGTGTGTGTGTGTTTTTGTGTAAGAGAGAGAGAAAGAGAGTGAAAGAAATTGAGTTTGTTGTTTTGTTTAATTTTTGTGAGTATTTAGCTGTTTAGTTGTTACTTTCATTCAACTTGAAATGAAAAATGAACAACATTATTATTGTTATTGCCTATTGCAATCGTTGATCTCTGTGCACTCAATTTCTAATTTGTATATAAACATTGGGCCAAGCGCCAAACATTTTGCTTCCTCTTCTTAACACATACACATACATATATACACATGCATATATATATATATATATATATTTGTATGTATATATGCATGTTTTTGTGTGTGTGTATCTATATGTATGTTTTTGTGTGTGTGTATCTATATGTATGTATATGTGTGTGTGTGCATGTATGTGTATTTTTTATATATGTAATATATAGATGCATGTGTATATTGATATACACATATATATATGTATGTGTATGTATGTATCTGTGAGTATGTATATCAGTGTGTGTGTGTATGTATGTTTCTTTCTTTCTTTGTTTATTCATTTATATTATGTTTTTCTCATTTTCATTCCATCAAATCTGAATATCATTATTGCAAAATGTTATGAGCAGAATAACAGATTAAAATTTTTTTTTATGGGTATTTATATTCATTATGCCTTCCGATACTGTGAGTTTATATTGAATGGATAGTGGATTAGGAGAATTCGTGTAACATTGAGAAAAAATTACGTTACAGTGTTCAAATATTCTTCTTTACAACCGTTGTCATTGTCGTCGTCATTTGTTTACCTTGTTGGCATGGGTTGGACAATTTGTTAGGATCTGAGAAGCCGTAGGGTCATGCCAAGCTCAAGTGTCAGCTTTGGCATGGATTCTACAGCTGGATACCCTTCCTAACACCAACCACTCTTCAGGGCATATTGGGTGCTTTTTTCGTGACTCTGGCTCCTGTGAGGTTGCTAAGTAACCTGCAAGAAAGAAAAAGAGAACAGGGAAAAAAGGAAAAGCTTCTGCTACTAGTGGTAGGGGAGTATTCAGGAGAGGAAGAGGTGGCTAAAGTATGATAGAAGGACAAATACAAGTGTTCTGCTATAGAAGGGCAGACACAGGTGTCCTGCAACAGACCAGCTACATGGCTGCCTTACATTAATGGAGGTGGGGTAAGTAGTTGGGAAGGAAATAAAGGAATGTAGCAATGGAGTGTCAGAGCAAATTCTCAAGGTACAGGAATATGAGCAGAAGAGAGTGTATGGAAAGTATCCACCCTTTCTACCCCCCCCCCCATGAGATGAGAAGAGAGACTTGATACTTTCATAAGATTGTGGGGGGAGAGTAACAGATGGTTAGAGATGGAGATAAGTTTGAATTATTCCTTCAAAGGTTAAGTCAGCTTTTATTCTTCCTGTGTTAATCAAATAAATTATCCGAGTGATTTGAAATTGCACTGTAGCCTTGGCTTGCCAGGAATTTGCCATTTAGTTTACAGTACTCATATGTTTGTAATTGAAGAGACACCAGTTAGGTAAAAAGGTTATTTTTAATATTTTTCTCCCTTCACCTCCACCTAGGTTTAAAAATAACATTCTAGCCAATATATTTCAGAAGAAGTCTAATGATTAATGAATTGGTGCTTTATCTAGAATCGCTATTGCAAAATAGTTGTTATGAATTATTGCAGCTGATACATATGTATATCATCTTGATGATCATCATCACCACCATCATCATCAGCAGCAGCAGTGTCATCGTCATTGTCATCATCATTGTCATCATCATCATTGTCATCTTCATCATTGTCATCTTCATCCTTTAACATCCACTTTTCCATACTTGCATGGGTTGAACAGAATGTTGTTGAGGCAGATTTTCTACAGCTGGATGCCCTTCTTGTTGCCAGTTTTCACTTGTTGCCAGTTTTCACTTGTTGCCAGTTTTCACTTGTTCCCAAGTAAGGTAATATTTTCCCATGACCAGACTTTGAAGACAAGTGAAATGACACTGCTTCCATGATGGTGAAATTTGTTTACAAGTACCACACAATGTCAATGCAAGGTGACAGCAAACACATACACACACACACACAGGGATATGCTTTCAATGTCCGTCTAACAAGTTCACTCACAAGGTTTTGGTCAGCCTAGAGCATTAGCAGAAGATACTTGGCCAAGGGGTCATGTAATGGGGTCAAACACAGGACCATATGATTAGGGAGCAAGCTTTTAACCACACAGCCATACCCATGACTATATATATATGTATACATGTCTCTTAAAGGATAGAGCTCAAAATCAATGCATTGAAGATACTTTATTGCAGCAACAATTATAATAACAGAAACAACCACAATAAGCCAAACCTATGCACATTTCAAAAATTTTTGGCAAGGGATTTTTACGCTGTAAACCGGGCGGTGTACGTCGCTGGATTTCGGTTGACTGGTTTGTTTACATTCTGTAAGAAGATAACGATGGTAGGTTGCGTGCCGTCGATTATTCTTTCACCCTCTTGGATGATGTGTGTGTTTTGCTAATAATAGTATTGGTGATGGCAATAATGCGACCCTGATGA
>NC_068981.1:104377318-104394072 GCF_001194135.2 Octopus bimaculoides
TGGTTTATTTTTCCGGGATACCCTATTGAAATGTGCATAGGTTTGGCTTATTGTGGTTGTTTCTGTTATTATAATTGTTGCTGCAATAAAGTATCTTCAATGCATTGATTTTGAGCTCTATCCTTTAAGAGACATGTATACATATATATATACAAAAACTCAACTGTGAGTTTTTGGCTAAGACTGTTAACAGATACTATATATTTTATAAAATTTGTTTTATAAAAGTATATATTTAATATATATATATATATATATATATATATATATATATTGGTTTCAAATTTTGGCTCAAGGTCAGCATTTTCAAGGGAAGGGGTAAGTTGATTACATCAACCCCAGTGCTCAACTAGTGCTTATTTTATTGATCCTGAAAGGATGAAAGGCAAAGTCAACCCTGGTGGCATTTGAACCCAGAACATGGGTGGGTAGGTATACCTCTGTCCAACCCATGCCAAAATGGAAGAAGGGTTGTTAAATGATGATGATGATGATGATATAGATAG
This sequence comes from Octopus bimaculoides, assembly GCF_001194135.2. Taxonomy (NCBI): domain Eukaryota; kingdom Metazoa; phylum Mollusca; class Cephalopoda; order Octopoda; family Octopodidae; genus Octopus; species Octopus bimaculoides. The sequence continues at coordinate 104,377,825 of NC_068981.1, forward strand.
ATTTAGAGAGATAGATTTCTACCCAACCACATGGTTTTGAGTTCAATCTCACTGTGTGGCACCTTGGGCAAGTATTTCCTAGCATACAAAGTCTTGGGAATAGATTTGGCGTGTGTGTGTTTCTTTTTGTCTTGACATTGCATGCTAGTTGTAAATGAGTGTCATTGTCATATAAGCAGTGTCATTCATTTGCAATATTCTGCATAAACCTGTCTAGCCATGGGGATATATTACCTTGCTTGGTAACAGGTATGGGTTGATGACTGGAAGGACATTTGGCCCTAGAAAATCTACCCTAATAAACTTTATGCAAATATGAAAAAATGGAGGTTAAAATAGTGATGATGTAGTTTTCAGAGACTATATCAGACAGAATGGATAATTGTGTATTAATTGCTGTTTATGAACAATTTTAACTGATTTGATCATGAAGCATTAGAAATATAATCATAGTAATCATTATAATTTGCTCTTAATCTCCCCCTCCCCCTCTCTCTCTACTTGCACGGATTCCTATGACTCTTTGTTGCTACCCAGTTTTAGTATTCATATTTGAACTGGGAGCTTGAGTTACAATGAATTTTTCATTAGCTGATAACACAACCAAGGATGCCACCCCTATGGGTGCATTGCAGTTACTCTCTTGATAGAGCTTGACAATTCTGACCATTGATCCTCTCAGGATTCCTCTGCTCAGCATCAATGTAAGAAGCACTATTGGCTGAGCTGAGTTCTTCTGCTGCCTCATCACAATCTGCCATGCTGCAGTCCCATGACTTCACTGTATCATGGCAGGGTGGCTAAACAGGTGCTTTGCCTTGACAAAGGGCAACCCATAACTATGAAAGGCACAGTCATCACTCCATGAGGTATTTTCGAAATACCCAAATACCCACTCTTAATATGCTTGTGTGTATGTGTATGATGGGTGGGTAGCAGTGTATAATTTAGAGTAGCATAATTTAGAGGCATCTTGTGTGGTGTGCAAGAGAGACAACTGCACTGGTATGGTCATGTGATGCATATGGATGAGCACAACTGTGTAAAGAAGTGCCAATCTCTAACTGTGGAGGGAACCTGTAGAAGAGGCAGACCCAGGAAGACATGGGATAAGATGGTGAAGCATGCATTTTGAAAGTTGGGTTTCATGGAGGTGATGACAAGTGACTGAGACCTTTGGTGATTTTCTGTGCTTGAGAAGTCTCGTCAAGTGAAATTGTAGTTGGGGCCGGTGTCGGTGACACATAAAAGCATAGCTTTGTGGTTAAGAAGCTTGTTTCCCAACCATGGTTTCTTGGGTTCAGTCCCACTATACAGTGCTTTGGACAAATATCTTATATATAGCCCCAGGTCAATCAAAGGTTTGTGAATGGATTTGGTTAACAAAAACTGAAACAAACCAGTATGTGTGTGTGTGTGCTAGCTTTCTATGCAGTTTTTGTGTACTTAATCTTCCTTAATACTTAGATCAACCTGAATGAAATTGAACTCAGAACTATTGTCAAACACAGACAGTCAGACCTTTTTTTCACAGAATTCCATTGATCACTTCTTACTTGTTTTTCTCTAATTTACTAAACTTACAATGAAACATTCAGAACACTAACTGTATGCATACAACCATTGAAATTTTTCTTATTATGTTTGGAGGAATCCTGCAAATGTCATTGGCATTACTTGACTTCCTTTTAATAAACAGACTAATAAATAACAGACATAATTCATGCTTCTATAACCTTGACCTTGATTTTTCATAACCAGGGTTTCAATCAATGGGTGATGATGTTCCCATTAACTTTTTTTTTCTATGAAGTGAACTGGGGCATAGAATGATCAGTTTTGCTTGGAAATCAAGATATACTCACACAAAATGCTGCTCAGCAGGTGATTTCTTCTGGGATTACTTAGAAGGGGTAGAAACTGTTTTGATTTCTTGTTTTCTTTTCACCGACAAAGATTTTGGAACATTTAAACATTTAGCCCCAAAACCTGGGGTTGAAAAGGTTTCATCATCATCATCATCATCATCATCATCATCACCATAATCATTACATTAATGTCCACTTTTCCATGTTTGCATGGATCAGATGGAGTTCACTCAGGCAAATGTTCTGTGGCAGAATAACCTTCCTGTCACCAACTCTCACTTGTTTCTTAAACAAGCAGTAATATTTCCCTTTGGCCAGATCTGTTTTTTTCATTAATAATTGGAAATGAATGACATAACTTGTGTGACAATGACATTCGTTTACAACCAGCATGTGATTTCATGTCAAACAGGGACACACGCATACTTGTCTTGATACCATGTGATGGTTGTAAACAGATGTCACCATATCGTGCAAGTGGTGTCATTCATTTCCTATCTTTAATATAAAACCAAGTCTGGTTTATCTTTATTCGTTTTTCTCTATTCGTGATTCAATATTATCAACTCTATAATAGCAGGATGAAATACTAGCCATCAAGAGTGCCCTACCCTTCCCCCAAAAAAAAAAAAAATACAGACACAGAGACACCTTAATAAATAGATGAAACAAAAAAAAATGAAAATTGAACAAACAGATATAGAGGTCAAACAGTTAGAGGAAAGTATTGAAGGTGCTAATTTAAATGACAATAGCTAAAGTACCAACATTGACTATAACAGCAGCAGCAGCAGCTCATCTTTTACCAGTGTTAGAAACCAAAATGAGATATTAGATACAGGTAAACTCCAGGTAAAAGAGTACGGAGAGGGGGGAGAAAAAGTGAGTTTTCATATACTTTCAAATGAGGAATTGAAAGGAGTCTTCACTAATGAGCGATTGGTTGTATTCTCCCTCAGCAGGAGTAGGACATGCAATTGCATGTGTTTAGTAAGGAATACTGAGAATGAAGTACAAAAGCAGGCAGGGCTCTATGAAAAGATGGGGCTGCAGTTCCCGAGCTGGAGAAATACAAGGGCCATAGCTGGAGACTTAGGTATTGACATGAACTTCTGGCTCCAAGTCAGCTTTTGCACAGCTGGCAGGTTGTAAGCACTGAGTTGTCTCACAATAGCATGACATGACATGACAACATCCTTATTGCTGGTGCCCTAATAAAATGCACCTAGTAAATTTGGCAAATTGATTAGTGAAAAAGCAGAAAAAGCATAGGGTCAAGTGAACTATTTAGTCTTGTCTTGCCAAGGTTAAGACAAGCTCTCTAATGCTGGTGCCATGATAAAAATGTTACCCAGTATATTCTGTTAAATTTTTGGTAGTAGGAAGGGTATCTGGCCATAGAAACCAAGCACAAATGAAACAAACAAGTAATACCAGCTAGGGAGGACAGTGACTTCTGATAAAAACTCACAAGGACCATGATAACCCATTCACCCAATGCAGCATGGAAAGCAGATATAAAATGTTGGTGATGATGATGATGATGAAGTGTGTATGTGCATGTGTGTTGGTGTATGTGTTTATTTTATAAATATACATTAAGGCAATCAAATGTGAACTGAAAAAACATTCAATGCATAATGGAAGACTGTGTGGTGTTTATTTTCACATTGAAAAGTGGTGACAGTTTCACCAGTCATTGGCCTTATCAGACTTAGATTTGTGTGTGTGTTTGTGCATGTATATATACATATATATACATACATATATATATATATATATATATATATATATATAAAGACATATATACATACATATATATATATATAAAGACACATATATATATATATATATATATAAAGACATATATACATACATATATATATATATAAAGACACATATATATATATATATATATATAAAGACATATATACATACATATATACATATATAAAGACATTGATGTGAGTGTACATATCACACACACACATAAAACATACATACATACACATCACACATACATCAAAAGAAAATGCATAATCTAAAGGTGACCCGTGAAATAAGAGATTTTTTTTTTGTTTTTGTCAGAATATGCAATCGGTGGTTAGCTGGAGTTTACACAGATATGAGACACATCAGTTAAGTTACAGTGTGTCTTAATGGAAGGTTAAGCTTTCACAACAAACAGCCTACTGGGGTGTGTCTTAGATCAAGTCTGACATTCTGGGTTTAAGAGACCTGAGAGACCTCCCAGATAGATCCAAATGCTATTTCCTTATGGTTCTACCACCATCACCACCTCCACTTATTATTTTATCTGTCTATCTTCTTTTTCTCTCCCTCCATCTCATAAAAACATAAACATGTTGATATTAGGCCAATGGCTGACATCCTTCATAGCCACTCAATCTGCTCAATGTAACAATGAAACCTTTATCAACTGCTGACTCCCAACCAAATCTAAGATAACGATGAAATGATTTCCATCCAGAGTCAACATTCTCATCATCTTTTATCTTTTCTATCTTTTACTTGTTTTGGTCATTAGACTGCAGCCATGCTTAAAGACTTTTTTTTTAGTTGAATAAATCAACCCCAGTACTTATTTTATTTCTGAGCATGGTACTTATTCTTTTAGTGTCTTTTTGCCAAACTGCTAGGTCACAGGGATATAAAAACACACCAACGTTGGTTATCAAGCAGCGGTAGGGGACAAACAAAATTGAAAGAAAATGGAAAGAAAAGGACTTTATTAAGAAATTCAAACCCACTCTTAACAAACAATGATTAAATTAATTTTAAAAATCTTATCCCTATAACTAAAACAAAAAATCTCTCAAATGTCATCATTTCTAAAAATAAACATTGAAAAATGGTTTGGCATCATCTCTAAAAATAGCCAAACACCTACTACTGCTGTCCAAAGGAATGTGTATAAAGGACAAAAAGACAGCCAGTCCTTATATATTTAATACTCAATATTTCATATATTCATTAAGACATTCAATACTTCATTTCATTTTACTATTTATATTATATATTCCATATTCTATATTCCACATTAATTTTATAAGAATATAAATAAAACAAAAAAACAGACAGAGTTGGAACTCTTTTAAATAATATATATATATATATATATATATATATATATACATATATATATATATATATATAACAGGCTTCTTTCAGTTTCCGTTTACCATCTCCTCTCACAAGGCTTTGGTCAACCCAAGGCTATATATAGTAAAAGACACTTGCTCAAGATGCCACACAATGGGAGTGAACCCAGAACCATGTTGTTGGGAAGCAAGTTTCTTACCACACAACCATACCTGTACCATCATCATCATTCGTTATTAGTCAAGGAAGCAGTATTACTTCAAAATTAGCAAGTTTTATACATACTGTGTGCATGTACTGAAAGCCTTTTAAATTGTAATATTCATCTTGAGAAAAGTATCTTTTATATATGTAGAGTTTGTAGGAAAAAAACAAAAATACAGAAAACATCAGCATCAGGCAAAGGTTGCCAAGATCCAGCTTTCTGTTTGTCAGCTTCATCAGCAGCAAATATCCACATCACTTCATGTCAAGCAAATAGCAACTGTAGCTGATATAGTTAAGCAGTGATTGGAAGGTTAGTGATGTTGCATTTAGCTGGCCAGCTGAACAAAAATTCAATGTGACAGAAGCAACATTTGTTCAAAATTAACGATTTTTATACATACTTAAAGTGTGTATGTGTTAAAACCATTTCAAACTGTGGTACTCATCTTGAGAAAAGTATCTCTTATGAACGTATAGTGTTTAAAAAAAAAATGCTGAAAAATATCAGTACCTGATCCAGATTTCTACTTGTTAGCTTCATCAGCAACAAATTTTCACGTCACCTCATATCAAGCAAACATTGACAGTGGCTAATATAGTTAAATAGTAATTAAAAGGTTACTGATGTCGCATTTAGCTGGCAGGCGAAAAAAAATTCATTATTAGTTACAGAGGCAATATTAGTTCAAAATTAGTGATCTGTGTACTTAAAGTGTATATATACTTATAGTGTATATATGATGAAAGCATTTTAAAATTTAGTATTTGTTGTGAGAAAGCATCTCCTATAAATGTATAGTGTTAGGAAACAGAAAAATATCAGCAACAGGTGAAGGTCACCCATTGTTTTAACGTCTACTTTTCTATGCCTGCTTGGATCAGGTGAGAGTACATTAAGGCAGAATTTTCTGTAGTATGACCTGATGCCCTGCTTGTTGCCAACCCTCACTTGCTAGTAGGAATTATCTGCAAATGTTGAGGTTTATAAAAAAGCCATCCCATCCTTGGTGGCAGGATTGTAAAGAAAGGGATATTGTCATTGTCTCTTGTGTGAGTGTTCATCCTTTGAATCATAAAAACTTTTTCCAGTTTTGAAGGTTCCAGATGTTACAGCCATTTGTAGTTTATGAATTAAATCCCAGTTCAGTTACACTTTGGTCCAGGCAGATTGGTATATGAGCTGTAGCACCAACAATAACAGATATGAAGCTGACCATACATCTTGGATACTGGATCTGTAAGCTTTTCTTCAATGGTCTGTAGGTATCCTCCTTCTCATTTTTCTTACCACACTGACATCAAGTGGGTAGCTGATTTCTATGACAGAGCATGTTTTTTATATGTGGTCCCAGTCCCAAAGGATGATATTAGGTTAGTTGTGTTTTAATTCACTTGTAGTCTCTTAATTTTTCGCTCTGCCAATATCCCTTTGAACCATCAGTCTCAACATATTACTCTCTATTTGATTTGATTTTCATCTTCCACAATGCATTCCGTGTTGTTCTAGCTAACACATCATGTTTGATAGGGAGGTAGTAATGAGAATTGGCAATGATGTGGCTAACATCTTCAATCTGTTTTTGTTCCACCTACATTTATTGTCAACTAATGGCCTTCCTCTTTTGTGCAGTAGGTACTTGGTGCAGATTTCTTTGTTACTGAATTACATGGAGATATCCTTCAAGGTGGGATGTTGATGAAATTCCTTGTCAGGTTTTTAATATGGCCTATCTCCTCAGTGGCCTATGTTTTTCATGTCAAGTAATCATGTACATCCTTCTCACTGAATTGCTCGATTCTTTTTTTTTTTTTTTTTTTTGCTTCATCATTAATTAGAGTCTGCCAGTATTCCTGGAAGAGAGATTTGTATCAGATTGTATTTCAAGCCTCACTTTCAAATCAGTGGCTATCTTAACAATATTATTATTTTCATGCTCATGAACATGGGCCAAATGATTGCTGACCTTTTTTTCTTCTGTTAAAAATGTTGTTTCAGTTTTATTATCCAGTTCTCGTATGATGTTAATATGGAATTTAGGCCCCAGCCACCTTCCTTGAGTGAGAAATATAGTCGATCCACATCTGCACTAATATTAAAGTTTCCAGTAACACTGAGCAGCTTGCAAGTCCTTACATCCATCTCTTTCAGTTTTTGCAATAATTATTTCAGTAGGCCAAATGTTGGTGTCAGGATGGACACACTCTGTAAAGTGGTTGGCATTTGGAAAGGCATCCAGCCATAGAAATCATGCCAAAACAGACATGGAGCCTGAGCAGCTCTCCAGCTGATCAGCTCCTGTTAAATCATCCAACCATGCCAACTTGGAAAACAGGAATTAAATGGTGATGAGGATGATGTGTTTGTTGTACATTGAGAGTTTTGATGGTCAGATTCTCTTTACTCTTCTGAAGTATTCATTGTTGGTCCTCTCCTTATTCCTGGGTCCATCATATATGACATTCTCATCCCGTTCAAGATGCCAATAATTTTCACCTGACTGTAGAGCTTGTATTGTCAAGCTGTTCATTTTTAGGTTTCCAGAGGAGGGCACAACATTTCCACATTTTATTGTCAAAAATGTACATTTAAACCCACCAAATTTCATTCCAGTGTCTGTAGAAAATTGGGTAATGTTGTCCAATTGTTTTTTTTTTTGTCTTTTTTTATGTAATTGATATTTGGTTCATACAATTTCTGATCATTGACAAACAAAAGATGAGCGATATTGCTGAGAGAGGAGGATATAAGGACTCACAAGCTGTTCAATGTTGCTGGAAACTTTGAGATCAGTGGAGATGTGGATAGGCTATATTTATCATGCAAGGAATGTTGTTGGGAGCCTAAAATCCATATTAGCATCATACAAGACCTGGATAATAACACTGTTTTGTGAGCAGGTATGATAGTGGGCATAATGAGAGGATGACAAGCAGAATTATGTATACATTCATTCATTCATGCATGCATGTATGTGTGTGTGTGTATACACACACAAACATACATACATTCTCTCTCTCTCTCACACACACATATATATATGGAAAGAAAAAGTGTATTCACACACAGGAAAGAATATAGGAGAATTTGTTTTGGGCGTTTGAAAATACACCTGATTCTCGAAACAGTGGTTTTAAAATTTTGTAATAGATTTATCCTTGTATACATGCATGCGCGCGTGCACACACACACACACATGCACACACAAGATGCCATGCAGTAGGATGGAACCCAAAACCATGTGATTGAGAAACACATTTAATAACCACACAGACATTCCTTACACTGCTGGTATTGATATAACTAATGAGCACTCTCTGGTCATATCACACTTAGTTATAGCCTACAACTGTGCCAACAAAAAGGTTTTTACATAGTTACACAACCTGCTAGAAATAGCAATCAAATCTTTCTCAAATCAACCCCTGCTATCTTAAGAAAAGAAAGGTACTATTCAACAGTGTAGTATCAAACATATAAAAATCCGACAAGATGGACAAGGCCAGAATACAATTTGTTGAAGGTTCTCTTTAATAAATCTGTAACAGTAAAACACTGGGGTCAATGTGATCGACTAGTCCCCTCCACAAAAATTTCAGGCCTTGTGCCTTTAGTAGAAAGGATTATTATTAGTAGTAGTAAGGCAGAGAGCTGGCAGAAATTGTTAGCACACCAGGCAAAAATTCTTAGCAATATTTTGTCCATCTTTACGTTCTGAGTTCAAATACCACTGTGGTGGGCTTTGCTTTTCATCCTTTCAGGGTTGATAAAATAAGTACCAGTTGAACAGTGGAGTCAAGGTAATCAACTTACCCCCTCCCCCAAACATGTTACCCTTGGGGCAAAATTTGAAACTGCTGCTGTTGTTGTTGTTGTTGTTGTTTAGGTGGTGAGCTGGCAGAAACGTTAGAATGCCAATCAAAATGCTCAACAGCATTTTGTCCATCTTTACATTCTGAGTCTGAATTCTGCCAAAGCTGACTTTTCATCCCTTTCGGGGTCAATAAAATAAGTACCAATCAAGCACTGGGGTCAATGTAATTGACTTAACCTCTCCCCTGAAATTGCTGACCTTGTGCCAAAATTTGATATCATTGTTATTGTTTTTATTATTATTATTTGCTGTTTCTATCAATGTTATACATGAAGTCTCCTCAGCCCTTTAAATCTATACCCCCTTACATTTCATATAACTAACGACAGGACGTTCTTTCATCACACTTTATATGCAACATATATGCAATATATTGAGTATCCATTTATCATTCTTTGATCATTCTACAAGCATCAATCTCTCTTTTCTTATTCTTGATGTTTCCATCGGAGGATGTGGATTGTGTGTGCGTTTAATTAAGATTATTATTTTTAGATACTTTTGAGAATAACAAAACAACAAAACATTTACTGTTGAGAATACTCAATACACAGAGAGAAAAATCAAATTAAAATCTCAGTCAAAATGAATTCTATCCAATACACACACACACATGTACACTTACGTATAAAAAAAAGAGTAAAGACTCCCACCCTTCAGTCATGAATGACCATGGGATTGCACTTAGAAAGTTACCTACCGAGGCACAAGCCCAGGCATGGTTGTTTATGGAAGACCAGCAGTTGCCCATGCATACCAGCCTCCCCTCTCTATGCTACTGTTGTTATCCAAGGGAAAGGCAAGGCCAATACAGCTTGGCAGTGATGTTGCAACTCATTTCTACAGATGAATGAACTGGAGCAATGTGGAATAAAGTGTTTTGCTCAAGAACACAACACAGCCTGGTCCAGGAATCGAACTCACTACCTCGTGATTGTGAGCCTGACACTCTAACCACTAAGCTATGCACCTTCACTCACACATGTATAAAGATACACACACACACACACACATGTAACAATGATGATGGTAGTCTCTCATAGTCTGAGAAAGATGGTTCTGCGATTTGTTGCTGAACCTGCACAAATGATTTGTTTATAGTGATCAAATGTTTGTGTTGTACATTAACTTACTCCCACCATCAAATCAACGTGTTGCCTGAACAGGTGCACATTTTACCACATGTTAGATGTCAAAGTGATTACAGAGCAATGTGAGATGAAGTGTTTTGCTCAAGAACCAACATACTACTTTGTCCAGGAATGAATTGAAACCATGATCTTCTGATTGTGCAACACCCTAAACACTAGGTTATGTGCACTCAACATGGCTGTGTGGTAAGAAGCTTGCTTCCCAACCACATGGTTCCAAGTTCAATCCCACTGCATGGCAGCTTCAACAAGTGTCTTCTATTATAGCCTTGGGCCAGCCAAAGTCTTGTGAGTAGATTTGGTAGACTGAAACTGAAAGAAGTCCATCATATGTGTGTGTGTGTGTAAGTTTGTTTGTGTGTGTGTGTGTGTGCGTGTCTTTCTGTCTGTGTTTGTCCCCCCACCACCACCACCGCTTGTCAACCAGTGTTGGTGTGTTTACGTCCCCGTAACTTAGCAGTTTAGCAAAACAAAAGAGACTGATAGAATAAGTACCGGGCTTAAAAAATAAGTACAGTTGATTATTCATTTGACTAAAAATTCAAAGCAGTGCCCCAGCATGGCCACAGTCTAATGACTGAAATTAGTAAATGACCAAAGATAAAAGATACACACACACACACACACACACATATTCATATGCACGTATATTATTATCCTAGTGTGAAAGATAAGGAGTGAGAATGTGTGTGGTGCTCTAAAAATGTAATAACCAGAACAACAAAGTAAAAATGTTCCTAAAATTATTAACTGTTGGCAACAAAGGGATTCTCTCTTTTTAAGCAAAAGGTATCTTGCATGCTGTGAAACCTGAGCATTGCATGCAAAGGTTGTGCAAAGACTGGAGAGAAATGAAGCAAACATGCTCCACTGGTTGTGTAATGTTAATGTGCATGAACAGTGTGGTACAGATGAGCTAAGAGTTAAGATGAGGATGAGTGGAATTAGATGTAGTGTGCAAGACTGATGACTGCATTGCTATGGCTGTGTAACTGTGTAATGCATATGGATGATAACTGATGGGTAAGTGGTGCCAGGAGATCCAGGTGGAAGAAAGTGAGGAAGAGGAATCCTATGGAAGACACAAGGAAAAAGTAGTGAAAACATCTCTGAGGATGCTGAACTTCACAAAAGAGATGACAAATAAATGTGAGAGATGCTGAGGTGCTATGTTAGAAAAAATGTATCTGACCCTAGTAAGCTTGGAAGCATACAAAAAACTGATGGTGATGTGCACATACACATATATCATACTCAAGGTATACACACACACACACACACACACACACACACACACACACACACACACACACACACAATGCTTACATCAGTGTCACATGTTGTCACTTGTCTATCCTTTGTTATTCACTTTCTGAGGTTCAGTTTCTTGAAATTAGTCTTCATCATTTCATCCCATATCTTCTACAGGCTCCATCCATATCAAGTGCCCAGTACAACTGACATTCTCTACAAAGCATTACTATCTCACTACACCTTGCACATTACACCTTATTTTCTTATAACTTGTACATTACTCTCTTATATTCAGCTTTTCTCTCAACTCATTTATGTTCTGTTGTTCATAGATTCAAACTTTATGCTTGTTACACTGAAGACAGTGTAACTGAAAATACAAACAGAAGGGAGACTGATGCCCAAATTATGCATGTTGAACATGCTGAGTTCATTTCTTTCTAACCATTGCAAATCTTCCACATGTCTCACTACCTTGATGTATCACACTTTCTATACAAACATCATACAATCTGCTTTTCACTCTGGTACTTCTTACTCTAGTCATTATGTTTTTGGAACACAAACTTTCACTACTTAATTAGGTGCCAGAGGTAATGGAAGCTTTCAACCAATTGTAGTCAAACAACATATCTCTTGCTTGCCTAATAAGCACTCTACTACTTTCACCAAGCAGGTTATAAATTTGACCATATATATTAGGTAGCTGAGAAGTAACCAAAAGTGCAGGAGTCTTTACTGAAATTTACTCCCAAAAGTAGATCAGTCCACCTAGCTATGAATAGGTTTCCACAAAGTAGGAACAATTGCATACACATGCCAGGCTATAAAAAATTATACTTCTATGAACATGTAGTCTTCATTGCCATTCTCATCGCCAATCATTGTCATCACCAAAATTGTTGTCATTATCATCATTGTCTTTATTTACCTGAATACAAGCTAAACATTTTTCCTCCCAAAAGAAGTCAGAGTTGTGTTTTGTTTCGTCTTTTTTTCCTTCTTCAATATTAACATTGGTTTCAAATGTTGACACAAGGCCAGCAATTTTGGGGGAGTAGGTCAGTCAGTTCCATCGATCTCAGTACTCAGTTGGTACTTATTTTATCGACTGCAAAAGGATGAAAAGCAAAATCAACCTCGCAGCATTTGAACTCAGAATGTAAAGACAGGTGAAACGCTACTAAGCATTTTGCCCAGCATGCTAATGATTCTGCCAGCTTGACACCATTCTTCAATATTGATTACCTATTGAGAAACAAGGCCTTGGATTTATAAACAGGTACCCAACATGTTATGTTCATCAATTTTATAAGTATGTTGGCACAGGTATGGCAGTGTGGTTAAGAAACTTACTTTGCAACCATGTGGTATTCTGTTCAATCTCACTGCATGGCACCTTGGGCAAAATGTCTTCTACTATAGCCCCATGCCGACCAATGCTTTGTGAGTGAATTTGGTCGATGGAAACTTTGTGGAAACCCAGCATGTGTGTGCCTTTGTGTTTGTGTCAGTGCATTCCTCCAACGACTGTTGGACAACTGGTGCTGGTTTGTGTATGTCCCTATGACTTACTGGCCTGGCAAAAAAAAAAAAAAAAACTGATAGAAACAAGTGCCAAACTTAAAAAATGAGTTCTGAGATAGACTTCTTCTACTGAAATTCTCCGAGGTGATGCTCCAGCATCAAGCGAATGATTAAAAGATAAAGCAAGTTAAATACCTGGAATTGCAACAAGATTCGTATTTTGTTCAGCAAAATACTCAACCTGCACACCAACGGAAGCTGTTTTAAATGAAGAAGAAATGTGGATGCATGTATGTGTGTACGCGTACCCATGTATTTGTGTGTGTATGTGTGCGTGCGTCCGTCCTATATGTTTGCAAGTGTGTGCAGGCATGCGTACCTGTGTGTGTGTGTGTGTGTGTGTGCGCCTGTGTGTGTGCACTTGCGTGTGTGCGCGTGCATGCCTCCTTGCGTGCCTATGTATTTATATCAAAGTATACGTGAATGGGTTAGCGTGTATAATGTAGCTATATAGGGTGTAAGGGAGATAACTCTTCCTGACTTATTTCTCGCATTGGAACGAAAACTGAAGTTTGTAAGAAAATCACGTTTTCTATATTGTACCGTTCGTTTCGTTTTCCAATGTCTTTAACGGAGTGATACATAGAAAATGATTCCAGCTGAGATTCAAAACTGAATTAGCAGAATCAATTTACACTTAAAAAATTATGGTTAATATCTGGTTTAACACCCAGCCACCAAAACAAAAAAAAGTGTCATGTGTTGCAAATAAATCTGAAAACCAAAATTTGCGCAAACGATTTTTTCCCTCGTAACTTTCAGGAAAATGGATATCTTTTAATGAACTTTTGTATAAATACCTTTCACGATAAATACCTATTACTTTTTTCCGGGGGTGGGAGAGGAGTTTCGAAAAACCAGAGTTTCGTTTTTGTTATTCCCCCACCTCCTCCGGGCCGATTTTGGCGAATTTTTTGCACTTAAAAACCATGGGAAGAGCCTTTTCAGTAGAAAAAGAAGAATTGTAAATATTTTCAGAGGAAAAAGTGTGATCTAAGGGAGATTTGGCTGTCATTTCTAGCACATCCCAAGACAACTCTTCTTGTTTCTTTCTCACTCTTGCATGTATTGATGTTTTTCAATATTTTTCTCCCCATAAACACTATAAAAAAAAAGAAATTTGAAAATTTATGATTTTTTTTTCAACTCCACTCCCAGCCCCTGATTGTTTCTGTTTATAATTTAAAATATTGGAGAGCCTGAGGTGATTTCTGGCATTTGTCCACAGTGATTTTTTAAAAAATAGGTATGCAAAAGATAAGTCATTTTAATAGCATACTTTTCTGTTAGAAAATGTTTTTTGTCTTACATACCCATGGCCTTGCTTAATTAAGGTGGGGTAAAAATTTAAATTACCATTTTTTTCTTGATGCTTATATCCCACCAATGGAGCACACATGTGGTCCATTGGTATCATCATTAAGTGGGGAGGAGAGTAAAAAAATCATAAATTTTCCAAACTGTTTTTTCATAAAAAGATGCTCCCCATCTGTGGTGAAAAACAATTGGAAAAATCCTCATCAGAACGGAAAAATTTCAGCTTATGTGGTTTTCTTGATCTGAAACTCCGTTACCCCCCAAAACTCCTCTCCCCGCCCCCAGAAAAAATTTTTATCCACAAAGTTCTTTATAATTGTAATCTATGCCATTGTTGCTGTTGGCACTCCGTCGCTTACGACGTCGAGGGTTCCAGTTGATCCGATCAACGGAACAGCCTGCTCGTAAAATTAACGTGCAAGTGGATGAGCCCTCCACAGACATATGTACCCTTAACACAGTTATCGGGGATATTCAACGTGACATAGTGTGACAAGGCTGACCCTTTGAATTACAGGTGCAACAGAAACAGGAAGTAAGAGTGAGAGAAAGTTGTTGTGAAAGAGTACAGCAGGGTTCGCCACCATCCTCTGCCGGAGCCTTGTGGAGCTTTTAGGTGTTTTCGCTCAATAAACACTCACAACGCCCGGTCTAGGAATCGAAACCGCGATCCTATGACCGCGAGTCTGCTGCCCTAACCACTGGGCCATTACGCCTCCACTAATCTATGCCATTAGAAAGGTATTTATATAAAATTTCATTAAAAGATACCCTTTTTCCTGAAAGTTGAGGGAAAGAATCAGATCATGTGAATTTTCAGAAAGTCCTCTCTCCATCCTCCAGTTAGTTTGTGCAAATTTTTGTTTTCAGATTCATTTACTACACATTTTTTTATACCTGTTACACTTTTTATTTTGTTTTGGTGGCCAATTGTTAAACTAGATATTAACCAAAATTATATAATTCTCGAAGAAATAATTTCCTTATCTGCCATGTTTATTTCTTATCTTTCTTTTACTTGTTTCAGTCATTGGACTGTGGCCATACTGGAGCACCACTCTTTTTCTTTTCTTATTATCTTTAAAGTCTGGTACTAATTCTGTCGGTGTCTTTTGTAGAACTGTTGGGTTATGGGAACATAAACAAGCCAGCTCCGGTTGTTGAGTGACGGTGGGACACACATCACACATGCATGAACGCATGCACGCACACACACACATACACATATGGCAGGCTTCTTTCTGTTTCCAAATATCAAATCCATTCACAAGGCCTTGGTTGGTCCTGGGTTATAGTAGAAGACACTTGCTCACAGTGGAACTGATCCTGAAACTATATCACTGGGAAACAAACTTCTTCCCACACAGCCACACTGTAGTAGTAGTAGTAGTAATAATAATAATAATAATAATAATAATATTTTAAAAAAGATTGACGTAACTCTTCACGAAGGTAAATAATCAAGACGAAGAGCGCAATTCGATTGAATAGGTGTTTTATTTGTTGAACAATATTTCGACAGTACGTCTGTCTTTGCCAAGTTCAAAACAAGAGGTGATTAAAAATTAAAAATTTCAGAAAACTAAACGTAAACTATGAATGAGAGTAACCAGCGTCCATACGTTGATGGAATGACATCATCAGTTTTTAAGTTTTATAACAGGCAGAAAGAAAGAAAAAAATAGAGAAAGGAAGACGACAGAAAAAAAGGAAAGAAAAAGAGAGAAAGAAGAATATTCAATCAAATAGTTTTGTATAAATTTGATGATATTCTCCTGTCATCTTATTCATTCCTCCAGGGTGTGATGTTAATAACCCGCAAACATATTTCTCCTCATACATTCTGAGAAGTGAAAGTGGGGTAGATTC
>NC_068981.1:104394478-104396645 GCF_001194135.2 Octopus bimaculoides
CAGCAGATATTGCCCATCTCCGTTCAATCATCTCAACAATCTCACCAGCCCTACCTTTCAGAGTGCCGACGTTGAGAGTGCCAACCCTGAGGGTGTGGGAGGTATGGCCCCGTGAGACCCTGGGGCGGGAAGCAGCAGCCTCATGTACCTGAAAAGAAAGCTCGCATTTTGCAGAATTCATAAACAATCAGTAGTATTCATCTCAACCTGCATCTACTACACTATCGTATTTTGCACCAAATGATCGCTTCCTTACATAGGAGATAAACCCTAAGTGGGGGTGGGGGGAATGGCGTGGAGTCTTTAGAAGTGTTCATGGGAGATAGTTAAGAACTTCTGGTACTGGTGTAGAGGATAGGGACTTCCGGTACTGGGGGTGGGAGAGCGGGTGCACCAAGACCATTGCTGCAGAGGTATTTCGGTCGCACGCGCTATAGTTTTATAGGCCTGGCAGACGAAGCGAGGGGTCAATGCAAAGAGGGAGGAGAAGATAGATTGAGAGGGAGGAGAAGATAGATTGAGAGGGAGGAGAAGATAGATTGAGAGTGAGGGGGGTCGAGAGAGACAGAGAAAAGCAGCTAAGTCTAAGACAGAATTATAGAGATAGGTGACTATGTGAGGAAATTAAAACTGTACAAAATCCTTTCCATTATTTCTCAAATCATTCAAACCACAAAAAGCTTGAGAATTTGGAAGTGTTGTCAAATAATCTTGAAATATTGAAAATAATGTTTGCATAATTCACAGAAAATATATTACAAGATCATGACAAGTATACTCGAGCTGTGACTCTTCACTGGAGAGCAATTCCCAGTTGGTACAAGAGGAATGTTTCACCTCAGTGTGTGTGTGTGTGTGTGTGTGTGTGTATACATGTAATATGCATGTGTGTATATATGTGTTATGGTAAACAATAATTTCTAAAGGAAATGACATTCAAAATTATAGATTTGACTTTTCTTTCACCCATCTTCATCTCTCTCTCTCTCTCTCTCTCTCTCTCTCTCTCTCTCTCTCTCTCTCTCTCTCTCTCTCTCTCTCTCTCTCTCTCTCTCTATCTATCTATCTCTATCTCTCTCTATCTCTATCTCTCTCTCTCTCTCTCTCTCTCATTACAGGGGTAGCCATGTATTTCCTATATAACAAGACACCTGTGCTTGTCCTCCTGTCTTACTTTAGTCTTTCAACATCCAGCACAAAGCCACCTTCTCTCAAATACTCCCCATCTAGTAGTGGAAATTTTTTCCTTTCCTTCTCCACATTCTTCTGCCTCACAAGTTACTTGGTAACCTCACTAGTGCCAGTGGCACCAAAAATTACAAAAAAAAAAAAGAGCTAACCAATACACTGTGTAATGTGGTTGGTATTAGAGAGGACATTCAGCCATAGAAACCATGCCATAACTGCTAATGGAGCCCAATACAGCCTTGCAGTTCACCAGAGTCTCTCAAACCATCCAACCCATGCCAGCATGGAACACAGACATTAATTGATGATGAGGTGGATAATGATTATTGTTATCATCTTATGTATGTTTTGTGGAGGCACAATGGCCCAGTGGTTAGGGCAGCGGACTCGCGGTCATAGGATCGCGGTTTCGATTCCCAGACCGGGAGTTGTGAGTGTTTATTGAGCGAAAACACCTAAAGCTCCACAAGGCTCTGGCAGGGGATGGTGGCGAACCCTGCTGTACTCTTTAACCACAACTTTCTCTCACTCTTACTTCCTGTTTCTGTTGTGCCTGTAATTCAAAGGGTCAGCCTTGTCACACTGTGTCACGCTGAATATCCCCGAGAACTGTGTTAAGGGTACACGTGTCTGTGGAGTGCTCAGCCACTTGCACGTTAATTTCACGAGCAGGCTGTTCTGTTGATCGGATCAACTGGAACCCTTGACGTCGTAAGCGACGGAGTGCCAACAACAACATGTATGCTTTACAAGGCTGGGCGAGTTTCCTGAGGTAGAGTTTTGTGGCCAGATGTTCAATACATTGGTCAGGAAAGTGGAATTAGAACTTCTTACGACTCTTCAGCTAAGAACCCAACTAACAATTTATTCTGTCCACCAATTTATGAATATGTAATGAAAATAAGTATTTCATGAAGTAATTAAAAGCATTATAGATAAAGACAATAAAATATCTTCAGCCAGAAAAAAAAAAAGAGAG
>NC_068981.1:104396671-104408173 GCF_001194135.2 Octopus bimaculoides
AACAAACAAATTCAAAAATCCATGAAAAAGTGAAATAATGAGTGAAATCTTTTAAATTTGAAAGAAAAAGAAATTTATTTGTTTTTGTTTTGCTTTTGTAAAATTCGTTGCTATAAAATATAATGGAAATAGGAAAAAAGTTATCTGATTAATTTTTTTTGTTTTGTTTTTTGTTTTTAATATTAATCTTCTGTTGTGTTAGATAGAAATCAATACTTAAATGTTTAACAATCAATATTAATCTTTTGTCAGTAACAATGCATGACAGACTTGGTATTTAGTTGTGTACTTTTACTACTACTACTACTACTACTACTATTATTATTATTATTATTATTATTATCATCATTATCATTTTTATTATTATCATCATCATCATTTTTATTATCATCATCATCATCATTATTATTATTATTATTATTATTATTATTATTATTATTATTTACTAAATGGTTATGTTTAGTTCGAATCCACTGAGTCAGCGTAGTCTTTAATTGCTGTCAACTTGATAAAAGAATAGCTACTGTTAACACAGTAATGGGGTCAATTAGATTAACTGTATCTCTTCCTTATAAAACTGTGTTCTTGAAGCAACATATGTAATTAGTCTTAATCTCCCATGAGTAGCTGTGGAGTAGCAGTTTTCACATTCATTGTTACAATGTCAGTAATATCACGACCAGTAATGTCTCTCTTTCTATACCATCAGATCGACAAATGAACCCCCGGGGAATTTTTTGACAGCCAATATGTGCTACTCGTGGAATTTCTGGGGTGTCCTGTTGCCTTCATGTCAGTGTTGTTTACAAGAAAGACACAGGCATGGCTGTGTGGTAACAAGTTTACTTCCCAACCACACACATAGCATACTGGTTTCAGACCCACTGTTTGGCACCTTCGGCAAGTGTCTTCTACTATAGCCCCAGACCGATCAAAGCTTTGTGAGTGGATTTGGTAGACAGAAAGAGAAAGAAGCCCATCATGTTTATATATCATCATCATCATTCTCATCCTCATCATCCTTCAATGTCTGTTTTCCATGCTGGCATGGTTTGATTAGAGCTGGCAAGCCAGCGGTGCTGTGTATAACCATCGCTTGACAACCAGTGTTGGTTTGTTTGCATTATCATTATCTAGTAGTTCACTAAAAATGACTGATAGAATAAGTACTAGACTTAAAAAGTGAGTACTGGGGTTGATTTTTTTTACTAAACCCTTCAGGGTGGTCAATGCTCTAGCATGGAAGCAGTCCAAGGATTGAAATAAATTAAAGATAAAAGAAGATATCATCTCATTGGCTAGATACTGACAAATTCACTTAACCTGTCAGGCCACATAGCCAAAACAAATACCACAAAGCATTTCGTATGATATTCTAACTATTCCACTCTGGGCTAGTACTTTATTTTAATGACCTCAGAACAAGGAAAAGCAAAACTGACCTTAATGGCATTTGTACTCAGAACATAAAGTTCCAGAACAAGGAAGCAGCATTTTGTTTTGTGCTTGGATTCAATTCAATCAACTATACTAGCTGATAAAGAGAGCCTCTGTGAACCAGCAGAGCAGTCTCTGGTCTATGAGCCAGCAGAGCAGTCTCTATATCAGTGGTTCTCAACCAGGGTTCATATGACTCTTGGGGAGTCCATATAAGACTCCTGGGGGTCCATGCAAACAAAATAGTAAATTGGGGATCCACAGTAGTATTTTAAGGGTCCATGAAAAAATTTTGCTTTACATGTATGTATTGCAAGAAACGGCTAGGTTTCTTTCTCTAACGTTTTGTAAAAACAAAATAGGAATTTTGAAAGAAGCATCTATAAAACTAGTTTTTAAACATTGAATGGCTATGGGGGTCCACAAGAATAGAATACTAATCAAAGGGTCCATAGATAGATAAAAAAAAAATGGTTGAGAACCACTGCTCTATATAATCTATGAACCAACAGAGCAGTCTCTATATGGTTTAGGAGCCAGCAGGACAGTCTCTATATGGTCTGGAAACCAACAGAAGGTTCTTTTTTGGAACATGAATCTCTCTCTCTTCTTGTTCCCCATATAAATATGATTGTGATTCTTTTGAACCTTGCAATGATCATTTCTTGCTTCTTAAGCAGCTTCATTTTTGTAATCCCTAACATGCTTAGTGATTATTGCTTGCTGTTTGGTTGGGAATAACTTTCAATAATAATAATAATAATAATAATTATTATTATTATTATTATTATTATAATGTTAAAGATAATAATAATAATTATAATAATCCTTTCTATTATAGACACAAGGCCTGAAATTTTGGGGGAGAAAGCTAATCAATTACATCAACCTTAGTACTCAACTGGATGAAAGGTAAAATCAACCTCGGCAGAATTTGGACTCAGAATGTGAAGACAGACAAAATACTACCTAGCATTTCACCCAGCATGCTAATGATTCTGCCAGCTTGCTGCCTTAATAATAATGATAATAATGATGATAATAATAATAATAATAGCAACAACAATTTCAAATTTTGACCCAGGGCTAGCAGTTTTTGAGGTGAGGGTTAAATCGATTATATTGATTCCAGTACTAAACTGGTATTTATTTTATCGACCTTGAAGAGATAAAAGGCAATCAGCCTCAACAGAATTTGAACTTACAACATAAGACAAACAAAATGCATGGCAACATTTTGTCCAACATACTTACAATTCTACCAGCTCAACACCTTAATATAATAATAATAATAATAATAATAATAATAATAATAATAAAATAAATTCTCCTATGTTCAGTGCAAAAGGAGTAGAAATTGTTAGAGGATTAATGTGGTTGAATAAATCAAAATTTAGTACATGACTAGTATGTATGGTTGTTATGTGTAATACATATCAACTGCTTTGTCTGGAGGGACAAACATGTAAGTCCAACTGAAACACAATTTAAATCAAAACAATAAGATGACAAAGCCACATACTTCAGTGACTAAGCTAGTCCTCTAATGCATCAATTCTTGATTAAAGATTTTTATTTTGTGTGGTGATAAGTCTTATCCTTTGGTGCTTCTACCTGCATGAGTTCTTGATTTAAGACTTTTAACCACACTGGACAGCAGTTTAGTATTCTTTAGAACTTTAACTGAGATTAATCTCTGTCAGGATTATTATTGTAGCTATTTCTAAACCCAGGCAACCCAAATCAGATAATCTCATAGCCATCCCAGGTATTCAGACAGGGTGTGTCTAGATGTATGGTTATCAATGAATTCTTCCTTTTTTTAATAGACAGTAGTGTTGTTACATAGATATTTTGACTGCTATTTCTAGCAGGTCTAACGACCATATAGAGACTTAACATGTTGGCTCATCCTCATTGTCATCATTGTTGCTGTTGTCAGCTCCAAATAAACAGATTTATGATGAAGGAACTTTCTAACCATAACCATCTTGTCTGTCTTAACATAAACCCTGATTAAGCAGGCCTATTATTAAAGACATTTTACCCATGACCATCCTGTCTGCTTTTTTTAGCCCCAGTAAAGCTTGAGCTTAAACAAGTTCAATATTTCAGATATCTTTGGGTGACCAAGGTTCCAAGCCTGAAGTGATATCCCACGTTGTCAAAACAACAGCAGCAATGACCAAATTCAGAACACTGTGGAAAGACAGAAATATCTCACTGAGCTCCAAAATTAAGCTAATGAGATCGTTAGTGACCTCAATATTCCTGTACACCTGTGAGACATGGTCACTGACAGCAGAAGTCAAAAGAAGAATCCAGGCTACAGAGATGAAATGTTTCAGAATTTGGGGAATATCACACAGAGATCATGTCCCATATGAGGAAAGGAAGATTAAGGCAGGCAATATGGCCCTATGTGGAACGTTTTACCAAAGTAAAGAAACACAGGTTCAGGTGGTTTGGGCATGTCATCCACTCATCAGGGATGGTTAAAACAATCCTTCAGGGAACAGTTAAAGGTGACAGATGCAGAGGCAGACTGAGAAAGAGGTGGGAAGACAACATCTGTGAGTAGACAGGCCTGAAAATGAGGGACACTGTGCAGGGGCCAGAAGACAGAGATGGGTGGAAGGATCTGGTTGAATAGTCATCAGTGGTGCCTCAATGGTCAGCTAGACTAAGAGATATGTAATCTAAAAACCTAGATTGTGAGCAGGCCTATAATAAAAGGTACTCCACTTATGATCAGTATCTGGAAATTACATTGTCCTATGTGTCCTTCCCTATTTTTATCATGGTAGAGTGTGATTTGAGGGTATTTGACTGCTATTTCTAACATGTTTTGTGTCAGTATAGGGCCGACTTCATTGGCTTATGTTGTTGGTGGTGGTCACAATGGCTGTGGCACATTCTAATATCACTTGGTTAGCTCAACAGCTTGTGCAGTCAACCAGATTTCTCGAAAAATGTTACATATTTTATTTTCTATCACAGTTGGAAGTCATTCATAATCTAAATCATTTCTTTGGGGAGTAATTTTTAAGTGAGACAGAGAGAAGAGGGAGAGAGAGAGATAACACAGGAGAAAGTGTGTATGTGTGGGCGTAGGTGTGTGTATGACTGGAGGGAAAGTAAGAGAGAATTACTATTTGAATGAAAGAGAATGTGTTTATATTAAATGAGGGTAAGAGGTAATGTGTGATGGGAATAGAAAGCATGTTTATGTACATGAGAGAGAGAGAGAGAGAGAGAGAGAGATGAGGAGAGGGTGAGATAAGAGAATGGTATAAGAAGTGCAATGACAAAATCATACAGAAACAAAACTATGAAAGGCAATAAAATCAGAAACTGTTTAAATTGGGAATATGTTTATGTGTTAGACTGCAACCATGCTGGGGCACCAGCTTGAACAAATTTTAGCCATATGAATCAATCTCAGTACTTACTTTTGAAAGCCTGGTACTTATTCTGTTACTTTCTTTTGCCACGCCGCTAAGTTAGGGAGACATAAACACACCAAAACCGGTTGTCAAGTAATGGTGGGAGACAAACAAAGACACACACACACACACACACACACACACATATATATATTGATATATTAAAGTTTATTAGTCAGAGGAAAACAGATGTTAAATGGTGGTGGCGGTGGCAATGGAGAAGCAGGTGTGAGATGTGTATTACCTATGGCTGTTACATCTCTCCAAGTCTGGGGACATTGATGTGGTTAATGTTCAGTTTGAACTTCTGTAGATTGATGGATATCGGGGAAAATGGCAGAGGAGAGAATTCATGAAGGTTGCTGCTCTGGAGAGAAATAACTGGGAAAGTGTTTAATATTGTGTGGATGGAAGGTGAAACATGGTAAAGAAGAGATGTATTAAGAGCACCCAAGTGGAGGAGATTTATTACAGCAGCAGTAGCAGCAGCAGTAGTAGTAGTAGTAGTAGTAGATGAAAAGGCAGGGAAAGAAGAAATAACGGAAACACTCTCTTCAAGAAATTTGTGATTGAAACCTGTTAGTGAATGAATCTCTTCCAATTAAATGAATGGGGTACTTTCTGGAAACTGGCAGTCAAGGACATTTGCTTGTGCTTGTGTGTGTGTGTGTGTGTGTGTGTGTGTGTGTGTGTGTGTGTGTGTGTGTGTGTGTGTGTGTGTGTGCAACTACAGACCAATCCCAGATAAGTGAGCAGTATTTTAAAGGGGATTATATTTTATCAGAGGTTCTCAATCTTTTTTGACTTCATGGTACAATTGAGGCTGAATAAAGAAATTATTGGCACACTTTATGTGGAAAGTTGAAGAAAATTGTGTTTTAAAAGGAGAGTATGAGAAAAATATAGAGAAAACTATTGCTTGTCAAGCAGTATCACACTTGGTACATGAGCATTATACAATTTTTCCTTCACTTTGAGAGAGAAAAACTTTTTGATATTCACAGAGGTAATGGCTCCCTGAACTCTTTCTAACATATTCTTACTCTGGCTGCTATGCTTAAAGAGCACCTAGCTCCACTGTTACTTGGGTTACCGAGGCAACAAATGCTATCAGCTTTTCCACAAGAACTTTCCTGAACATTTAAAGGAATTTATTTCTTAGTATTCTTCTGGTTAACTACTCATGTATATCATCATCATCATTTAATGTGTTTTCCATGCTAGCATGAGTTAGACAGTTTGACTGGAGATAATAAGCTGGAGTACCGCACCAGGCTCCAGTCTGTTTTGGGTTTTTTTTTACAGCTGGATGCCCTTCCTAATGCCAACCACTCCACACAGTGTAGTCGGTGTCTTTTACATGTCACCGGCACAGGTGCTTTTTCCATGTCACTAGCATAGGTGCCTCTTATGTGTCACTGACATGGGTGCCTTTTATGTGTCACTAGTACTGGCCACAACTATGATTTCACTTAGCTTGACATGTCTTCTCAAGCGCAGCAAATCGCCTGAAGTCTCAGTCATTTGTCCTCAATACCATGAGATTCAACACTTGGAGGTCACATTTCAACACCTCATATCACGTCTTCCTGGGTTTACCTCTTCCACAGGTTCCTTCCATAATTAGAGATCATCACTTTATGCAGCTGTCTTCAGCATATGAAGATCCCATTTGCTCCTTTTCTACATACTGATCATGGTGATTTTCCTGGTGCTAAGCAGGGCTCTGTCTTTTTACCTATAGGCACATCCCCTACATCCCCCTTGCAGGCTTGTGGGTGCTAGTGCCACATAAAAAGCACACATGCCAGTGCTATGTAAAACACACCTATGTCGGTGCCACAAAGCACCCTGTGCACCCTGTAAAGTGGTTAGCATTAGGAAAGGCATCAGCAGCTCTTCAGCTTACCAGATCCTGTCAAACTGTTCAACCCTTGCTAGCATGGAAAACATACATTAGTGATGATGGTGATGATAATGATGAAGATTTTGAAGTATCACAATTCTAAGTTTTGCTTCCCTGTCAGAAATTCTTTTCTAAACCCTTAACATTTTCATCTGTAAGAACTCGATCATCAGGTGTGTGTGAGTTCCCATAAACAGACCACCAGACTTAACTCCAGAAGAGAAGGCCTGGAGGATTATAACAAATAGAAGGAGGTTGAAAAATAAGTCTAGTTAGTTATTAGTTTGGAGAAGTTCTATGATGAAAAATAAATATTCCTATTGGAGAAGATACAGGTCTATTCACATCTAGCTTTTCTCACATCAGTAACATCAAATGATATGCCACTAAGGTACGGACAAGGATTCAGTTACTAACAATAGACTCAACACTATAGAAAAAATACTAAAAGTAGTAAAAGCTAGAGTTTTAGACTTATGAGAATAGTGAAAGGATGCCTGATATTTTCACAGCTAGGAACTTGAAATAGCTCAGCATCTCACCTGTTCTTCATCTTTCTCTTGGATCTTAATGAAGCTATGTTTTTCCCTCTGTGATAAAAAATATATAAATAAGAAGATGAATTAATCTCCTTAGTCTTTCCCTGAATGCAAATGTAAATTACAAGAATATAGATTGAGCTGGCTACATCTATATCAATATATGAGTGTATGCATGTGTGTGTCTGTGTGTGAATTGTTATGGATGAGTTTGTGCATGCATATGCATATGTTTGCTCATGTTAGCATGTGTATGTGTGTTTATGTATGAGTTTGTGTATGCATATGCATGTCTGAAAATGTTAGAATATGTGTGTGTAATTATGTATATATGTGTCTGTGTGCAGTTATGGATGAGTGTTTGCCTGTGTTAGCATGTGTGCACGTGGTTGTGTATGTGTATGCATGGTGGAATGTATGTGTTTGTCAGACAGGTAGAGGAGACAGATGGAAGAAAAGAGAAAGAAGTCAAGAGGTCCTGATCATACACTTGCGAAGAGTATTTTTTTTTTTTTTTTCTCAGTTGTTTCTTTTTCTTCACATTATCCATGCTGAATATTCTGTGGAAAACGTCCCTAAGTTACTTAGCATTATTTCAAAGAATGGATTTCTTTGATCTGTCCATAATATTTCCCCCTCACCTTTCCTTGTTTTCACTTCTGCATTATTCTCTCTTTCTCTCTCTCTCTCTTTCTCTCTCTCTCTCTCTCTCTCTCTCTCTCTCTCTCTCTCTCTCTCTCTCTCTCTCTCTCTCTCTCTCATACACACACACACTGGGAGGGACAACACTTTTTTTTCTTTTAGACTACATCTCCTGAACATTTCTGCTTCTTTTTGTTTCTTTGTGTTCTACACATACCACACAGAAGAATTAAAGATACATTAGACAGAAGAAGAAAAAAATGAAAAACCATTTCATAAGTAAATATGTAAATAAATAAATATATTTGTCTTTAATAATAATAATAATAATAATAATAATAATAATAATGACGACAGTAACAAATATATTAACCAAAACTAAAAGGGAAAAAGTAAGCTCTAATTTCCTACACCTTTGAACTAGAATTTTCTGGAAGTATTAGCAAATATTCTTATTTCTAAAATTAGTTAGCTGAAGTTGGCAGACATTTCTCTATAGATCAGTGTGTGTGTGTATGTGCATGCGTGTGTGAAAGAGAGAGAGAGAGAGAGAAAAGACAGAGAGATTGAGTGGGGTGATGTTTGAGTGAAGCTACAATAAACTTTCTGTTTACAAACTCACCATTATTCCCAGTAGGAACACAAATACATGCACACTGTCATGCACATATCGGATATATGTGTATACGTGAGTGTAACCACACACACACACACACACACACACACACACACACACACACATATGTATATTTACATATATGTCTGTGTACATGTATACCCACATAATATACACTCATCATATATAAATGTATATATAGATGCATGCATGCAAACATACATACATGAAATTGTTCTTTCGTTTCTGTTTAGGTCACAATATTTTTGTTTAGTCTCACACACCTATCAGATAGATAGGCAGATAGATATACACACATATATACATTTTATGTGTATGGATGTATATGCATGCACACACATACACATGCGCATGCACTCACACACACACATACACAAAATTGACTTCTTTTCCTTTTCTATCTTGGTAACAATAGTTTCTTTTACTCAGGGCGTGTGATTCATGCACAGAAATACATGAAAAGACTACAAGGATAAATTAATTTACTTCCAATAAATTCTTACTACTTTTCTTTTTTTTTTTTTTCTTTTCACCTACAGATCCTGATTTAATTCACTTCAATGTCTTCTTAATACATGAAAGGATCATCATTTTAGAAACACTTAGACACCACAGAGCTTGACTTTGCTTTTCATCCTTTCAAAGTTGATAAAATAAAGTGTAGTTGATGTAAGTGACTGTTCCCTCCCACCAAGATGTGTAGCTTGTGCTTCTGTTAGAAATCATTATAAGGCTGTTGGGTTGGCACAATCAATAAAGATGCAGACAAAATTCCCTTGGGGTATTTAGTTACCTACATCCTTCCATCTGAGTTCAAATGCCACTGATGTCAACTGTGACATTTATCCTTTCATTCTCTATAAAATAAAGTAGCTGTCAAGTACTTGGACCGATCTAATCAACAATACCTATCCTTCAAATTTGAGGCTTTGTGCCTCCAATTAAAAATCAATATTTTACTCTTAGATAAGGCATCGAGCTGGCAGAATCTTTAGTACGCTAGGCAAAATGCTTAGCGGCATTTCATCCATCTTTACATTTTTAGTTCAAATTCCACCGAGGTTGACTTTGCCTTTCATTCTTTGAGGTTGATAGAATAAGTACCAATTGAACATTGGGATCAATGTAATTGGTTTTCCTCTCCCCTCAAAATTGCTGGCCTTAGAAATTTATATTTTACTCTTAGGTAATGCATCAAGATGGCAGAATCATTAGCATGTCGAGCAAAATGCTTAGCAGCATTTCGTCTCTCTTTACATTCTGAGTTCAAATTCTACCGAGGTTGACTTTGCCTTTCATCCTTTCAGGGTTGTTAGAATAAGTACCAGTTGAACACTGGGATCAATGTAATTGGTTTGTTCTCTCCACTGAAATTGCTGACCTTGTGCCAATATTTGAAATCATTATTTTACTCTTAGGTTTAGGGATGTGGCAGAAATGGCAGAGTGTTTTCTTTCAGTACAATGCTTTTATTTATTTATTCACACTCTGTGTTCAAATCTCCCTTAGGTTAACTTTGTCTTTCATTCTCCAAAGGCTGATAAAAACATACTAATCACATACTGGTGTAAAACTAATAATTTTTTTCACCCCACAAATTTGTAGCCCTCTACCTATGTTGCAAATTCTTATTATCATTAGAATACTGAATTGATGGCAAAAATCCCTTTCAGTATATGATCTTTACATCCTTAAACATTCTGAGTTCGAATCCGGCTGAGGTCACCTTGGCCTTTCATCTGTCTAGGGTTCATAAAATAATTATTAATTATATATCGGAGTTTATTTAATCAATTTTTCCTACTCATAAATTTGAAGTATTTTGCCTATGTTTTGAGATCTTTATTACTGCTGCTAATTAATTAGTTATTTGAGCAGTTGATTGGCAGAATTAGTAAAGCATCAGACCAAATCCAGTTTGTTATCCAGTTAGATCTCTTTATTGTTTGTATTTAAATTCTGTCAGAGACTACTTTGCTTTCAAATCTTTTTAAATAAGAACCAGTCAAGTACTAAGTACCAGTCAAGGAGGCCGTCAAAATCATTTGTGGATTGATGACATCAAAGAACAGACTGCCTTTCTGTATTTATGCAGCACAACACAGAGGGAAGTGGAGAGTTTTGGCAAGCTGACCCCCTGGATACAAGGAGGGCACTTGGCTGGTGGCTGAACATCAGTAGTAATTAATGTCATCTTATACAAATATAAAATATGATAACGAATAACAACAGTAAGATTAAATAGCTGCAGCAATAATGGCACCAATAACCTAAATACACTAGTAAGAAGAAAAGTCTATGGCATGCTACAGATGTAGTTATGTTGAGTAATTGGTAAGCTTAGATTGATCACTTGATGCAATTTTAAATATCATATCACAAATATAAAATGAAAATATCTTTCAGTTTGAAGTACGTTTCTGAGTGACACCATCACCAATTATATTACATTGTAGCCTAGTGTATTTGTACATACATGCATGAACATTACACATAAACTGTGTGATTGCATATATAACATATTTTCTTCTTTATAAATATATCGTTGATATTCCTAATACATGTATGTGTGTGCATGTGTACAGATATATATGTACGTATGTAGGCACAGGTGTGGTTGTGTGGTAAGAAGCTTGCTTCCCAACCACATGGTCCCAGGTTTAGCCCCACTGTGTGGCAACTTGGTCAAGTGTCTTCTACTCTAGCCTCAGGCCAACCAAAACCTTTTTAGTGGATTTGGTAGACAGCAACTGTAAGAAACCTGTCATGTATATCATCGTTTAATGTCCGCTTTCCATGCTGGCATGGGTTGGGTGGTTTGACTGAGGACTGGTGAGCCAGAAGACTGCACCAGGCTCAATCTGATCTGGCAAGTTTATATATATATATATATAT
>NC_068981.1:104409002-104432911 GCF_001194135.2 Octopus bimaculoides
ATATATATATATATATATATATATAGTGAGAGAGAGAGAAAGAAAGAGAGAGAGAGTATTATTTGATCAGTAAGTTCAAATAAAGCAATTCCTGAATGTCTTATATATACATGTTTCTTTCTCTGATGTTTTTCTTTTCTTTTTTACCCAACTTCTAACTAATTGTTTGCACTTCAGAAAACTATTTCAAACGATTCTAGAAGACTTTTTGTGTGTGTGAAGGTGTATTGCATGAAGAGGTGGGGTTAAAAGCATTTTTGTACACTTTTTAACCTTTCACAATCTATATTGTTTCTATGTTATACTATTTCTTTTTTTATATTTTGTACTGCTAAATAAGAAAAATAATAATGAGTTTATAATCTCTAAAGAATGAAGTTAAAATCAAAAGAAATCTTACTTCTTGTTCATACTTTTAAGATATTTCAACAA
This sequence comes from Octopus bimaculoides, assembly GCF_001194135.2. Lineage (NCBI taxonomy): Eukaryota > Metazoa > Mollusca > Cephalopoda > Octopoda > Octopodidae > Octopus > Octopus bimaculoides. The sequence goes on from NC_068981.1 coordinate 104,409,435, forward strand.
TCCAGAAAATATTCTGATACACTTTGTTAACATGAAGTTATTAGATGTTAGCTTTTTTTATTATTATTTGTTAATTCTTAAATGTTTTCTTTTTGCTGCTTTTGTGGATTCCCATGACTCTGTCACCATCCAATTCCATTATTATGTTTTTGAATTTGGAGCTTGAGTCATAGTGAATCTGTTATAAACTGATTATACAACCATGGACACCAACTCTTATGGATGTGTTACAGTTACTCCAGTGGAAGCGCAATGGCCCAGTGGTTAGGGCAGTGGACACATGGTCATAGGATCGCGGTTTCGATTCCCAGACCGGGCATTGTGAGAGTTTATTGAGCAAAAACACCTAAAGCTCCACGAGGCTCCGCAGGGGATGGTAGCAAACCCTGCTGTACTCTTCCACCACTTTCTCTCGCTCTTACTTCCTGTTTCTGTTGTGCCTGTAATTCAAAGGGTCAGCCTTGTCACACTGTGTCACGCTGAATATCCCCGAGAACTACGTTAAGGGTACACATGTCTGTGGAGTGCTCAGCCACTTGCATGTTAATTTCACGAGCAGGCTGTTCCGTTGATCGGATCAACTGGAACCCTCGACGTCGTAAGCGACGGAGTGCCAACAACAACAACAACAAATACTTACTCCCTTGATAGAGCTTCGATCTTCCATCAGTCTTCTGACCATTGATCTTCTAGGATTCCTCTATTCAGCATCAATGTAAGAAGCACTGTTGAGCTATTCTGCTACTTCTTCATAATCTGCGATGCTGCAGCCCCATGACTTCACCATATCCCTGGCAGGATAGCTAAACAGGTGCAATACCTTGTCAAAGAGCAACCCGTAGCTATGCATGACATGGTCATCACTCTGTGAGGTATTTCCAAAATACCTCTTTACTCTTTCTCTTTTACTCTTTTACTTGTTTTAGTCATTTGACTGTGGCCATGCTGGAGCACCGCCTAGTACTTATTCTATCGGTCTCTTTTGCCGAATCACTAAGTTACGGGGACGTAAACACACCAGCATCAGTTGTCAAGCGATGTTGGGGGGACAAACACAGACACACAAACATATACACAGACACATACATATATATATATATATATATATATATATACATATATACAACAGGCTTCTTTCAGTTTCCGTCTACCAAATCCACTCACAAGGCTTTGGTCAGCCCGAGGCTATAGTAGAAGACACTTGCCCAAGGTGCCACACAGTGGGACTGAACCCAGAACCATGTGGTTGGTAAGCAAGCCACTTATCACACAGCCACTCCTACACCTGTTAATTTTTGATATTCAGGATATATGTAGAATAGGTATACCATGTACCTGCATGTCATATAAGGTGACCAAAAGGTTTGGCAACCACAGGGTCACCTCTCCAAGAAACACTATCTCAGAAGGCCCATCCAACCCATGCCTGAATGAAGGGATGTGAAATTATTTTGGTGGGGTGGTGGTGGTGATGATGATGGTGTTGAAGATGGCAGTGATTATGATGATGATAATAATGATGATGGCAGTTTTCATGATGATGGTGATGATAATGACAGTGTTGCTACTGCTTTGCCAGCTAAAAGGTTCTATTAATATCCTATCACTGATGTTTCTGTGTGTCTCTGATCTTTTATCTTTTACTTGTTCTTTGGTCAATGGACTGCAGCCATGCTGGAGCACTGCCTTGGAGTTGTTTTAGATGAGCAAATCAACCCCAATACTTACTTTTAATGTCTGATACTTATTCGATTGGTCTATTTTGCTGTACTGCTAACTTACAGGGACACAAACAAACCAACACTGGCTTTCAAACAGTGGAGTGAGAACAAACACTTTCACACGCACACATAGCCAGTTTCTACTATTAGCTTTAATCAGGCCAGGTCTATACTAGAAGATACTTGCCCAATGCGTTCTGCAGTAGGACTGAACCCAAAACCATGTGGTTGAGAAGCAGACTTCTTAACACACAGCCAAGACAATAAATAGATAAATAAATAAATAAAAGCACTTGACTGTCACTTAATTAAGTTCCAAAATTTAAACAGTAACACAACAAAGGAACAAATAGAAAATTCGCACAGGAGATTAGACATCGCTAATTCCTCGTCAGCTGTCATCCTAAAGATTCTTACAATTTCACATCCATAATGTTATCATTAAAGGTGTGAAATTGTAAGGCTCTTTTGGACCATAACTGATGAGGAATTAGCAACACCTTGTCGTGTGTGAATTTCCCATTTGTTCCTTTGTTGTGTTACTGTTTAAATTTGGAGATTTATTATTTAATATAATGCTATGCCTCCATCTTATTTTTAACCGTCACTTAGTTTACTTAGGTGTAAATAGACAATATAGGGAATTACAAGCTTACCACTTGCCATTGACAGCTATAGAGAACTTCCATGTGAACTGTTAGTCTGGTAGAAATAGCTCCAAATCTTCCTCGAATCACATCTTACTATCTTAAAAAAGGAAGAACATGTTGGATAATATAGATCTACATGATACACTGCCTGAAAATAAGATGGAGGGAATATTTTTGGTTATAAGTCTGTTTCATTAGATATCTTTCAACCAGTTAATCCCATGAAATCTGAGACAAACCTTAGTATTTTGCTGCTTACTATACAGCAAGCCATGCAACAGGACAGATACAAGTACCACATGGAATTCCTGTGGTGGATCATTGAAACATCTTGCTAAAATTGGATTCTGTCAATAGCACCAAACTCTTTCAACAAGGGCCTATTAGATATGGATTGTGTAGGTACATCAGCTTGCAGCCTGGGGAACTTAGAAGAAGCCTGTTAACATCTGATGGACCTTTCCCTCCTTAGGACCTAAAAGCTGTCTTGGTCTGATTTGCAAAATTTCACACAGGGTCACTACCTCCAATACTCTTGATAAACTTACTTTTTGCTGATGGAATCACAAGAAAAATTAAGGCAGGGTAGACCCATATCTTTTTTAAATATTCAATTATATGTTTTACATATCTTTCAAATTATCCAAAAATACTATTTAGGGAATTATCATTAGTGAATTAAGTAATTTACAATGCATTTAATGCATACACTGTGCAAATTAGACTGCTCAGTTTAGGTATATCTGAGTTTATAGCCACTGTAAATATCTATAAGCTGCTAATCTCTGTGTGGACAGCAGATGGATATTCTGTCATTAATGAACATCTTACAAGACAATGTAAGATGCGTGTGCGTGTTTGTACGCTGCATGCAGGCACATATGCGCACATACACACACACACACACTTTACATTACATTTCAAAATAATTGTCTGAGGGGAATTGCACAAAAAATGTTTAAATATTTGGATATAAACATTAAAAGTGTAGCAACGTAAATATAACAAATAATGTTCTCTAAAACTGAGGTGAATAGTTCAGAAAATTATTACATTATTCATGATGATCAAAATGTAGAAAATTTTAATACCAGACTTCAGTAATGTTGTTGCTGCTGTCATCATTTTCTGTTTTTGTAGGAGGGAGATTGTTATTTTTATCATGTTGCAGGAAGATCAATCTCTTAGTGAACCTACCACTTCTCAGAATGACCAAAGAAACATATTAACCCATTACCTACCAGTGATCTCATATGAGATCACTTAAAAATTACAAATTTCGTAATTATCTGTCAATATTTACACATATCTAACCTTTTTGCTATATCTACTAGGTATATTCAAATGAGGTTTGCTAATTTTTCACCCAATATCTCGCTTATTTCTATTTAAAATGTTATTTTGATCATTCCAGTGTGTTTCTAAGGCTGTTTTATGCTAGAAATCAAAGTTTCATAAAAAAAATGCCAGTTAATAGAATTATGGGAGGTAATGGATTAACTCAACACTACAAACTGTCTTGACAAATTGGTAAAATCTTAACAAAATTTGATAATTAGTCATTTCAGAACAAGAGAATGAACCTTCATAAAATGGAATTGCAGACCTGTGCAGAATGGGATTACTTGTCTTTTCAAAATTCAACAAAATGCAATTAGTGATCTCTACAAAATGTGATTAGTATCCCTCACAAAATGGGATAACTAGCCATCCCAAAGTGAGATTGTTGTCCTTTAGAAAATAGAAAACTTACCCTTCACAAAATGGCATACCTGACCTCCTAATAATGGTATTACTGATCTTAAAAATAGAGATAGCAATCTTCACTGAGTGGGATAACTAACTTTGATAAATTGATATAACTGGCCATGACAAAAATTGGATAACTGGCCTTGACAAAATGTCAGTGAATTTAGTAAAACTGATGCCAACTGGAAATTGGAACTTTGTCATGTATATTCTGACCACTACTTACCATTCCACAGCTTCAGCCTCTTGCAAATAAGGAGTGAGTTGCCTATAATTTCATACTTTCGGCAACTCTACTTGCCTATAGTACAAAATTATGATTACTAAGGTTGTGAATGTCTTCTAACCCTTTCGATACCAACCTGCCTGAGACAAGCCCTTGTTCTGTGATACAAGCTTTTTTTGTTTTAAAATGATCTATATTAAAACGTTTTGTGTTAATTTCATGTTAATTCATATTCCAAACATTATCTTTAATAATGACAAAATTATTTTACAAAATTCTTTATATTTTCAAAATTTATTGAAACAAAGGCAGTGTATTTCAACAGAAATATGATTAAAACAAAAGCAGGTTAAGAACACAATGGTGTGTATGTAGTAGGATTGAAACCAATGTGCCAGGAGTTATGTTTCTTGTCTTTCATATCAATTTGCTTAAAGTGTTTAAATTTACTCAGTTTTAGTAAGTTTACTCTTCATACTATCTGTCTGAACACCTATTTCTTTAAAGAGTTAAGTTTATAGCTATTGTTGTTTTTTAGACCTAGGTCAACCTTAGTCAAATAGATCGTGATCCTCTCATCTTTTTCTTTTCTTTCTGGGAAAGTATAAGACTACATTTTCTGACATGTGCTTCCCTTTTTCCAATGAAGAGGGTGTTTTTCTTTACCAATGTATTACTGATGCTTTAAGGTCGCAAGCTGGCAGAATCGTTAGTACACCAGACAAAATGCTTAGTGCTATTTTACCCATTGTTACATTCTGAGTTCAGACTCCATGAAGGTCAACTTTGCCTTTCATCCTTTCAGGGGTCAATAAAATAAGTACCAATTGAGCACTGAGGCTGATGCAATCGACTTACTCTCCTTCTGAAAAGCTGCTAGCCTTGTACCAAACTGTGAAACCAATATATTACTGATGCTTATCATTATGCAAGTTATGTATGAAGTAATAACAGATTAACAACCAAACTAACTATGCTTAAAATCAGAAAATTTGAAATACAGAACTGGGTACCATGGAGTCTCTTGTTTAGATCTGTAACTATATGTACCACCACCACCACCACCACCACCACCACCACACTAGATTACTTTAGTAATTAGATCTGTTACTGGTCTTAGTCATTTAGATAGATTGGCACTCTTTTCTCTGAGTTGACTTCAAATTTATGACACTGTTCACTTATCATAAACTATCATATATAAATGGACTGGAAATTTGCTGTCCTATGTGTATTTACTGAACTTCAATTGAAACAAGTTCATAATCAGCCATTGTTGCCCCATGTTAGCTATCGATCAACTTAAACACATTAACAAAAGCAAACAAACAGAATTTAATTCACTTGGTAACACGATGCCTTTCAGTCTATAGGGTAACTTCTGCTTCAAGATAATCATGTTTATCTCTCTAATCTCTGTGTTTTAAACAAAAAAAACGTAAAACATACATTATCTACACAAACATCTTTCATACAATAATGTTGGCTTACTCATTAAATTAGAATCCAGTGGTTAGCTGCTAATCAAATAACTTGAGTATGTACAGTAATGGTTTTGGAGGGTTGGCTGGCTGTCTTCTCATTTATTAGCAAAATAGGCAATGTGCCATTCTATTTTCATTTTGCTTATTTATCTTTTTCATTTATCTAAACTACAAAATAATTGTCTCCCCATATAAAATCTAGATGCTGTCTCCTGCAAATATTTTAGTAAATACAAATTTCATAATCTTTATCTTCTTGACTACAGCATTTATCTTTTTACTGGCCGTCCATCTTCTTTTGCTTTAATTATTATAATTTGAGCCATTAAATTTAATTTACATTTCATCTTTGTTAGTATTTTACTCTGACTACTCTGTTGGCTGAGATACTAGACTTACTGGATGTTTTGGCTAGATTTGACATTTTGCATAAAAGGAAAATAAAATACAATGTTCTGTTGTGTCTAGAGAGAGTCATTATGCCAATATTATTAACACACACACTAGTTCAATTCCACTCCTTTATTATTAGTCAATTGGTTAAATATCCAACTAACTAATCAACTGTTTGTTTAGTTTGGTTAAACAGTAAGTCATTTGTTTTGTTTTTGTTTGTAAAAGCTCTTTCATTGCTACTTGCAACCTTTTCAATGACTTTTGAGAATTGATCAGTTAGGTGGATATTTAACCAATTGACTAATAACAAAGGAGTGGAACTGAACCAGTGCATGTGTTAATAATATTGACAAAATAACTCTCCTGAGATACAACAAAATTTGTTTCAGTACATGAATTCACATAAAGAATTTTCCAAACCAGATACAAAAATGAAGTAAAAATACAATATCCAATTCAAAAATAAAAGTATTTTAAAAAAATCAAAAATATCAATTAGATTATAAGTTATTTGATGTAGCCATTTTCAGCTTCCACCACAGCCTCAGGATGGCTCCAGAACTTGGCATATGTGTTCTTCATTGTGTCCCTGGGAAGATCTTTGAACACCTCTTTGATTTTAACCACCAGCTCAGCCTTGGTATTACAGGCAGAGTTGTTGGTGTCTCTCTCAGCCATACCCCACACATAATAAACCATGGGATTACAATTGGGAGAATTAGGAGGCCAAAAATTGGAGCTGGTGTAGTCATAGGAATTCTCCAACAACCACTTCTGACTCTTTCCAGAGGTATAGCAAGGAGCCAAATCCTGCTCTCACACATATGGCCTTCTAGTAGCTTCACATACCTGTCTTAATTGAGCCTAAGGCCTTGTTAAGAAATGTGGGTATGAATTCCAGTATGCAGATGCAGTCAGAACACTTGCTGTGTTCCTTCCTCCTGGACATGAGTTTGTAGTTTCCATTGCAGTTGTCTCTGTTATGTCTTACAGCCTTTACAGTGTTCACAATGCACTGAGAAGCAGTCGTGATGTTGGCATTTTGATACCTGGCACGAATCACCATAATACAGATAACTCTTTTCCAATATTCCAATGACTTCTAACCTTCCATGTCAGTTAATTTACTCTGAACTACAACTTTAATTTCTATGCTTTCCAACACAATTGACTGTTCATCAATGCATCCAGCTGTTCTTGAAAAAAAGGAGACATAAAAATCATCAAATTTAGCCCAACCTCCCTGTAACTGAGAATATGTTGTACAAGTTCAAGACAAAGCTGCTTACAAAGCTGTGTCCCTTGTCAGCTTCATAGTGTTGTTCCTTAAAAATGTAAATTTTTTTGTTCTTTTACTGTCACTGGACTGTAGCAATGCCAAGCACTGTCTTCAAGTAAATTTTTGTTGAATATGTTGAACTCAGTTCTTTGTGACATTAACTTCATCAACCTCAGAGGAGAACAAAAGCAAAGTCAATCACCGAGAAGAGAATATAACTAAATCTGATAGAAATACTGCATGTTTTTCCCTGTGATATGTGTGTAGGCATACGCACACATGCAAAAAAACACACACATGCACATACATACATACATACATACATACATACATACATACATCAAGCAAATTTCGTTCACAAATTTTTCATCAACCCAAGGATTATTGTAAAGACATTTGTCCTGAATTTTGTTCAGTGAGATCCAACCTGTAAACCTCTGGTTGCAAAGTAAACTTCTTAACTATACAGTCATGCCTGCATCATCATCATCAATGTCTGTTTTCCATGCTGGCATGGGTTGGATAGTTTGACAAGATCTGGTGAACTACACATAGTACTGTACCATGGTCCAAGTAAAAATATAACCAAAACACATACCAGTTGCCTTAATATTAAAACATGCATTTAAACAGTTGACATTAAAGAGTCAGTAGAAGGAAAGAATCAGAACTAATTGCTTTATATCATCCTCATTGTTGTTTCAGTTACATTTTGAATTTCTAATATTCTTAGGTTTTGGCTTTGTTGGGTCAATAAATAGCAGAAATAAGGTAATGAAATGCCAGAATCATTAGTATGCCAGGCAAAATGCTTAGCAGTATTTCATTCATCTTTTTACTTTCTGAGTTCAAATTCCACTGAGGTCAACTTTGCTTTTCACCCTTTCAAAGTTGATAAAAAAAGTACCAGTTGAGCTCTGGGGTTGATGGAATCAATTTACCCCCTCCATGAAATTGCTGGCCTTGTGCTGAAACTTGAAGCTAATAAATAACAGAAATAAAGCTCAGGCCAATTCACTATACTTTTTAATTTTAGAAAACATTCTTAACTATAAAAGAAATCTGGAAATTGGAAACCTTATTCTTAGCTGATTGAATAATGTTTACTCAAAAGAAGTCCCTTAGATTTTCTTTTCTAATATCCAAGTTAATAAGTAAATGAACTTACATGCCTTTCAGCAAATCTATTGCTAGTTATAAAAGTTTGTATATGTATTAATGATTAAGTTTTTCATAATAACTTTCTTCTATTTTTAGGTATATGGGTATTAGAGTAACAAATATTAATTAAATGGAAAAGGAATTATGAGTAGAGATTATTAAAAAGGGATTATAGCTTCTTAGCTATGTATTTTTTGTTTTTTTTATTATCATTAATTATGATTAGGTTAGTTATAGTTTGTTATTTTCAAGAGGATCCATTACAAATTTTAAAATTATATTTAAATTTACAATTTTAAGTTTAATAAGCAGACTTTATTTCTATACATAAATTCATCCTGATTATAATTAGGGCATTAATTGATTTGCCATTTCCTGTTTAAAATTTTATATGTTGAAATTTTTGTTCTTTAGTTGTGTTGTTTTATTATTCAAATTTTAAGGCTTCAGTATACAAAGCTCTCGTTTCAATGTTTCTGTTACTTGTGACAATGCAAAAGCAAATAAGATTTGTGACACCTTCTATAAATATTGCTTGTTTTTCTTATGCATAGTATTCCAAATGACAACCTAATGAAATATGTAGGTTCTATGTAGAAAAACCGCATGTTGTTGCCTGTACTCGTTTCACTCAGTCAAACTAAATTAATACTCTACAGTTTGAGTACTGGTTCTTAATTTGTTACTTCTGTTACTCTGTGCAACAAAATTTTTATTGCTTTTGTCTTTGGTCAGTAAGTGTTATTTTCTATTGACTCCTATCTAGAAATCAGAGGAAATGACTTCTATTCCCTTTAAACTTTGCTTTCGTGACCTGAACATCAGTGTTTTCAAACTGACCTATTTTCCATTACCTTTGAGACAGATTCAGCACTGAGTTGCTGAAGCAGAAATATCATTGTAGCAAATATTCTGCTCCATACCACAAATTTGCTTGTCAATTGCTTGACTTTTAACCATTTGAGCATATCCCTTAGTGGCTGTTTCTTTTCAGATATCATCAGAAAAAGGTAATTAAAATTCATTAAAATGACAGAGCTATTAGACTTTCAAAGCGGTCAAATTGTTGGTGCTCATATAGCAGGTGCTAGTGTAATGAAAACACCTGAAATGTTTGGTGTATCAAGAAGTACTGTCGCGAAAGTAATGACAGCCTTTGAGAAAAAGGGAAAAGTCGCCTCGTCAAAACAAAACTCTGGAAGAAAACCAAAACTTTCAGATAGGGACTGTCAGACTCTTATATGAATTGTTAGAAAGAATCACAAAAGTACAGCTCCCAAATTACTGCAGAGCTTAATGACCACCTTGAGAACCCAGTTTCCACAAAAACTGTTCACAAGGAGCTACACAAAGCCAGATTTCACAGGAGAGCTGCAATCAGAAAACCACTACTTTCAAAAATAAACCTTGGAGTAAAAAACCTACAGAATTGGTCCCTAGAGCAATGGAAGAATGTTATTTTCTTGGACAAGTCATCCTTTATCTTATTTCCAACCATCGGCCGAGTATACATGTGGAGACAGCCAAAAGAAGCATTTGACCCAGACTGCCTTCTTCCAACTGTAAAACATGGAGGAGGATCTGTGATGATCTGGGGGGGCTATATCTTGGAAATCCACTGGCCCAATGGTTTCCCTTTATGGTAGAATTAATAGTCAAGACTACTTAAGCATTTTATCTGATCAAATTCATCCTATGGTTGCGGAACTGTTTCTGGAGTGAAACGCAATCTTTCAGGATGATAATGCACCAATTCACACAGCTAAAGTTGTTACTGAATGGCATGAGGAACATTTGAGTGAAGTTGAACGTCTTATCTGGCCACTGCAGTCCCCAGATCTCAATATTATTGAACATCTATGGTGCATTTTAGAAAAACAAGTAAGGAGTCGATATCTTCCACCATCATCACTACAAGAACTGGATAATGTTTTAGCTGAAGAATGGACAAAAATTCCTTTGGAAACAATTCAAACTTAGTACAAGTCTATACTTCATAGAATTCAAGCTGTAATTACTGCCAAAGGCAGTCCTACCCCATATTAAAATTAATTTCTTTGAAATTTTAAGGTGTTTCCATTATTTTGTCCAACCCTTGTACATATATACATATTTATAACAGGCTTCTTTCAAATGCACTTACATGGTTTTGGTCAGCTTGGAGCTATAGCGGAAGATTCTTACCCAAGATGCCACACAGTGGTACTGAACCTAAGTACAATAGTTGAGAATCAAGCTTATCAAGTAAACATCCATACATGTGCCTTCAGTTTTATATATACATCTTCTCCTTGACCTATGACCTATGTGACTTACAACCACAAAAAATAAATAAATAAAAATAGATACATAAAAAAATTGATTTCGGATGTTGAGCAGCTGTGCATATGATGATTATGGCAGCATCTGGCAACATAGGCCTCGTTCAGACCCTGTCCTTCATTCAGTTGCTTTCAAGCATCAGTAGTGTTTGAATGACAATAGTGTTGAAAAATATGGAACTCAGTCATAAGTTGAGGAGAAAGCGTATATATATGTATATATACTGGCAGAAAGACCACCCTCCGGGCCGTTTTCTGCTAGCCACTTGATAATATTTTCACATTTGATTCCCAATTCTAGTCATTTTTACGATACTTTACGTCTAATTATTTCTTTGTATAATAGTGCTCACTTGCTTAGTAAATATTGCTTTCATTATTTTATCGCAGTCATAATCTCTCTTTTTTAAACAAACATCAATATAGCCCAACTACAGAGGGGAAGCAATTTGTCAAGTTTTACCTGGCAACATAGAGATTTCAATTCAGCAGCCCATCTGTAAGCTTTGCAGTATGAACAAACATTGTCAAAGAGACTCCCTGCACTATGTCGCTGTACAATAGACAGGACAGCCTGTTCTTGAAAATTATCAAAACTGGCTTTCATTGCTAATCCTTTAACAGAATTCTTCCTAGTTTGAAATTTTTTTGGTCTGAACTCCTGCTGTAAATATTTGGTTTCGTCTCTCAGTACCCTGTTTGTTGGCACTGATGTTTTTGTTTGTATCTCACTGAAGTTTGGAAGGCTTCTCATTTGATACTGATTATCAATAGGCAGCTGAACAGTTACAGATAGAGAAAACTGACTCTGTCTTATTTTGAAGTAAAATATTCTCCTCTCAAGATACCCTAACCAGTCGGTCATGTGTAGTTGAGACAGAATCATCTCTACAACTACGTGCATATTTAGGCATTGGGATTAATGTAATTGGCTAGCCCCCTCCCTTAAAACTCCAGGCCTTATGCCTCTAAGAGAAAGATTATTATTATTATTATTATTATTAAGTGGTCAAATAAAACATACATTTGTGACCAGCATCAAAGAAGTCAAGATCTAACTGAAAAGTTTTGGGATACCTCTCATCTGTATGTGTGTACTCATGTATGTGTATGCTTTATTAAAACATTTTGTCTTGCATAAAACAAAAACATTTTGTTTGATAAAACAAAGATTAAAACTCAGTTTCAATACTTTGACTTCTTTATTCTATTCTGACCATGTTCCTCTGAACAGTTAACTTCAGGGTGTGTGTGTGTGTGTGTTTACATACATACATACAGACAGACTGACTGACTGACTGACTGACTGACTGACTGAAGTGTGTACAGGTGTAAATCAGTCAAAAAGCTTAGTGATACTTAAGTCCTTAAAATGGAAGTAATACTCTAAAGTAGTGATTCTTGACCATTTTTTTTTTTATCAGTGGACCCCTTTGATTATTATTCTATTTTGGTGAATCCCCTATAATTATTCAATGTTTAAAAACTAGTTTTACAGATACTCTTTTCTAAATTTCTATTTTGTTTTTCACACAATAACTTGTATAAGTTCAACTATGTGAAACATTAGAGAAAGAAACCTAGCTGTTTCTTGCAATAAATACTTTTAAAGCAAAATATTTTTCATGGATCAGATTGGAGCCTGGTGTAGCCATCTGGTTCACCAGTCCTCAGACAAATCGTCCAACCCATGCTAGCATGGAAAGCGGACGTTAAACGATGATGATGATGATGATGATAATGATGATGATGATGGACCCTTAAAATGCTACTGTGGATTCCCAATTTACTATTTTACTTGTGTGGACCTCTAGGTTTCATATCAACCCTGGTTGAAAACCATTGCTCTACAGGGTCATACTTTGATGAATTTAGCCATTAAATGACCTGAAATTTAAGAAAAGAAATGAGTAACATGCTAAGTATTAGATTTTCTTGGTTTGATTAAAAACTTTTGAAGGTGTTTCCCTAACATGTCCACAGCCCAATGATTAAGACCTGTTAAAGAAGAACAGAATCCGATATGAGAGCATGTGCTCTTGGCCATGTAAAAGTCAATGAGTTCCTAGAAGGTTGAAATCACAATTAACACATACACATTCCTTCTCTCTTTCTCTCTCTCTTCCTCTCTCTCTCTCTCTCTCTCTCTCTCTCTCTCTCTCTCTCACATACACACACACACACTGTTTCCTTCAAATCTGAAAATCATTTTATTTCTCTATTCTCAGATCTAAAGGCGGGCTTTCAACTTCTGTAGCATCTGTAATTAGGTAAGTAAAATATATATTTATTATTTATTTTTGATCAATAAATTTCTTCAGGATAGAAATATATTCATCATGAACTTCTTTTCTTCTTCTCTCTACCTAACTCCCACTGACAAAAGACAAGGCTGCTAGATGACAGTTTCAGGCCATAAATTCAAAGATGTATTTAGATTGAGTTTTCTTTTCAATGAGAGAATCAAAGGAGAGAAAGGACATTCCATGACTTCCACAGGCTCTCACTCAACACTAGCAGGATAATTACAGTTAATACCTAGTTTGAATATCTTTAGATCAATGTCTGCAGGAAAAGTGAATCTGGTGAAAGAATTCTAGAGGGTTCTAATTCTAAAGAAGAAGGATTGGAAAAAGTGTTTAGATCAAGATCAAGGAGGTGATGTGCACGGGAATGGATGATGTATGAAGCTAGTTGTTTTAGAGGAGTTGAGGACTTTACATCTGTAAACAAGAGCTTGTTAGAAGTAGATTTTTGCCTGTGAGATGCCGACATGGCTGTGTAGTTAAGAAGTTCGCTTCTCAACCTCATGATTTCAGGTTCAGTCCTATTGCATAGCACTTTGGGCAAGTGTCTTCTACTCTAGACCTGGGCCAGGCAATTCCTGGTCAGTGAATTTGCTAGATGGAAACTGTGAGAAAGCCACCAAATTGTGTGCGTGTGTGTGTATCTGTGTTTGTTCCCCCACTGCCTGATAGCTGGTGTTGCTTTATTTACATCCCTCATGACTTAGCAGTTTAACAAAGCAATCACTAGAATAAGTACCAGATTTTAAAAAGTACTAGAGTTGGTTTGTTTGACTCATCCTACAAGTGTTCCAGCATGGTCACAGTCCAATGAGTGAAATAAGTAAAAAACTAGTTAGTCAAATGGTTTAAAAGTGTGGCTTTATAAGCCTCTTGATTTTGTCTTTGTGATTCTGTTCACATTACTTTTCACTTAGATTTTTTTCACATTTATGCTTAAGTGTTTAAGATGATAATCATCAAAATTGATTTGTCAATTATTTTACATGACTAAAGCATAATGGATCTCTGGAGTAATGCTTCTCAACAGGATGTATAACTCAGAGACCAAAATGTCTCCTCACTTGAGCCATTACTTGAGAAGTCACAGCCCTTGTACTACAGACATGTGATTGGAATGTTGGAGGAAAGAGTTGCAAGATGAATTCTTCAAGCCAAGCCAACCAGCAGCAGCAGACCTAGGGGTCGACCAAAATGATATTTTTGGAGAATATTCATTGTCTCTACTGGTCATACTTAGGAATCCAGCCAGAAAGTGTAATGATGGTTTACTTCTGAGAGGTTCCTATGGAGGAGATACTTGAGGACTCGGTTCCGTGACTCTCCCAGGAGTAGTGGGTGGAGAAGATGGATGGATAGAATTTGAAACAAATAAACAAGAATCAAAGAGTGTGCTTTTACATAGTCATTTAATCTACTAGAAATAGCAGCTTATCTCCCTGTCATTGTGTTAGTTACCTTAAAAACAGAAAGAATAAATTTAATAATATAGTCCTAGATACATTATGTGATGAGTAATAGATGTAACGCCTTTGATTATTTATCTGACTGATCTCTGAGTTGACTTGAAGCTCATCATCATTATCAGGATCCCTTAACTGAGGCAACCAGTCATTTATATGCCACTGTAGATGCTTTCATAGTCAGCTGTTAGTGCTGGTTTCTGTTCTCTGTCATGCGCAGCATTCACAGTGTTGTGAGCTGTCCAGTCCTTGACATTGTCAAACCTGGATCTTCTCTGTCTGCCTCTCTTTCACCGTCCCTCAAATGTACCCTGAAGAATGGTTTTGGACAGGGAGTTTTTGCGGGATACATGACTGTCCCAGACAAGCATTCATATTTTTACCTGCACAATAAGTGGTTCCTGCCTGCCAGCACTGTTCATTCTGTGCTCTGTGTATGGGTTGTGTAGCAGCCTTCTGAAGCAATTGTGCTTAAATGCCTCTTTGCTCCATGTCAGCTGTAAGGGTCCAGCTTTCACACCCATATGGAAGGGTCAGAGTCACTTGGAACTTGTACACTCCAAGCCACATGACTTGAACCTAAATAATAAATAAGCCAAAAACAAAAAAATCCAAAGCCACAAGACCAGCACTTTTAGAGGCAAGGCTAAGTCGGTTACATTTAATGTCCATTTTCCATGCTGACATGAGTTGGACGGTTTGTCAGGAGCTGGCAAGCCAGAAGACTGCACCAGGCTTCACTGTCTGTTCAGCATGGTTTTTACAGCTGGATGCCCTTTCAAACACCAACTACTTTACAATGAAACCTGAATGCTTTTTGTGTGTTGCTAGCACTAGTGGGGGTCACCAACTGACTCACAAGACAAAGATCCTTTGGGAGGTGGGGCATCGGAGGAGGTGGCAGAATTTGAACTCAGAATGTGCAGATGGACAAACTGCCACTAAGCATTTGGTCCAGATTGCTAATGATTCTACCTGCTTGCCACCTTACTGCACCTCAGAGGTGGTAATGAGGGATTAGAGGGTGACAGAGGGATAGAAACAGGTGTCTTGTTGTAGAAGAGATACATGGCTACCCAGTGAGAGGGAGAGAGCAAAACAGACAGAGAGAGTGATCAAGAATGAGAGAGGGAGTGAAAGAGTGTGAGAGTGCAAGAAAGTGAAGGGTGAGAGAGAGCAAGAGAGAGAAGAGTGAGAGAGAGCAAGAGAGAGATGGTGACAAAGTGCCAGTTCTATTGTCTTATTTGTTACTAACACAGTAAATTTCATTGAAAATCTTAAAATAAGGTTACCTAAAACTCTTTAAGGAATCAGATTGTATTGATAATGATGATTTAGTTATTTACAACAACTTTTACTGATTTTTATGTTGTTTTGTTTGTTTTTTCTTTGTTTTTTTTTATATATATATATATATATATATTTTCAGATTCTTTGTTGGTGCTGAAGAACATGCAGACTCTACAGAGGATAGTTACTGTGAAAATGAGCAGAATTTGGGAGCAAGTCCTTTAAAATATCATTCCAATAAATACTTAGAATATATAAAATCATTGAAGAAGCGCTGTGAACAGTCTCCACGACATCCACTATGCAAACACAATGATGGCTGCATCCATTATATACTACGTGTAATGTACTTTAATGTCATGTTCTACAATGTTCTGGTGGTTTCTCATGTCCTAAGGCCTTATATTATGTCCCTTATACACATGCACACAGGCATATGCATGTACACATGCTCACATGCACATACACATATTCACATGCACATACATGTATGCACACACACACACACACACACACAAACACACATACATGCATGCTAGATTGCAAAATATTCAGTATTGTCCAGACTGGAAAGTACCTAGAAATGGCCTAGAATTTTTCATAATGAGTACTTATTGAGTTAAATAGAACAATGCTATTGCATTTGTTTTGAATAATTATCTTTCATGTAAGAAATTAATTTATTTTTCAATACATTTGTAGCAATCTGTATTACTGAGAGTTACTCAATATTAATAGAATATTTTGCAATTTAATTGTACAAATGACAAATGATATATAATTCAAGCATATTACTTAACAACACAGAATTAAGTAAATGTGTTTGCAGTTTTATTTCTTTTGAAATAAATGGTTTGAAAAATGGTTTGAAAAATGAGTTTGAAAAATGGTTTGAAAAATGGTTTGAAAAATGAGCAGAAACTGCAGTATCATGTCGTAAACCACCCATGAAAATATAATCATTTTAATAGCATGTGGAAAATGGAGTACTCTGGGAAGATCCACACACTCAAATACCAGAACTCGAAATACATGCAGTCATAAAGAAATTATATAGATAGTTGTAATAAGTTCCAGATTAAATATTATTAGATGTGTAGCCATATTGCTTCGACAATTCTGGCCATTATCCTAACAGCTCCTCAGGAGCATGCCTATGGGGGCTTTCAACACTTGAGTTTCCTATACAAAGATGGTTTTTAGCTGATATCTAAATCAATTGACACATATATTTGTAAACGATTTTAAGATTTTGATTTTGATCCAAAGCAATGACAATTTAAGACAAGCCTGGATTTCATTGACTTTGGTTCATTTTGGATCACTGACAAGCAGATAGCAGTCAGCTGACTACTACTGCTACTGAGATCTACTGCTTTCTGAGATTTATTTTCATGCAAATCCTTCAATCTAGGGTCTCTAGAGTTTTCTTGTGAGACATTATACATCTAGTTGTACAATTGCTTGAATGAAGAAAACTCATTGACCATTTTCGAAGTGGACAGTAAATTGTTGAATGCTGGGGCTGGAGTATTTTCATGAATGGGAAAGATTAAGAATTGCCCAAAAGCTAGGTTTCTACAGTTCTATATTTAAGAGATGAGGAATTATGTACATTATTTACATCTTGTTTGTTATTAACACAACGTTTTGGCTGATATACCCTCCAGCTTTCAGGTGTCTTAGGGAAATTTCGGGCATATGGCATAGGGGTTAAGAGCATGGGCTACTAACCCCAAGATTCCGAGTTCGATTCCAAGCAGTGACATGAACAATAACAATAATAATAATAACATCAAAAAATACTTTAGGAATGAGAACCCAGGTTCGAAATTTCCCCAAGACACCTGAAGAAGGCTGGAGGGTATGTCAGCAGAAACATTGTGTTAACAACAAACGAGATGAGGACAAATATCCGTTGAATGCAAATAATGTATCTAGGTTTCTGTTGATGCATTATCCTTGCTAAAATTGGATAGCTTCATTGAAGCTGTTTTGCTTCATCAGGGCAAACATTGATGAACTTCATTGTATTGCAGAATTCAAAATTGATGTGTGTTAACTATCTTGGTTATACATAAGTGTTGGCTGTTTTGGTCAGTGATGTGTGTGTTAACTGTCTTGGTCATTGTGTGCTAACTGTCTTGTGTATCTTATGTTAATTTGTTGACGTATATATTAAATATTTTGAGATTTTATGAAACATCCTACACAGCTTATATGCCCTGAATAAATCAGTGTTTACTTTTGTTTATATGGTTTTTCTATAGTGCTGAAAATATTCTGGATGCTGTGTATGTAAGTCCTTATTTTTTAGTTGTGGCAAATATATTCTTCCTATGTCAGCTCTTGAGTGATGTATTTTAAATGCAGTCATTATTTTTCCATAGCATCTATAATTATATGAACTGATTCTGTTCTCAATCCCTTCATTTTGGTTATCTAATTTCAAATCTTTAAAATTTCTCTGCTGACTACAGTTCATTTAACCCTTTCATTATCATATTTCTGTTGAAATATGCAGCTTTTGTCCCAAGTAATTTTGAAAATAATGAAGAATTTATTAAAATAATTTTGTCATTATTAAGCTGGAGTTTGGAACATAAATCAACACAGAATTTTGAAGGGAAGATTTAATTTAAATCATTTTAAAATGGTAAAAATTTATCATTGTTACGAGCTGTCTCAAGTAGGTTGGTATCAAAAGGGTTAGAGATATATTATTGTCCCTTCGAACTGATACATTAAGTAGGAGTTCTTTTTTCCAATTGTCTTTGGCAATATAGTTGGAGAATTTTCCTTAATATCTTTGTTCGTATAGATTGGCATGACCTAATGTATGGTCACTTTGCCATTCATTCTCTGAGATTTTTTCTGGTGTATGTTTCCGCTATCTATTTTCTGTTATTATTTTATATTTCTGACATGATTTTTCATTGTACAAAGTTCCAACCCTGTAATACCTGTCCATGTTTTGGCTACCTCCACGAACATTCACTCCAGTATAACTTGTAGCTTCATCATTACATAAAATAAAATTTAAAAAATTGCTATCTTCCACATCTATTAGTGCTGCAAAGTTCAAAGTATTTTCGTCTATATTTCTTTTAATTTTCACATTTATCATTCTCTTTAATGCATATATATAGACTTTAACTTAGAGTTTTCTGAAACTTTCTTTCACATTATCAATAAAATTTTACTTCACTAACCATTTTGTTAAAGTTTCATTTTAAGTTTTCTTCTATGTTCTTTCATGTTATCAATATTTTTCCTTTAATAACAGTCTTGTTATCATTTCACTTCTACCTTTTCCTGCCATGTCATTGACAATACATCGTTCTAAATATTTCATAAAATTATTTTGCTCTCTATCTTTTAAAGTTTACATTTAACAATTTCTACAAATTTTAATGTTTTCATGTCCCACATAATTCTTCTTTAATATAATGCCTATTTATTACAATTTTTTTACCCTCTGCTACTTCTATATATATATATATATATATATATATATATAAAGATATCCTCTCAAAGATAATGTTTTATTAAAGTTTCTTCATGTTATCAATAATTTTGTCTATACCATCTGAAATTTAACATTTCCCTTAAATTGCTTTCATGTCATCAATACATTACATTCAATATCTGTTTATTATTATTTGCTTTCTACATTTTGTCCTTGTCATCTACAAATTTGTTTAGGAATTATTTTCAGGTTCTCCATACTTTTTCACTTACATAAAGATCCTTTCCTTACAGTTTTATGTGCTTTCACTTGAATACCAACTTCTCAATATCTCATTTCATGTCTGGAATGTCACAAATCATACAAATTCCCCATCATTTTTCTTCAATATCATAAATGTTTTGTAGTTTATTGCATTCAGGTGTAACATTGCCAAAATATCCTTTCAAATAATTTCTGTCTGTCTTTCCAATATCATTTCCAAAACATACCATTTTCATTAATGGGTATGCAAAACTTTCCAATTCATAAATTTTGCATAAAAATTTAATTTTCCCCAATTTTATTTTGTGAGGCTGCAAACATACCAGCACTGCAGTTTTATACTTCATTTCAGTTGTTGCAGTTTCATTTTCTGATTTACTTTTCTTTATTTCAATTTTAAGTACTGTAAACAAGAAGTTAGTTCAGTATCAGTTTAGGGGTAAGATAAGAGACCTGAGAGTGTCACAGTCAGAGAAGACAACAATGACAGCTGGTACAAAGAAACATTGCATGCCTGAAGCAGAGAATATTCAATGTCTATAAGCTCCAAAGGAAAGACAACAAAACAGACAAATGGAGAAAATCCATTGCCAGTCCACAGTAAACTATACAAAGAAAGGCTGCAGAGGTTGTTTACAAAACACAGTCATTACCAGACATGCTATCTTTAAGATAGCATGTTTGCATTAGAGTCTATGTATGTATGTTTTTTCTTTGAGTTTAATTTAAGTTCTTGAGAGAGTCCGAGCTAGTTGCTAACAAAGCAACAAGTCTTTTTGAATTAAGAGAGTTCCTGATGTTTGTGAACATGTAGTTGAGTTAGTGTGTTAGTTGAGCTGTTGACGCATACACCCAAGTATGTGCATCTATTGGCATGATAATCTCACATGGAGAATTTCTGGAATGTCTTACAAATCTTCACTGTGCCACTAATAGATTGGATTTGGAAAATCTGTGTCAGTTTCTTTTGCTCTTTTCTTGTGAAACCAAATGTTTCTAGGTTTTCGTGCAAATTTGTTGATACATAACCTAATGAACCTATGATGATAGGTACAAATGAGAATTCATAGTCAGGGTACAAGAGCTGTAAGTTCCTCATTTATTCACTATAAATGTTATCTTTTTCTCGGACTTTTGATTGTACATTCATGTCTGCTGGGAAGCTGACCTCTATAACAGTGCATGACTTTTATTCCTGTCCCATAGAACAATGTCTGTCCTGTTATGTTTGCACCGAATTGATGTTTTTGTTGAGGTATTCCACTGATATTTGTTTTTTAAAGGTGTGAATACCTGCTGATTCTGATGAACTTTTGATGTATACATCAGGGCAGTCCTTTTTACAGATAGCATTGTAAAAAGTTTTTATTGTGCCTCAGGGGCAGGTAGTATCTTGTAGACATTTTGGGGCAGCTGCTGATGATGTGAGTGATATCTTCCACAGTGTTTTCTTTTTCTGATATTTTCAGCATTTTTTTTTAAGGATTTCAATAGTTTCTTTTCTGTTTTTTCATCCTCTACACTGTTCTCTGTTATCTTAAACTCTGTTTCATACTTGTTGGCTTTCTTCAAGATAGAAAATAGTTTCTGTTTCATTAATAGTTTTGCTGTTTCTATTGGTTTCCTCTTCCTTTTTTACTAAATATTTCTGTCCTCCAACAGTAGACATTATAAGATAATTTCCTAGTTGCAGAAGACTTTTACCTTCTGTTGGATGACCAGCAGTCGCCCATGCATACCAGCCTCCCCTCTCCACACCACTGATATTATCCAAGGGAAAGGCAGAGGCTGATACAGCTTAACACCATTGATGTCACAACTCATTTCTACAGATGAGTGAACTAGAGCAGTATGTTGTGTCTTGCTCAAGGACACAACACACAGTCTGGTCCAGGAATCAAACTGACTACTTCATGATTGTGAGTCTGATGCTCTAACCACTGAGCCATGCACCTTCTATGAGTGCTGAACAAGGGTGGAAACGTGGTCGATGGTAAATATCAGTATGGAGAAGAAGGTAAAAGAAATAGCTCAGAACAATGGAGGTGATAAGTGGCAGTACACACCTGTTTTGCAATTAATTCTGCTGCTTGTGTTTCTAATCAATTAATTCCAACTTGATAAAGCTTTGCACACTTCAGCAATTGTACTATTTTTGTTCAAATACAAGAATAGCTGTTCTTAGTAAGTTGTGCCATTATAATTGTTGTGAACACCTACATTTCAATCAATGCTGCTCCTTGCACCTCTATTTAAATAACTGTGTATCAATTTATCTATTTATGTATCTATCTTGTGTGTGTGTGAGAGAGAGAGAGAGAGAGATATCTTCTTTCAGGTTTCCGTCTATCATTATTTGGTCATCTTGGTGCTTTAGTAGAAGAACCTTGACCCAGGTACTGACTGATCCAAAAATCCACATGGTTTGGAAGCCAACTTCTCAAACACACAGCTATACCTGCACTTATGTACATGTGTATATATATATATATATATATATATAGAGAGAGAGAGAGAGAGAGAGAGAGAGAGAGAGAGAGAGAGAGAGAGAGAGAGAGAGAGAGAGAGAGAGAGAGAGAGGGAGGGAAATAGACAGACAAACATGTATATGTCTAGGAAAGGATTGTATTGAATAAAAATACCTTGTGTTATTTTTTGTGTTAGTTGTGACCAGCATTGTATCTTATGAGGTTATTAAAATAAGTATCAACTTGGAGTTTTCCAAGGTCCAACAACTGAATTAAAACAATTTTGAAAAAATGACAAAAAGAAATCAACCTCTTTTTCAATATTTTTTATTTTGCTTTATTGTTTTTTTTTTTTTTTTTATCTTTAGGGATTCTCCAAAATGGCTGGAGTCGGCTTTGGACTACAAGTAGCAGTCAAATTAGTTCCAAACTTGATTCGAATATTGCGAAAACCATCTTTATTTTTACATCTTATCTGGCATCAAAATAATCTGAAACTTGGTGCTTTTCTAGGATTATTTTCTACTGTTTTTCGAGTAAGTCCATTTTGTTCTTGCATCTGTTTGTATTGAAATTTTATCTAATATTTTTAAATTGTGTTTTTGTATTTTTTTTCTTTTTGCTTTTAATATTTTATATTCAAGGTTGAGCTAGCAGAATTGTTTGCACGCCAGTTAAAATGCTTAGCAGCATTTCATCTGCCTTTACATTCTGAGTTCAAATTCTGCTGAGGTCGACTTTGCCTTTCGTCCTTTCAGGATTAATAAAATAAGTACCAGTTGAAAACTGGGGTTGATATAATTAACTTATTCTCTCCCCTGATATTGCTGGCCTTCCAAAATTTGAAATCAATATTTTGTATTCATCAAGGTAGTGAGCTGGCAGAATTGTTAGCACACTAGTCAAAATTCTTAGTGGTATTTCATTCATCATCATCGTTTAACGTCCGCTTTCCATGCTAGCATGGGTTGGACGATTTGACTGAGGACTGGTGAAACCCGATGGCTACACCAAGCTCCAATCTGATTTGGCAGAGTTTCTACAGCTGGATGCCCTTCCTAACGCCAACCACTCCAAGAGTGTAGTGGGTGCTTTTACGTGTCACCGGCACGAAGGACAGTCAGGCGGTACTGGCAACGGCCATGCTCAAAATGGTGTATTTTATGTGCCACCTGCACAAGAGCCAGTCCAGGGGCACTGGCAACGATCATCATCATCATCATCATCATC
>NC_068981.1:104435053-104443010 GCF_001194135.2 Octopus bimaculoides
AAGGTCCTGCCTCACCACCTCATCCCAGGTCTTCCTGGGCCTACCTCTTCCACAGGTTCCCTCCACTGCTAGGGTGTGGCACTTTTCATCGTTACCTTTTCAGTTCAAATTCCAAGGTCAACTTTGCCTTTCATCCTTTTTGGGGTTGATAAAATAAGTATCAGTTGAACACTTGGGTCAATGTAATCGACTCAACCCCTTCCCAAAATTGTTGACCTTGTGCCAAAATTTGAAGTCAATATTATTCATCAATTTTTTTCTTTTCTTTTTTTGCTACTAACCTTCACACTGCTTTTTATAATTATGATAAATTAAGTACAAATTCAGATTAGACACTTAATGAGAATAATGTTCATATTGTAAATTAAACACATTGCAACTTCAGGCAATATTTATTTATTTATTTATTTAAAAATTTTACTGAAACTTTTTTCTAACCCTAAATTTGGTACAATTGAGTTTGCAGATGCAGTTTGATAAAATTAGATATAAGAATTATAGTTTGATATCACTTTAATCTAGGTCCCAACCTACTATTCAAAAATAGATGGTTGTTGTTTTTGTTTTTGGTGTTGGTGGCAGTGGTGATGGTTGTGGTGGCTACAGTACTGGTGGGGGTTCATCCCAGTTTGATCCTAACAATGCACACTCATGGTCAAAAGTATTCCAGCCATAGCTGTTCCATTCCTTTTTTTTTTTTTTAATTATTTCTTGTTATATAGGAACAGGTGTGGTGTGTCGGCAAGTGTCTTTTGCTATAGCCTTAAGCCAACCAAAGCCTTGTGAATGGATTAACTAGATGGAAACTAAAAAGAAGCCCATTGTGTGCGTGTGTGTGTGTGTGTGTGTGTGTGTGTGTGTGTGTGTATAGGCATAGGCATGGCTGTGTGGTAAGAAGTTTGCTTGCCAATCACATAGTTCCAAGTTCAGTCCCTCTGCATAGCACCTTGGACAAGTGACTTCTACTTAAGAAGCCTATTGTATATATATATTGGACCATCCCATAAATAATACGGTTTTTCTATACTTCTTTTATTTTTCAAAATTAAGATAAAGTTCTTTTTTATTCTAAAATGTACTCTCCTTCATTTTCTACAATGCTCTTCCATCTATCTGGTAGACTTGCAAGGCCCCTCTTCCAAAATTCACTTGTCTGTGACAAAAAATACTCCTCCACTACTGTTCTGACCTGATCTACAGAATTCATATTTTTTCCATCTAAATGATTTTGAAGACTGCAGAATAAATGATAATCAGATGGGGCTATGTCTGGCAAATATGGTGGGTGGGGCATCGTTTTCCATTCAAACTGCTCCAGGCTTTTGAATGTCATCCTTGCTGTATGTGGCCGAGCATTATCCCGATAAAAGAACACCTTTCGTCTTGAAACCAAAGATGATCGTTTTTATTCTAGCACAGGTGTTGATGAATGGTTGGATGACCAAATCCAAGCTTCTCTGCTAGTTCTTCAGCAGTTATGGTTGGATTTTGTTCAACCTGGGTTTGCAGGACGTCATCGTCAAGCTCTACAGATCCTCCAAGATGAGGCTCGTCTTCTAGGCTGTATTTCCGGCTCAGAATTTCTGGAACCACTGTTGACACTGATTTACACTTATTATCCAATCCCTATGTACTGCATTAAAATTCCTCACACTTTGTTGTCTTTATTGAACTCATAAAGCAAAATATACCAAATATTCTCCTTTGTTACTTCCATTATAGCTTTGGAAAAATAACTGATAAAATCGAACTGCCCACTTCAGAACTTGCACTTAGAATAAGGACAAAGTAAAATCACTACCTGCTTTCATAGCAAGTTGATGGAGGTGGTTTATCCCATTCCCTCCGACTTTTAGTTCATGCAATTGAAAAAATCGCATGATTTATGGGATGACCCAATATGTGTGTGTGTGTGTGTGTATATCTCTGTCCCCCACCACCACTTGACAACTGGTGTTGGTGTGTTTACATCCCTATAATTTAGTGGTTCAGCAAAAGAGACTCTATAGAATAATTACTAGGCTTGAAAAAACAAAAAATAAATACTGGGATTGATTTATTTGACTAAAACTTCTTCAATATGACATTCTAATTTTCAGACAATAGGGTTTTATGTCTGAAGGAAGATTTCATTGTTAGCTCTAGTTGACCATCAGGGTCCAAGGGATCAATGTTAGCTTGTCTGATGTAGGTTAAAGCTACAGAGTTCTGGGGTTTTATTTTGGTTTTTTGGTAGGATCCTTTTTAGTGGGGTAGTTGGAAGAGGTTGGGCAATATTTATAACATTTTCAGAGCTTTTTAAACTGAAGAAAGGCAGAGAGAAATTTATTCTGTGACTAGAGGTGTGATACAAATGCTTTCAATAAAGTCATCACCACTGAAGGCAGCAAAGTATCATCATCCCAGAAAGGATGAAAGACAATGTCATCCTCAGCGGAATTTGAACTCAGAATGTAAAGATGAACGATATACTGCTAAGCATTTTGCCTGGCATACTAATAATTCTGCAAGTTCACCGACCTTCTTAATGATAACTAATAATAATGAGCATTTCAAATTTTGGCACAAGACCAACAATTCCAGTGAGAGGGTAAGTCAATTACATTGACTCTGCTATCCAAATGATACTTATTTTATCGACCCCGAAAGGATGAAAGGCAAAGTTGGCCTCAGCAGAATTTGAACTGAGAATGTAAAGACAGATGAAATCCCACTAAGCATTTTACCCAGAATGCTAACAATTCTGCTAGCTCACCACTTTGATAATAATAATAACAACCTTTTCTACTATAGCCACTAGGCCTGAAATTTGCAGGGAAGGGACTTAGTCAATTACATTGATTCTAGTGCTCAACTGGCATTCTAACAATTCTGTCAGTTCGCTACCTTAACAACAACAACAATAATAATCCTTTCTACTAAAGGCACAAGGCCTGAAATTTGGAAGAGGAGACTAGTAAATTACACTGACCCCAGTGTTTAACTGGTACTTAATTTATTGACCCTGAAAGGATGAAAGGCAAAATTGACCTTGGTTGAATTTGAACTCAGAACATGAAGACAGATGAAACACCACTAAGCATTTTGTCCAGCAATTCTGCTAGCTCACTGCCTTAACAATAATAATAATAATCCTTTCTATTAATAGCACAAGGCCTGAAATTTTGGGGGAGCGGATTAGTCAGTGTTTAACTGGTACTTAATTTATCAACCCTGAAAGGATGAAAGGCAAAGCTGACTGTGGCAGAATTTGAACTCAGAAAACATAGCAACGGGTGAAATACCACTAAGCAATTCATCCAGCATGCTAACAATTCTACCAGCTCACCACCTTAACAATAATGATAACAACCCTTTCTACTAAAGGCATAAGGCCTGAAATTCTGTGAGAGGGGACTAGTCAATTACATCGTTCCTAGTGTTTCACTGGTACTTAATTTTTGAACCTCAAAAGGATGATTGATAAAGTCAACCTTGACGTAATTTGAACTCAGAACATAAAGATGGACAAAATGTCACTAAGCATTTTGCCAGGTATGCTAACGATTCTGCCAGTTTGCTGCCTTACCAATAACAATAATAATAGTAATAAAAATAATAATTATAATAAAAAGAATTATTTGATCAGATTCCTATGATAAACTTGGGCAAATATTACTATTTCTTTCTTTCTTTCTTTTCTTAGCATAATTTCGGGTTCTCAATTTTGTTTTGTGTAGATTATATTCAAAGGTTAATCAAACACTGATTAAAGGCTAAAGGCTACAGTCTTGTATTTTGAGAGATATTTCAAGAAATCGTTCTGTAAACAATCTATGCACAGACAATGACTTTTATTTATTCTATGTTTATTTTTTATTTTTCCTTTTTACTTTTTCAGAGTTCAAACTGTGCCTTGAGGTGGCTTCGACAAAAAGATAGCAATGTAAATGGGCTTGTGGCAGGGTTTTTAGCTGGATGGTCCATGTTGTTTTACAAAAGTTCTACTTTGGCACTTTATTTAGCTATGAAGCTTCTTCAGGTAATATTTATTATTTATCATATATCATAATTACAGCAGAAATGCTGATCATACTAATTACACTGTGTAACGCAATTTTTTACCTTTGGTAGCAACTGCTATTTCCTATTTGCTTGCCCCTAGGAAGTATAAAAAATGGCTGATATTTCCGCCAAGCTTTGCTTCCTTCAAACTTGTCTCCACTTAGACAGCTAGAAGTAAGCTGATCTGTTGAGCTTACAATCCCTGTGTTTATACTGCTATGTTGCCAGAACACTCTAGAAATTCTTGAAACTTTTAGAAACTTCTAGAAAGTTCTAGAAAATTTTGCTTAGCAACTCAGCACTGAATCTGTCTGAAATGTAATAGAAAATAGGTCAGTTTCAAAACATTGATTTCCAGATCACAAAAGCAAAGTTTGAAAGGAATAGTAGACATTTCTCTTGATTTCTAGAGAGAAGGAAATAGGAAATAGTACTTACTGACCAAAGACAAAATAAATAAATAATAATTTTGTTACACAGTATTATAATAATTTCTGATTTTAGTACAAGGCCATCAGTTTTGAGAGGAGGGATTTAGCCATTGACCCTGAAAGGTTGAAAGACAATTTAAACTCAAAATGTAAAGAGCCAAAACATGTGAAAGGCATTTTGTTCATTGCTCTCTCAATAATTGTAATAATGATAATGATAATAAAAATAATAATAATGATAATAATAATAATAATAACTGTATCTAACATAATCATAAGGCCAAGAATTTGTTGGGTGGGGTGGATTTCATCAGTTACATTGATCCCAGTATTTGAATGCTTCTTTATTTTATCAGCCTACTGAAAGATGAAAGGCAAAGTTGACTTTCGCAGGATTTGAACTCAGAACATAAAGAGCTGGAATAACGACCAGTACATATTTGTTTCAACACCCTAACAATTCTGCTAAGCCACTGCCTTTACTATTATTATGATTATTTATTTTTAATACTATTGTTATTGCTAATATAGCAAACTGACAGAATCATTACCACACTGGGCAAAATGCTTAGCAGCATTTTGTCTGTCTTCTTGTTCTGAGTTCAAATTCTGCTAAGGTTGACTTTGCTTTTCGTCCTTAAGTATTGGAGCCAATGTAACTGAGTTACCCTCTCCCTTGAAATTGCTGGCCTTGTACCAAAATTTGAAACCAATATTATTGTTATTGCTGCAATAGTGAATTGTCAGCTGCAGTAGCATTTAAGTTTACAGCTAATTCATCTTTAATAGTTGATAAAATAATTCCTAGTAATAAGCTGATTTAAACTAAAATACTGGTTCGCTGTCTCTGAAAATTTATGCCTTATGCCAATATAAAAAATTTTTGTTGTTATTCTTATTATTGTAGTTTTGGGATGTCAGACAAATTGCCTGGTGGTTATTTAGTTTATTATAGTAAGCATGGACTGGGCAGAGCCAGCCCCAATTTTTCATCTTTCAAACATGTTTTGATTTGGTGCAACAAGTGCCACAAGCCCAGTATTTATCAAGTTACAGGATTTATATGGAGTTACCTTTTCCATTTTTAAATCCATAGAAATAAAACAATATTTTGCTCTCACAAACCAGTTATTTCCTGATGTTATTTTCTTATTACATATTTCTTGTGGATAAATGTTGATCACTGCTGTCATTGGATTTACCTACATTTCGAAATGCATAGAAAAAAGCTATCAAAGTTACCATATTCCTATCATAGATTTAATGTTCTCATTGTAATACAGAAAAACTTAGATAAACAGTAAAAGTACTGAAAGGCCAAATCTGGCCTGGATCTATTGGTATGTCTGTGAGTGACCATTGTCTGGAGACAAATAGGTGTATCCTTAATGTAATTCTTTTTGAGAATTACATTAAGTGTACACCTAATTCACAAATAGAATTGGCAGGACATCCATTTGAATTATTGATACAATCCATTCAATAGATTCCAGCTTCCAACTAGACAGTTTCACACCAAGACTTGAGTCAGTGTAAGACTTTGCTAAAAGATATTTTTCCAAGATGCCACATTATTAGAACTGAACCTAGGCCTTCATAATTGCAAAATAAACTTCTTACAAGTAACATAGCTCTATACAATTTTAACATCAGTGTTGCAATCCACTTCTATAACCAATGTCAGTACTGTGGAATTCATGAATAGTGATTTATTACTTGCTCTGTTGACTTCATAAAACTGTTTCTCTGTAATACACTAGCATACTGTCCAGGAGAAGTCTTGTCTCTACTTTGGTTAACATTATGGAAACCAGGTAGGGCAGTGAGATGGCAAAATCATTAGCACGCTGGGCAAAACGCTTAGTTGCATTTTGTCCAGCTCTTTAAATTCTGAGTTCAAATTTCGCCAAGTTGACTTTGCCTTTCATCCTTTCAGAGTCAGTAAACTAAGTATTAGTTGACCTCTGGAGTCGATGTAATTGATTTATCCCTCCCATGAAAATGCTGGCCTTGTGCCAAAATTTGGAACCAATATTATGTAAATCAGGTAAAAAAAAAAAAAAACATGAATGTAGATCCCATTGAGTTAGAAAGAGCCTGTAAGAATGATAGTTCAGAATGAGCATGTAAGATGATTGAAAACCATTTACCAGTTATGTGATTTTCATGGTGTCTATGATATAAATTACTTAATATCTGTATCACACCGGGCAAAGTGCTTAGTGACATTTTGTCCGTCTTTACGTTTTGAATTCAAATACCGCTAAGGTCATTTTTGATTTTCATTCTTTCGGACTTGATAAAATAAGTAGCAGTTGAACACTGGGATTGATGTAATCGACTTAGCCTAACCTTCAAAATTGCTGACCTTGCGCCAAAATTTGAGACCAATATTTGTATTGTCAATTCCACGATTTTTTCAGCATGAGTTATTTCCCTTACCTTTAATTCGTTCAATGGTGTGTTCGTGGAAATAGAATCACAAATTTGTACATACAAACACACTCATAACACTATACAGTATGTGCCATGCAGGTTTCCATTTAAATGTAAATGAATAAATTATACTGTTGTGTCTGGGGAGAGTCATTTTCTTATTGTGCCTTGAAATTTAACACACTCACCGTTAAAATTTCCACTTATTTCTTATTTTTATTTTCCTAAACTTTTCGTTGCGTCTTGCAACCTTATCAATAGTCTTGACTGTCAAATTTCAAGGCACAATAAGAAAATGACTCTCCCCAGACACAACAGAATATGCTTCAACACACGAAATCACATAAAAAATCTTGCAAACCAAATCCAAAAACGGAATAGATTATATTTCTCCACAAAATTGGAGACAAAACAGAAAGATATTGTATGAATAGGATATGACATGCTGTTGAGCTTATTTCTTTTTCTGTTTTTCCTTTTTTAACAGGTACTCTATTTCAAAGGGGTTGAAAAAAAAGCAGTCCCTCATATACACTGGGCAGATATTTTTCTGTACACACTTTCAACTGCCTTCCTTTTCCATGTTGTAAGTGAATATTATTTGTTATTATTTTCATTTTCATTTTACACTAGCAGAGATACCCAGCCTTGTTTGGGATTAAAATGGCATAGTTTTTTTTTTTATTGTTTTACTTGTTTCAGTCATTTGAGTGCGACCATGATGGAGCACCACCTTGTAGTTGAAGAAATCGACCCCTGGACTTATTCTTTGTAAGCCTGGTGATTATTCTATCGATATCTTCTGCCAAACTGCTAAGTTACAGGGATGTAACTTGTTTCTAAGTAACTGTGGTGGGAACAAACACAGACACAAATACACACACATAATATATATATATAAATAATACAAAATGGAACAAGAATGCAAAACATTACACTGCACCATCTGGACCAAGAATCAAACCCATGACTTTACTCTTGTTAGCTAGAGATGTATTCTTAGGTTAATATATATATATATATATATATATATATATATATATATA
>NC_068981.1:104444242-104449242 GCF_001194135.2 Octopus bimaculoides
TATATATATATATATATATATATATATATATATATATATATATATTCTATAGTTCCAGCTCAGAGCTGCAGCTACTATAAGTTTCATGCTGTTAGTACAGTAATCAGGCAAGTTTGTATAGTATGCTGTGTACCATCCTGCTATCTTTCACATTTAAAATGATATTAATCTCTCGTGGGATGGAGTACTTTTTTTGTGGATCCCACAAATAATGGAACAGTACACTGTATGTATGTTTGTGTGTATTAATAATGTATATTATGAAATAATATTTTATTGTGTCTGGGGAGAGCCATTCTCTTTTAGTGCCTTATTAATTTATCACACTTGCTGGTCTGATTTCCATTCATTTACATTTCATCAACTATTGAAAAGGTTGCAAGTCGCAATGAAAATTTTAGTAAAAAATAACAAGTAAATGAGTGGAAATCAGATCGGCGAGAGTGTTAAATTAATAAGGAACTAAAAGAGAATGGCTCTCCTCAGGCACAATAAAATATGCTTCACAAATTCACATAAAGAATCTTGCAAGTCACATACAAAAATTATAAAGTAATGATGTATTAAAACTTAATCATATAAAATATGAAGCTTATTAAACTTAAATATCTAAAACAAAGGTGAATAGTCTACTCTTGAACTCTCTTTCAACAAGCTTGTTAGATTCAAAATTCCTTTTACAGCTCGCATGTGTATTTTCCAACAGTGATGAGAGATTGCATGCATCTATATTCCTCATCTACTATAATAATACTCTTGTGGTTTTCTCCATCACAACATATGAATGAGAAAGGAAAGGGTGATGGCAAACTGGTGGAACGGTGAACATTCAACGCTGAAAAGAAAAATCAAACAGCTTTTCAACTCTGTGTGTGTGTGTGCGTGCGTGTACAAGGGAAGTATGTAATAGTATGTGAACATTAACAAGTGTATTAATTTGATTTACTATCCATATCTATATATAAAATACTACAATTAGCCATCATTCTTGACGGCACGGGGTCAGCTAGTGTATATAAAATATTGTAACAAATGATTGTTACGTTATAGTATTCTACCTGTTTCCCGATATGTAACGCCTTACTTATTCTTTCCCTTGTATATACATCATCCAAGCAACCCATTTCATATAGTATCCATTTAGAGTTATTTCCCTTACATCGGTAACTTTTTAGTCTTTGCTGAAACATATATCTATTTCTTCCTATGTCTTCCATTCTAACTATTGTTCTCATATACAGGCCATCTTTGAACCCCATAATCTCCGTCCAAGCTACTGGAAATTTTTGCTACGAGTCACAAACAACAAGTAAGCAATGTAGTTTACCTTTCATTTATTCATCTTTTTAAAAGTTCCTTTCCGTTTCTCCTGATTGAGTAAGTAAACTAAGTGTATGTGTGTATACATACAGACGTGCACACACACGCACATAGCAAAATCAATAAAAAATGCACAGTGAACTTGGTATGGTAAGTTGAAAATGCATCATCTTCACAAAATCCTTCTTGAGAGAAAAATTGACACGAGACGAATTAAAGGGAGACAACTGGCTGAAACTGCTCTAGTAGCATTTCTTATTCACATATGAAGCTCACATATTTCAACATTCCTTGTTAGTTGTAGCATGAGTTAATTAACTCATATTAAAAATGGGTGAAATGAAAATGATGTGAACTCTCCCTATCACAGCACCTTGGGAAATGAAAATAGCTATGATGGAGGACATTTCTGTTGTGACTATCCTGTCTATTTTCATATTTTAGAAACTGTTATCCAGTATATCCTTTACTTAATATGTTATGGTGTGATCCAAGGAATATTTGAGCTGCTATTTCCTGTAAGTCAGACAATCATGTTGAAGTTCTCTTGCTGAACAGTAAGACCAGCTATTATGTATTGTTTGGTAGTAATGTAGCAGACCAGGCAGTACTACTCTCATCTGCCAGACTCTACTCCACTATCCAGTCTCTCATTCCTTGACTGGGCACGTTTTGTGTACCTTGATGTACTTCTTAAAAACAAACAGCACATTGTATAATTTAATGATCATGGATTTCCTGCCCATAGGAAAAAATGACCATATGGTCATGGCTGGCATGACTTTGATCATAGGTTTTCTCAATTCAAAAATGATGTCAGGCAAAACAACACCTGTCAGATTCTACTATACATTTAACTAATTTTAAAGAGTGTAGTCACATGGCTTAGTGGTTAGGGTTTTTGGCTCATGATAATAAGGTCACGAGTTCAATTCACAGTAGCATGTTGTGTCCTTAAGCAAGACACTTTATTTCATGTTACTCCAGTCCACCCAGCTGGCAAAAAAGTTTAGTACTTGTAATTCAATGGGTCAGAATTGTCACATTTTGTATCACTCTGAATCTCACTAAAAACTACATTAAGGGTACCTGTATCTGTTGAGTTCAGGCACTTGCACATGAATTTTATGAGCAGGCTGACTCATTGATTGGACAAACTGGAGCCCTCTCCATCATAACCGACAGAGTGCCAATGTTATGTTGTCACAGCTCTCCCAATTCTATGTCGGGTGTTTAACTACCAGCTGGTTAGAACTCTGTTCTGATTGTCAAAGCCTTCTTAATTATTTTGATTTTTCTCTTCTTTACCAAGATCATTTTTTTTTTTTTCAGGCTTGGAGAAATCAACAGACAAATATTAAATGCTTTTCAAACTAAGGCTTCTGAATTACTTCCCAATTTCTGGCCGAATTATAATCCTGCCTTTACCAATTTAATAAAGCCTGACCATTTAGCTCATTAATTAACCAATTGTCAACAGATGTCAATGAATATTCTGGATTTTCAAAAAATGTTTTGTTGTGAGAAAAAGAAAATAATTATTCCCTAATCATTTCAGGTGGGATCAGGACCCTGAGTTTGCTCATCTAATTAAACCTGATCATTGAACTAATTATTACTTTGCTACAACTAAAAAATATCACAGTATTTTTCTGAATTTATCACACACACACACACACACACACATATTAGTGACATAAGAAACTTGTAAATTTTCAAGAAATTTTCAATAGAACATGAAATAATTCTTTTTTTTGGAATAGTGATTCTTGAAGTATACATAAAGCATACAGTATGTAAATATTGAGAGGAAAATCCTTTTTGGATAGAAAAAGTTGAATACCAACTATGAAACTTGAACCCACATCTCCTGTAAACATGACAGTGAGAATCATATGTTGTTGACAAGTAACCTTTGACTTTTTAATCCTAAAAGGTTTTCAAGCAAGTACTTTCATGCTGTTTTTTATAGTTCTATATGTGCTTTGAGATCCTCTGTTCCAAATATATATCAGTTTTAGTGAATGGGAGAGAAAAGTAATAATGCCATAGAAGAGTGTGACAATATTTTAGCTGATCGAGAAGATTGCTAATCTAGAGTTTAGTTCAATGCATATTCAGTTCCTGATGAACTCACTGCAAATCAAGGAACTCCAGAGTAACAGGCAACAAGATCAGCCAAAATGAATTATATATGGGTATACATACATTCAGAAATATATATAGATAGATAGACATATATATATATATATATATCTGTATATATATCTGTAAAAATATGTGACACTTATTTGGTAGCCATGATAAAACTCCAAGTTTCGGATGCCAGGGTGGGAACCCACGCCAACATCTCTTTAGTTATCTGGCCATTGAAAATTCCTGTCTCAGGAAACTCGGAGTTTTATCATGGCTACCGAATAAGTGTCACATATTTTTACAGATAAATTCCTCTATTTACATAATATCGAGGTCTCTTTCTTTCTTTTATTGTCCTTTCTATCAACATATATATATATATATATATATATATATATATGAATCTATGTATATACATGTGTGTATGTATGTATGTATGTGTATATATATATATATATATATACACATACATACACATATGAGTATCTCAGTACATGTGTGTGTTTGTGCATATATATGTGTATGCATGTACCCGTACAATGTACAATGAGGAGGAAGTTATATTGCAACTTAAACTCACCATGATTACAAAGCTGCAATCTAGTTTACATTACTTCTAGCATAAAAATTTTACATTGCCTATGCTCTTAATACCCTTCAAAAATGCATGGTGGGACACCTCATTACACTCTGTTCTATTATTCATACCCTATATGTGTGTGTACATATACATACATTCATTTATATACACATATATGTATATGAATATATATATATATATATATATGTACACACACACACACACACATATACGTGGATGTATGTGAATATATATATATATATATATGTATATATATAAATGACATTTTATAAACAAACTTTGGAAGCGTCAAATGCGTTTGATATTTTATAGACAAGAAAGTAATTTTCAAATACAGTACAGTAATGAAAACAGCAGAAAACCCCAAATACCCAATCTTTCTGCTGTTTCCATGAGTGTACTGCATTCAAAATTTAATTTCTTGTCTGTAAAATATATATAGGATGTCCATAAAATTTCTTTACATTATGGAGTTTAAAAGTAAGGGAATTGTAAAAATAAATATATGGACAGCCTGTATGTATGTATGTATATATATATATATATAGTTTCAGTCATTAGACTGTGGCCATGAAATTTCAGTCAAATAAATCAACCCGTCCTTTCTTTTTTTAAGCCTTGTACTTATTCTATCAAAGCTCTTTCACTGAACCACTAAGTTACAGGGTTATAAGCACACTAACATCAGCTGTCAAGCAGTAGAGGGGAACAAACACAGACACAAAAATGTGCGTGTGTATATGTGTGTATATATGTATATATATATATATATATATATATATATTTCATTTGGGGATTTGGTTTGCAAGATTCTCTTTGTGAGTTCATGTGTTGAAGCATATTTTGTTGTGTCTGGGGATAGTCATTCTCTTTTAGTGCCTTATTATTTAACACACTCACCAGTTCAGTTTCCACTCATATACTTTTTTTATTTCTAGGACAG
>NC_068981.1:104451742-104467942 GCF_001194135.2 Octopus bimaculoides
TCCTACCCTCTGATCCAGGGGAACATACAGGGTATGACAACCAGATAGAAAAAGAAATGCACCAGGCTGCAGTAAAACTAGGCTGGTACTCTTTTACAGCCAAGCAGACTGGAGCAAAAAATTAAGCATTTTACTCAAGGGCACAATGTGTTACCTTATCCAGAAATCAAAGCCACAACTTCATGATCATGATCACGAGCTCAACACCCTAATCACGAAGCTATGTGCCTTCACATATATGTATGTGTGTGTGTGTGTGTATACTGCTGAAGATATATATATATATACACACCTGCACATACGCACATCATCATTGTCATTTAACATACAACTTTCCATGATTGCATGGGTCAGACAGAATATGTTGCTGCAGATTTTCTACAGCTAGATGCCCTTCCTGTTACCAACCATCACCTGTTTCCAAGCAAGACAATATTTCGCATGGCCAGACATATTTTCTACAGAAAACTGGAAACGAACATGTCACTGACAACTATGGTGACAAGACATGGGAACACACAAGCACACATATATACATATATGACCAAATTTACTCAAAAGACTTTGGGTGGGAAGCAGACATCTTGCCTATATATATTTGTGTACATACATATGCGTGTGTGTTTATATACATATCACTTTATATTATATGCATGTCCTCATACAATTGGGATTTTCAATCCCAGCAGTATACTTATTACTAAAAAAGTCCTTACTATTTCCTGTTGGCACATAGCAAGGAAGTAATTTAGGACTACTGAGCCTTATCCATGCTTTTCTGCGTACTTACATTCATCATATGTGAGATTAAGTGTATCTCTCCTAATCTGTTTATTTTGTATTCCAAACAGCATTTTTCTGTAAGACATACATTGTAGCTTTTGTTTGGTCCAGTGGTTCTGTTGTTACTCTTGGGAAACTCATTTATGGATCTAAAGATAGAAGAGACCCAATTCATTAGGAGCCTTAAGCCCAACTTGGACTCCCATGAGTAGATTCAGAGGAGATAAATGTGGTTCCTCATATACCATGCTCACTTGTAATTAAATGCATGCATAGTAGGGGGTAAGACACCTCCCAGTGTCTTCTTAGTCTACTATAATTATTCTTTTACTTGTTCAGTCATTTGACTACTGCCAGACTAAGACCCCAGGACTTATTCTACCAGTATTTTTTTGCTGAACTACTAAGTTACAGGGATGTAAACACACCAACATTGGTTGTCAAGCAATGGTGGTGGGGACAAACACAGACAGAAAGGTACACACACATAAATACATATATAGATTATATATATTACGATGGGCTTCTTCATTTTCTACCTACCAAATCCACTCACAAGGACTTAGTCAGCCCGAGGCTACACTTGCACCTATTATGAGTTTTTTTTCATATGAGGTAGGACCTAGAGTGGGATTAACCCTTCAACTGTGAAATTAAATTGCATGTTTTTTATTATTATTGGCATAATGACCCTACTAAGATACAAGATTTGTTTCAACATGAATTCACATCAAGAATCTTGCAAACTAAATACAAAATCAAAGTTAAATTTCATGGTTATTCCGGTAATGATGTTAAATATCAGCCTAAAAATAGAATTTGTATTTTTCTGCAAGTCACATTGCCTCAATAAATTGACATATATCAAGAGAATATAGTCTCAATATATGACATCCCTCAACAAAAACTGCTCTCTGCAGTTAAGAATGATAAAATTTTTATGCTTTTCACAGTAAAAGTTTTAACTGATGTTTTTGCTGGGAATATAGTACAAGCAAATTTAAAACAAAGTCTTTGATGATGCAACAGTATAGAACCTGAAACTAGAATACACCATAAAAGTGTCCATTTATTTGAGATGTGATATTAGCCAATAATAAACCATTTCCTTTTACTTATGTCAAGGTTAATGATATGATTTTGAATACCTGTAACTATCATTCACCATTTACATATCACACAATGTTGCACAAGATACCCCAAAGTATTATGCAAGACACAAACACATCCATGTCCTTAACTACAGATGCCCACAGACACACATAAATGTGCAGAGATTATCGATTTTTGTAAAAAAAATGTTTCTCAGGGACCAAAAGTTGGAAGAGAAAATTTTCTTATATATTTTATGATGATAAAAATACTAATTATGAGTCTTCATGCAACTAAATCAGACTAATATTAAAATCTCCTTCTTTTATGGTTAATTCTTCCTTTCCATCAGTTGCAAACGTATGCCAAGAAGACAGTTACCAACTTGCAGCTCTTGAGGTTTTTCTTTTTGTTCTTTAAAGTATGTAAATGCATAATAATATTGATGAAATTATTTTTTTAATTATTATCTGTGTTTATACTTGAAAGGATTATCAAAGCTATATGCAAACACTTCTCTTTTTTTTTTAGTAACATTACTGGAAGGAATTGCAACATGTCCCACTTCATTGTGTGTGTGTTGAGCAGTTGAAAAACAGTTCCCTTTTTAAAAATTATTTACCACTGATTTTTGCTCATTAAAAAATTCAGGTTTAACTGCAAACCAATGAAAATGCTTATCAGTTATACAGTGTTTTTGCTGTACGCATCTGTGATATTGTACCTCAGCATGGTACCTACTTCATAACATAGGTTGACTACTATTCAGAAATACAGCTGAGTGCTAGGTAGTAACATTTGGTCCTTAACTCAGCTACTTAATATTTTAGTTATCTGTAGCTCTTATAGATGTAGGTTTAAAAATTGGTTTAACTGAATGAATTTCCATCAAACAAAATTTTGTTTCATAAAAAAAAAAAGGGGGGTAAAATTGAAATTAATAATCCATTTTGGAAATGGTATAGTCATACGGATTTACATAAAGTAGAAAATAAATCCTTCTTAAGAGTAGTGTATATTGCTGATACAGTGGACTTACTGTCTCCTTTCTGAATTCAAATCTTGCTGGACTCACATTTGTCTCTTGACAATCTATAGTTTATACATTTTCTAGGATTGATTTTTTTTTTCAGTCTCCTATATTTCTTAAAAGTCACTACTAACACTTGTGAAAGAGATATGAATGGCACAGCATTCCATTTGCTTTAGCTATTAAGCCTATATAAGAAAAGAAAATCAATAATCTGAGACATAAATTCATGAAGTCATCAGAAAGTATGTATTCTGTTCACTAACACCATAGGTCTGTGTTTGATAAAAACCAAACAACAGTCATATGATTCAGGCCTTAACCAATGAAAACTTGCCAGATGTATAAATGTGTAAACACAAATTTGTTACCCTTTTAATTAAATTTCATAATTATCAAGCCACTAACAGTAATTAGAGCTAACAAGTTCATTCAAAGAATAAAACAAAATGTAAAATTAGATATTTTAGGCATCCTTGTAGGGCACACTATTCTTTCTTTACTGAATTTGTCTGTAATATTATCTTATGATAGCTTCTTGTTCAATTCTTGAAGTCTCCCTAAACCAAATTTTGATGAGGAATTTATTAAATTTTATGAATTATTTCAGGATTTCTTTTTTGCTTACTTTTCTTCATTTAATAAGTTCCTTTAGTTTGCTTTTTCGTTTTTCTTTTCATAGATTCTTTGTATTTGAATGTGATTTTGTACATTTTTCAGAAATTGTAAAATGTACTTTCTGGTCATCAATCTTGTTAATGAAATTTAAAGGATTTATAATTTCAATTGTGAATGAATGTAAACATGCAAAATAATGTGGTTCTTGATATTTTATTGCAATGTTTCAATAATAAATGAATAAATTATATTTGAAAATAATGTAAAGTGTGGTATGGTTTAATAAAGACTTGACTTACGTTACTTTCTGTTTCATATGGACACACACCACTCAAGAACAGTAGTATTAAATCTTTTAACATAAATATGACATGCAAATTCTCTAACTAATGCTTACCTTTCTATGTGCACACCATAAATCACGGCACATAAGCCTATTCTCATTAAATAAGCCAGCCTGGTCCTAGACACACATAGAATGTGCCAGTACTAAAATCCAAATAAAGGCTATTGTTCTAAAACTTAGAGCAAACTTTAAACTTTTTCAGTGCATACTTGCTGCCAACTGACTGATATAATTCATCTATTCCTTACATTATACACCACCAGGGTTAGAAACAGAACTACACTTTTCATAACAAAACAGTTATTGATACCATAAGTACCAGTATCTAAGAGTACATACTGCAAAGAATAACCTAAAAGATCTTCAGCACCACACCAAAAGTTATTAGTAAGAACTTTGTTGTACTTCAGTAGCAAACACTTTTCATCTTTAAATTTACAGTTTACACAGAATACTAATATTATGGTCTATATTAGTAGTCTACAATATGATCTGACATTTGTATCAGAGATGTAAACAATCTACAAGTGTACAGTGTACCAACAGCATGCAACCTAGTGAAATAGTCATTCACTTAACTCCTTCCACCACAGAACTGGCCAACAAGCTAAATTACTAAATCACCTATATTTAATGTTCTTGTTGGTACTCACAGTTGTAGCTATTTTAAGACATAGATGAAAGCAAAAATTTTAAAGTACCAATCAACAAAGCTACATTCTTGCTTCATGATTATAATTTGGTATTGCTACAGTAAACTAAAATTGAATAGACCTTCAGCAAACCTCAAAACTCAGTTTACGTACATAAACATTTATGTGATGTTACTGGACAGTGGAAGTCCAGGTTTTTTTTGCATATCCAGAAGTTGATAAATGTTTATGAATTGACAATATATATAGGAGGAAGTGACCTGGCAGACAAAGCAAGGAAAACAACTAATTGGTTTTAAAACATTATACCATTTAACACAATGTCAAGAAGCAACTTCAATGAAACAATACTATATCTGAACTAATGCTGGGGAGGTAATGTGGTAAGTAATATCTGTGGTTCAATTTCTTGATATAAGTCATTTATGTATTCAATATTGCAAATAATGACATCATTGGTCACAGCTTTCTAACAGACTTATCAAATGAGTGTCTACAGTGTAGTGTTGAAAAAATATCACAGGAGACTTTGTTCAAAGAACATCAGTTTCTGGGTTTTCTCACTGGTGTTTAATATATATATATATGACAGGTTTCCACATATTTTCCATTTACTAATTTCACTCACAAAATATTGATCACGCTAAGGCTATGTATGATGGACAGTAGGTCAAGGTGCTGCACAGTGGTTAGAAAGAGAACTTAACCAAACATCTACACTTACATTCTTTGAGGACAATATCTGTGGGAAGTGAAATAAATGGCTGGTAGAGGAAGAACTGTCATTTGCAAACAGTAGCACTATATGTGTACCACCAATGGGTGAATTAAGGGATTTTCCTGATAAAAAAAATTTATGAAGCCATTTCTGTAGAAAATGTAAAATCATTTTTTAGTGTAGCATTTCAAATGCAATGGATGGGAAGAATGAATTCACTGTGAAGATACACTGAGGAGGATGACAGTGATACAGACCCATATGCAGACTTAACACCAGATGATCAACAGCAATTTTGAAAGATTTTAAAATGCTTTCATTATAAATAAAATATAACAACTTTGAGACAAAATGAATCTTTTTACAGTTTTAATCACAGAATTTTAGAGATTAGATTTTAATTGTTAATTAAATAAAAACTATTTAAAGTGTTTATGTAGTAAGTATGTGTGTATTCAGTACACTATCTATCAATAAACTATGATTATTCCTAGAGTATATGGTATATTTTACTTGCCATACTTATTTGCCAAGACTACACTAGAGTGGAACTATTTGCCAATATTGTAACACTCTGCTAAAATGCACCATCATGGAGCAACAGTTACAGCTCTATCAGACAAAGGTGAAGGAAGGGTAGGGCACTGAACAAACATAAATATTCAAAATTCCCTGACCAATCAAACTCAATGTAAATAAACCATAGACAGACAATCCAAAGACTGAGAGGGAAGAAATCAATAAATAATTATAAATGCTGTCCCTTCCAATTTACTTTCGAACTGAATTAGCAATTTACCATTGTGAAAGATCAATAAGGATTTATGCAAAGAAACTTTAGATTAGCAGAAGTTTCATTGCTTTTGTTTTACTTTAATTTTACCATTTGGCAGCCTACAACATTCAAGAATAACATTTTCAAATAAACTGATTTCATACTTAATGAAACTATGAATAACAATATAAAACATACGACCTTTTCCTCAAAGTAAATGTTAGTTGTATATTAAATGTGTAATATATGAACCATGTATTACTGTAGTTACAGGCAATGAATTTATTGCTCTAGACTATAAAGTAGTAGCTGTCAATGGGTATTTTGATTGATATTTCAAGGCAGATCAGCTGCTGGAAACAGGATATAATGTTCGTTTATTACTATATTTTTATTGTAATCTATGATAAGTTCATCTAGCTTTAAAAAGAATTCTGGTGGCTTAAAAATGACTAACACATAACAGTGTAAAATAAACATTGTATGTATAAAGAATTACTTCATTTAAGTCATAAGTATAAC
Source organism: Octopus bimaculoides (assembly GCF_001194135.2). NCBI lineage: Eukaryota > Metazoa > Mollusca > Cephalopoda > Octopoda > Octopodidae > Octopus > Octopus bimaculoides. Next base: position 104,458,280 of record NC_068981.1, read on the forward strand.
AAAGTGTTGTAACTATGCATGGTGCCTCTCTACAGCTAAGCAGGCAGAGGTAATGAAAGACAGGTACCTTGTCTAAGGATAAGAATCAGTTCCATTTGGTATAATATGAATGCAAGGCTGTTTCAAGACAACAACACAATGTTTTAAACATTAATATTTCTTTTCTGTCTTGATGAGCAAGCAGACATTCTGAAGTCATTTCCATAGATTCATAGACATAATTCCACTAATTAACAGTAATTTCACTTATTATTTCCACAAACTAATTAAGAATATCCAGGTTTCTTTCTATCACAGTATTATTATTTCATAATCTGATACAAGATATAAAGCAATCAAAGGTTTCTTCATTTCCAGTGAAAGCTTAAAAGAAATGTTGATTACACCAGTAAAATACAAGTTAGATGGTAATTGTTAATTTATAAATAGGATTAGTATCACAAAAAAAAATACAAAAAAGTTGGAAATACTTATACAGAATACAAAAATAATATAAAATTTGAAAAACATTCACTGAAACAATATAAAATACTATAGAGAGTATATAGGGAAAAATTATGTAAATTTTGTAAAAATAAGTTCTCAATAGTTTTACATATTTACAAATGTAATTATGACGAGGATCACTATCACCATGACAACGTCAATAAGAAATAAATATTTTTAAACATTTTTTTTTCTTTCATCCTTTTACCTTAAGGGGTTTTCTTTCTTCCCTTTGATCAAGGAGAAAAGGATTTTTTTACTGGAGCCTGGTGTTGCCATCCGGTTTCACCAGTCCTCAGTCAAATCGTCCAACCCATGCTAGCATGGAAAGCGGACGTTAAACGATGATGATGATGATGATGAAAATATAAATTTTTATGAATTTTGTTCAGTAGTAATGTAGAGAAAGACAATACTTTTTTGCGGCTTTTTTTTAAAAAAATTATAATGAAAACTGGTATTAAAACAAACGAGTTAAAAGGTGGGATTAGACTGATATTTGGTTTTAGTAACAGAAGATTTATTAACATGAAGAAGTGATTAGTTGTTTAGTGAGGATCTTAGGATTTGAAATGCTAGCAACATAAAGATGTAGTTAAGTTGGCAATTGGCTCTGTTACCTTTTGATTCTTGCATAGATCCATCATACGGCATGTGCATTGCATTGTTGCCGGTTGAGTTTGGACGTAGAAGGTTTTTTGCCAGAATGCACTGGAGGTCTTTGCTAGGACACATTACATCAGAATAACATTTTTAGCAGGGCCCCAAATCCCAGTGAGTTACAAGGTATTTATATTCCCAATCTTCTGTAAATAACATAGAAATTTTATGTTGAATAGAATGTCAACAAGTTTCGAATAGTACTGCAGAGGTCATTTTGTTAATGATAGACCTGCTAAAAGGTTTAGTCAAAGGAGGAATAGCAGAACCCATGAACTATCAACAAGGCATCTGGAACTGATGGAGGAATAAGGAGGAAGGTTTAGATATCTGATCTCAGACCAGAAATTTAGTCTGAATGCTTGTAACAAAGCATATAGACACCAAGTTGTTGCATGAAAGTGGGCAATAGATTAAATCTATTATATGGGAAAATTGCAGTATATAAAGGAAAGAAAATAGAACTGAATCACATCACAGACAAGAATCTATGAAAACATCAAAATTGTCAACAGTCAAAATAATTTCTCAAAAATAACTATCTTAACAATATCTTTAGAGAAAAGAATAATAAACAGAGAACTCTCTAGTTACCATTAAAGGTTCTCACATTAAAAAAAAGGAGGAATTACCTGAGTTCTCTATCCCAGAAATAAAGTTAAACAAAATAAAAATCAATAAAGAACGCTAAAAAGAAATGTACCAATATGTGTAAAAGATGATATATTTTTCCAAAAAATAAAGCTATATATAGTAATAAAGAATTATTTCCTGTAAAAAATAAAAAAAGGGACTAAAACCAAACTTGTAAATATGTACAATTACATATCAGGGTAGGGTTACATGGTATTATAAACAACAACTTGTGGCTTTTAATGCAGATATTCATGCCTCCAGTTTAGAATGATTTTTTGGAGAAGACTTTATTCCCAGATCTGGAGTTTCCTCATCAGGTGAAGGCGTTACTGAGATCTTGACAGGAAGATTATCAGAAAATTTCAGTCCTGCAACGGGAAGTGGAACTTTACCCTCTAAATAGCAATAAAGCACACTTGCATCCCATAATTCAGTTCTCAGGGATTTATCCATAGATTCCAGAGATGACTGTGCTTCTTCACGATTTCTGAAGAATTTTCCAGTTACTCCTGAAAGGCACAAATGAAAGCAAAAATATAAAAGTCTATATATAAGTATGTAAGATATACCAGGTACATAATTCAAATAAAATAAAATAAATTTAAAAATAGGAGCTTTAAAGGTGTCACGTAACTAGCACCTGTGCTGGTGGCACATAAAAAGCACCTTTTGAACATTGGGCCTCGCAGAGGCAATGACAAATGACAGACCTTCAGCAACATACCATGCTTGAGTAGAAGACCCATCAAACCAAATTAAGTCATAGTAGTGGCAGATACCAGTGTCATGCAACTGACACCCATTACACTCAGAGTGGTTGGCATTAGGAAGGGCATCCAGCCATAGAAATCATGCCAAATCAGACTGGAGTCTAGTACAGCTCCTGAGCTCGCCAGCCCTGGTCAAACCGTCCAACCCATGTCAGCATGGACAATAGATGTTAAATGATGATAATGATGTCATGTAAAAATAAACATGGTTAGTAGTTCAGTGAAATAGTAATAATTTAGCATCATTATTTTATCTAGTAATATGTTAGACTTGTACTTCGGCAAAATAAATTTACTCTTTGGTAAACTAAATTTCAGTTTGGTGTGGAAAATCTATTGCTCACAAGGTGTGTGTAGTAAAACAAGTCAACAACAATACATTTAGAGCCACCAATGACATCTAAACAGTGCACTGCATGAAATATCTCAGTGCTTGCAAATTTTTAAGGCTGAGTGGTTACAAAATTTGCTTCCCAACCACATGGTTTCAGGTTCAGTCCCACTGCATGGCACCTTGAGAAGGTGTCTTCTATAACTTGGGACAGCCAGTCTTGTGAGTACATTTGGCACATGGAAAATTAAAGAAGACTGTCATGTGTGTGTGTGTGTGTGTGTGTGTGCACATGCAAACGTGTTTGTGTCTCCTTGTCTTGATACAGCGTGACTGCTGTAAATAAATGTCGTTTATTTCTAATATTCTGTGTAAATATGTTTGGCCACAAGAAAATATTACTTTACTCAGAAACAGGTAAGGATTGGTAATAATAAGCACTTAACTGCAGAAAACCTGCTTCAATAAACTGCATCCAACCCATACAAGCATGGAAAAATGGTTGTTATGATACAAATGTTTTAAAAATTTATGCTATTCATAATTGTGTTTTCATAAGTATGATTGATAAAACAAAAAAAACAAAAGTTTTCTACATTTTTATGTAAATTAGATCTTGACTGAACGCTACACTGCCAGTAAAAGTATTTGTTAATCATACTAGCAAGCGAAGTAAGCATGTAGAGGCTTCTTTGTTGCCCTTATATAAAGCTAAGGTACAGATACTTACATTATTGACTCTAGAAAGCAAAGTCAACCTCTGAAGGACTAAAATTTAGAACCCAAACAAATCTGAATGTGAAATATGCTGTTTGACACTCCACCAAATCCAGTCATCAATTACACTATTGACAACAAAGGAATCTTACAAAGGCACAAGACCAGATGGTATACAGAGCCATTGGCATCTCAACTTTAATGTATGGTGCAGAGGCATGGACTCTTTACAAAACACAAGTCAAATTGAATAGCTCTCAGATGCCACCATGATATTTGAGAGCTATCCTATCATGAACATCAAATGGTTTTAGCATACCTCAAACTACAAAGTCCTCAACAAGGTTTGCTTTCAATTCATGCACCATCTATTGATGCAGAGAAATCTCCATTGGACAGGCCACATTGTCAGACTAGGTGGTGATAAACTCCAAAAAAAAGTCCTGCTCTTGCAACTGGCAGATGGCTATCAAAATATTAGTAGATCTAAATTGAGATTTAAGGACACTGTAAATCAGAATCTAAAAGATCTATCTATCCCTGCTGAAAAGTGGTACCAGCTAGCTGGTGATTGCTTTATCAGGAGAAATTTGATTTTTGAAGTCAAGTCAGTCATAGTCACTGACAATAGATTGTAGATTATATTACATAGGTACAAAGACAGAAATTTGGTAGGAAAGGGAACAGTTGACTGATTACATTGATCCCACCACTTGACTGGAGTTGATAAAATCTTAATTTTACTCAGACCAAAAGGACAAAAGGCAAAGTTACCCTCAGCAGGGTTTGAACTGAGAAAGAAGAGTCAGAACAAATACTGCTAAGTATTCCCCGCAACCCTCCAACAACTCTGCAAGTTAGCCTCAAAGAACTAGTTTAGAGTAATAAATTGGAGGAATTGTTTGAGAATCAGATGGAATGCCTTACAGTGTCTGTTCCAACATTATACATTCTGAGTTCAAATCTTACCTTCTGCCACCAGAAAAGAAAGGTAACGTTTCTGTAAAGTGTCGCACTTAACAAATAATAAGAGTAATAGGAGAAAAGAAGAAACAATGGAAACTTAGTTTTCTTGTTTTGATTGGAAGAGTGACTACTGTCAACATTATTAATAAATAATGGTTTCAAATTTTGGCACAAGGCCAGCAATTATAGGAATGGGGTAATCCCCAATACTTAACTGATACTTAATCTATCAATTCCAAAAGGATGAAAGGCAAAGTTGACCTCAGCAGAATTTAAACTCAGAACATAAAGATGGACAAAATGCTGCTAAGCCTTTTGTTCAGCATGCTAATGATTCTGCTAGCTCGCCACCTCAAACATTATTAAACATTATTAATAAATAATAAAAAGAAATATTTTATTAACCTTTTAGTTTTTCTCCAACAGCACAATCCATAATAGCTTCAGCACCTTCATCAACTGTCTTAGCAATGTTCAAATAGCGTAAAAAGTAATAGAGAACATAATTCAAAAAAAATCTTTTGGCACCACTGACATCACGACCCAGATTTGTCTTAGGAACAAAACCTGAAAAAAAGAAAATGAAGAAAAATTATTAGGTGAAAAGATCAACTATTCTATGTTACTATGGCTTCAGAGTCTATAGCTCACGGAAAGGGCTTCTTGCTCTGGCATGGCTTAACAGCAGACAAGTTGTGAAGTTTGGGTTTTATCCTATTGTATGGCAAGTGTATTCTATTTTAATCACAGGTTGATCATTGCCTTGTAAGCAAAACTGGTATATAGAAATTGAATGGAATCCTATCATAAAGAAACTCTATAAAAAGATGGTGATAAGAAAGATATTCAGTCAGACAAACAAAGGGTAAAATTATCTGTCACACATACATAGTGTATTTGATTAGTTAATTATGCCAATTTGGTGTGGAAAAGCGTTCTGGTCCTGGGAAAGCTCCCTACATGATGCTAAGTGTTAAAGAACACTGAATGTCCGAGACAGGTGAGACAACTTGCCCAAAGTGATTGAGAATGATAGACTTCACACTATTTGCATTTATGTCCCAGAGCAGTGATTCAATTCGTTTTGAGGTGAATTGAGTAAATGATACTAAGTCGCTACAACAATAGCGAAATATCAATATCTATCATTCTCAATCATTTCAGGCAAGGTGACTCACCTGGCTGAGACATTCAGTGTCCTTTAACACTCAGCATTGTGTAGGGAAAGGAGCTTTCCCAGGATGCTATCCCACAACAAATTGGTGTATAAACAAAATACATATACTATGCATGTTCAACCAATAATATTTATATTATTAGAGAAGCTTTTAATTCATAATTTACAAGTGAGATGTGATCCTTCAATCTACCCAGAAGAGAATTAGCTTCAAATAAGAATTGATTCAGATTGTGATGATCCCATCCAAGTCATGCTAGAAAGGATCTGTAAGAAAAAGAGGATGATGATGATGACAATAGTGATGATGATAATGATGATTATGATCATAATTGTGTGTGTGTGTGTATTTGTTTGAGTGTCTTCACATTGATACTGTTTAAGCAACGCTGACATTTGTTTTCATCTCTAACTCAAGTCAATTGATCTTTATCTCTCTCTGAGTAAAGTACATGAATCAGATATTTTCCATTATCTGAGTATATAAAGGACATACATATATTGAACCTAGAAAGCATGTAAAATTTGAAACCCCAGTAATCAAGTTCCCAATTACGTGTTGCCTACATCTAGTTATCAGGCACTTAAATTTGAACAATCATCATCTTTGTAACAATAAAAGCAATGTTAATTAGGATATGGCTAATTAATTAAGTCAGTAAAGTATTGTTATTTAGCTCCAGCTAAGTTTTAATTCAGCAAACCTATAATCAAAGGCCTTCCAGCCATAACCATTTCAACAGATCAGTTTGTTATTTGAAACAGTAGAGTTACAACGCATGGCTCCTTTATTAATATGCAGTACCATTGTCAAAGTCTTTTATAAGCCTGTAAAACCAAGCCACTCTGCAGTATGTTTCTTATCATCATCATCCTCATCATTATCTAATGTCCATTTTCCATACTGGCATGGCTTCACAGGAACTGGCAAGGTCAAGGACCACACCAGGTTCCATAGTCTGTTTTGGCTTGATTTCTATGGCTAGATGCCCTTCCTAACACCAACCACTCCACAGAGTGTACTGGGTGCATTTTAAGTGGAACCAGCACTGATGCATTTTACATGGAACCAACACCAGATAGTGAGGAAAATGATACGAAATGATACGAGAATGGAGAAGCTAGACAGTTAGGCAACATTAGAATAGGAAAATATGAAGCTATACAATGAAGAAGTAAGGAAAATAGAGAATTAAATAGTAGGAGAGTGGGAAAACTAGAAACTGATCATGAGAGAGTGTGAAACTAGAAAATTAAAAAATGGAAGAGAGGAGGACTAGAAAGTTAAGCATTGAGAAAGAAGGAAGACTATAAGGCTGAGAAGAAACTTAAAAGTTAGACAATTAAAGTGGAAAAACCAGAAACGTTTGTCAGTAGAGGAGTAAGTAAAGTAGAAAGTTTATTGGGGAAGGCTATAAGGTGAGGCAGTAAAGAAACTAAAGACATATACAATAAGAAGTGAGAAAGCCAATAAGTCAAACAAGGAGATAGAAGAAAGTAAAACAGAGATAAATGAGAAGAGAATTTCAGAAAAGAGAGCAAGATAAAATGAGATTGAGATACAGACATGAAAGAAAAGGATGTAAACTTATTTTAATCAGTACACAAACAGGAATATCAAGTAGTTTCAGCACTGTGGCTGCTGCAAGTGTACGAGTTTCTGAAAAATAACAATACTGATAATATAGTATCCTTGCCTGGACATAAGCAGTTTACTGTAATGTTCTTGTTACGAATTCTTTCGGCTAATTCATAAGTAAAAATCACATTTGCAAGTTTGGAGTTTTTGTAGGCTTGAAGACCATTGTAAGTATTTGGTTTTTCCAAAAAAAAGTTGTTCATGTCAAGGGGTTTTGCTCCTGAAAAACAAACAAGAAAAATAATCTGAGTAGAATTATTTCAGTTCCTATTATATCTACACAGATAACACAAGGAATTTCTCTCTTCAAGTGAAGGATGGAGTGTGACACTGCTTGTATGCAAAGTGTGACACTGCTCCTGTGCAAAGTGTGACACTGCATGTGTCTTTCTGTCTTCTACTGCTTAATTTACAGTTTATTCTGCTAGTCTCTGGCTCTCCTGAACTTACCCTTGACTTACAGGGTCTATTTAAACTTTAAAATGGTGAGAATATATAAACACACCTGTACGCTGTGTGACATTTCTAGAGGCCAGCCCTTAGCTATAGAACCATCTCTTGCAAAAGGTCAATAACTAAGGCTCTTGACAAGTACTATCACCCCAGCCAGAGTGGGCAAAGTATAGTGGTGACTAAAGGGTAATTCCGTTCTCCCACAAAATTCCTGAAGTCCAGAGCTGGAGCCTCATCACTGGATGCAGTTTAATGTCTTGTCCAGTTTAATGTCTTGGATATTTAGAATCCACAGATTCTTTCCCAGTCTTCTTCTACAAGAACTACTTTTAACTACTAACACCCACCTCTTTTTTTCTTTTTCTATCCAACAATCATTGGACTTTCATATGACATTTTCATATCACTCAGCTGTCTGACATGCATGTGTCAGCTCACTATTATTTTCTTCTAAGTTGGTCAAGTGAGGTGGTGCAATGCCCATGACAGACATTCCTACACTGACTGAGATTAATAGAATTATAGCTCAATATAAACAGCCGTCAGGAAAATATAAGCAGTTAGGGAACCAACTGCCTGGTCTAAAACACTTGCAATAAAATGAATGCCGACAAAAACAACCCGGGGTCACATGTAATGTTAACCAGGATGGTGGATGCAATTTAAGCCTAATGAACCCTCTGCATGGTTGCTCAAAACGCTAGAAATAACAGCCAAATTCCCCTCAACAACTAACATCTATAAAAACAAATTAGATATTACAGTCTAAGCTAAGCTATGTCTAAAAAACAAAAAAATGGGATCAGCAATAACTTGGATTTAACCAACAACTTTCCATTTAAGACAGTATAGTAAAACCAAACTCCCTGAAAATGATTCAAAATAACTTACTGTCTTTCATATGTTTGATTTGAGTGTCATGAAGTAAAGAAGTGACATTGACTATTCGAGATTCACCATTCAGAGCAGCAGAATTTTCTAAGTCTTCTAAGAGAAGAATAGTAAGTAAGAAATGACCTGCAAGAAGAAACATTTTCTTTTTACTAAACAATAATATGTTGAATTTTGTGGTGGTGGTACTGGTGGAGAGCAGTCATACTAACACAATGGTTGCAACTAACTTTAGTTTTACTATCAACTAATCTATAAGAATTTTCTTTTTCTTTCATAACACTTCTGTGACCTTTTCGATGAATTCAATAAAATGATTTCTGGCAAATTGATTAACATTTAAAGTAGAACTGAAACTGAAGTGTGAGAGTTTCTTGGCAATATAACTCTCCCAAAGTACAATATTAGTTTCAACACAGTTTCAGCTCAAAATTCTTGCAAAACAAATCCAAAAATAGAATTATGTATATTTTTACAAATATAATCAAATTTAAACAAGACTTCAATTTAATACAGTATCATATTAAGATAATAATAATAATAATAATAATAATAATAATAATAATATTATTTTAGGTGCAGGCATGGGTGTGTGGTGAAAAAGCCTGCTTGCTTCTCAACCACATGGTTCTGAGTTCAGCCACACTGCATGGTACCTTAAGCAATGCTTGCTATAGCCTTGGTCAACCAAAGCTTTGCAAGTGAATCTGACAGCTGGAAACTAAAAGAAGCCAGTCTGTATGTATATGTGTGTGTGTGTGTGTGTGTGTGTGTGTGTATGTGTGTGTATGTGTGTGTGTGTGTGTGTGTGTGTGTATATATATATATATACATATAAATAATATATAAATATAAATATAAATAATATATATATATACATATAAATAATATATATATATACATATATAAATACATATATATATACATATATAAATAC
>NC_068981.1:104468042-104472244 GCF_001194135.2 Octopus bimaculoides
ATATATATATATATATATATATGCATATATGGGTACAGGACGTTACCAACAGTAAACAGCATGAAATACAAAAACAAATGAGTTCAATACACAAACAACAAGAGAAACAGATGGAAAACAGACTGTATGCACACTGAAAGAAAAGTTGGACATAAGAAGCATCAGATGTGGTGTGCAAGAGAGACAACTGCGCCGGTATGGTCATGTGTTGCACATGGATGAGAAGAGCTGTGTGAAGAAGAGTCACACCCTAACAGTGGAAGGAACCTGTGGAAGAGATAGACCCAGGGAGACATGGGATGAGGTGGTGAAGCATGACCTTTGAACATTGGGCCTCATAGAGGCAATGACAAGAGATCGAGACCTTTGGAGATATGCTGAGACTGAGAAGACCCGGCAAGTAAAATGAGATTGTAGCTGTGGTTGATGCCAGTGTTGCATAACCGGCCCATTTAAAAGTACCCTTGAATTGTCAGGTGATATGATGTGCTTGAGAAGACCTGTTCAATCAAGTGAAATCAAAATCGAAACTGGTGGCATGTAACAAGCACCATTGGAGCATGGATCGATGCTACTTTCACTGACTGGCTCCCCATGAAAAAGCACCATGTGAACATGGTCGATGCCAGTACCCCCTGACTGGCACCTGTGCCGGTGGCACATAAAAAGCACCATCTGAATGCGGTCAATGCCATTTGCCACCTAACTGGCTCCTGTGCCGGTAGTACGTAAAAAGCACCATCCGATCATGGTCGATGCCAGTACCCATTGACTGGCTCCCATGCCGGTGGCACGTAAAAAGCACCCACTACACTCTCAGAGTGGTTGGCGTTAAGAAGGGCATCCAGCTGGAGAAACCTTGCCAGATCAGACTGGAGCTTGGCAAAGCCTACTGGCTTGCCAGTCCTCAGTCAAACCGTCCAACCCATCCCAGCATGGAAAGCAGATGTTAAACGATGATGATGATGATATATATATATATATATATATATATGAAAAGGCAACCTTTATCTCCAACTAAATGTGGAAGTTGAGCTAGAACACAGAATATTGTGTTATATAACAATATAAATATGCACCATTAGTCCATATAGGAAGTCCTCTCAAGGTAAATGATACAGTATTCTCTGTTCTAATAACACCCACATTGTATTGGAGATAAAGATTGCCTCTTGGTATTAATACTGCTTCTGCCAATATTGTGTGTGTGTCCTTGTCTTGAAGTCACATGATAGTTGAGTGTCACTGTCAAAGAAGCAGAGTCATTCATTTCCAATATTCTGCAAAAACATGCCTAGTCATGGGGAAATATTACCTTGACTGGAAACAAGTGAGGATTAGCAACAGGAAGGGCATCAGAGTGTAGAAGATATGCCTTAATAAGCTCCATCTAACTCATGCAAGCATGGAAAAGTAGATGTTCAACTGATGATGATGGGGTGGGCCATTTGAAAGTTAAGCTACAGATACCCAATCATAATTTAACATCTGCTTTCCATGCTGGCATGGGTTAGACAGTTTGACTGGAACTGGTAAGCCTGAAAGTTGCACCAGGTTCCAGTCTGATCTGACATGGTTTCTATAATTGTATGCCCTTTCTAACACCGATCACTCTTTTTTATGTGCCATTTATATGACACTTGCAATGGCCACGGCTACGATTTCATGGGTGCCCAGACAACAGAGATTTGCTATTCAGTGTCTAGTCATAACAATCAACCATCTTTCACATTCAACAAATTTCTTTAATACTTTAAAAACATAAACAATCAATCAAAAAGAAACTGACATTATGAATTCCTCACAGACAAGATAGAGTTGCAAGAACAGAATTACCAATTACCTAAGTGATTTGTTCCCATGGTTAATTCAAATCCATCTTTTGTAAGCTTCCTTTCTTCCCCAGAATTATCAAAAACAGCAGCATTGTTAATAAGGAGGTCAAGTGGTTTTCCAGATTCATGAAACTCGTCCACAAATTTGTGTATAGAAGAAATATCAGCCAGGTCAAGCTGAAATAGTAATAATAATAATAACAAACAACAACAAAACAACAACAGTAATAATGATGAGCCTTTCTTCTATAGGTATAAAACCTGTAATTTAGGGGAGGCTGATAGTCAATTACATCACTCCCAGTGATCATCTGGTACTTAAACAATAATAATGTTTCAAATTTTGACACAAAGCCATCAAGTTCAGGAGAGGTGTAAGTTGATTACATTGACTCCAGTGCTCAACTAGTATTTATTTCATCGACCTTGAACAATAACAATAATAATAATGATTTCGAATTTTGGCACAAGGCCAGCAAGTTTAGGGGAGGAGGTAAGTGAATTATATCGACCCCAGTACTCAGCAAGTACTTATTTTATTGACCCCAAAAGGATGAAAGGAAAAGTTGACCTCAGAACAGAACATAAAGATGGACAAAATGCTACTAAACATTTTGCCCAGCATGCTAATGAATCTGCCAGCTCACTGCCTTAAATAATATTGGTTTCGAATTTTGGCACAAGGCCAGCAATTTTAGAGGAGGGGTTAAGTCAATTACATTGACCCCAGTTCTCAACTGGTACTTATTTCATCATCCTCAAACAATAATAATAATAATCCTTTCAGCTATAGGTACAAGGCCTAAATTTCATGGAGTAGAGATAAGTTGATTATATCAACCCCAGTACTCAACTGGTACTTATTTTATCAACTCCAAACAATAATAATAAAATTAATAACATGATGGAATCATTAAGCAAACTAGCTTATTGATTGATCCAGCATGTCTACTTGATTCCAGGATTGTGAAGAAAGATGAAAAATTAAAAAATACTACAATCCCTTCAAACTTGAGACTGCGAAGATTTAGAATATGAAATATGTATGAAAGGTCATACATGTAATAATTGGTGCACTAGGGACTGTGAATAATGACAAATAGTTAAAAAAAAAGATTGGAATGGATTGTTCTGAAGAGTTTCTACAGAAAGTTTGCCTTTTAGGAACAGGAAAGATCATCAAAATTGTTTTGAGCACTTGAAAGTTTATTGAAATCATGTGGATATATCTAAGGTTACAAGTAGTAACCTGCTCCCACATGAATACTACCAAGAATGAGACCAATTTTGAGTCATGTCAAACAATACTAATAATAATAATTCTTTTTACTATAGGCACAAGGCCTGAAATTTTGGAGGAGGGGGCTAGTCAATTACATCAACCCCAGTGCTTAACTGGTACTTATTTTATCGACCACAAAAGGATGAAAGATGAAGTTGACCACAGTGGAATTTGAACTCAGAACTTAAAGATGAATGAAATGTCACTAAGCGTTTTGCCCAACATGCTAACAATTCTGCCAACTCACTACCTTAAACAATAATAATAACAATAATAATAATCCTTTCTACTATAGATACAAGGCCTGAAATTGTGGGGGAGGGGGCTAGTTGATTACATCGACCCCCATGCTCAACTGGTACTTATTTTATTGACCCTGACAGAATGAAAGGCAAAGTCAACCTCAGCAGCATTTGAACTCAGAACTTAAAGACGAATGAAATGTCACTAAGCATTTTGCCCGGCATGCTAATGATTCTATCAGATCACCTTAATAATAATAATCTTTTCTACTATAGGCACAAGGCCTGAAATTTTTGTGGGAATGGGTTAGTCAATTACAGCAATCCCAGTGCTCAACTGGTACTTGTTTCATTGACCCCTATAGAATGAAATGCAAAGTTGACCTCAGCAGAATTTGAACTCAGAACAGTATGAGTCAGAAGTAGTACCACTAACCATTTTGCCCAACACTTTATCAATCCTGCTAGCTTGCAACCTTAATAATAATAATAATAATAATAATAATAATAATAATAAAAATAATAATAATAACTACAAATTTTAGCACAAGGCCAGCAATTTCAGGGTAAGGGTAAGTCAATTGCATCAATCCCAGTGCTCAACTGATACTTATCTTATCAACCCCGAAAGGAGAAAAGGCAATATCGACCACAGCAGAACTTGAACTCAGAACATAATGATGGATGAAAGGTAAAGTCAACCACAGTAGATTTTGAATTCAGAACGTGAAGTTGAAGAGGAGTTCTAAAAAGATGAGGGGAGGAGTCAAAGATTTCATACAATTCAAAGTGAAAACAAGGCAAAAATTTACAAAAACACACAGAAATATATATATATATATA
>NC_068981.1:104472560-104479754 GCF_001194135.2 Octopus bimaculoides
CATCAACTTCTTGTTGGCTTGACATCCACAGACTGGTTTCGGGATAGTTGCCACTTATCAATGTGGAGCAGCTGCAGAAGCAGGTTCATGTGTCATATAGCTAGCTAGAGGTGATCACCTCTCAGAGCTAATCAACAGCAGCATTCCTCCTATTTCTCTGGGCTGCCACATTAGTTTGGCAATAAATATTGATACTCAGTACTGCTGCTGTAGCTCTCCTTTAGAGAGATTTAGAAATTATAACATTTCTATTTTTGAAAATCAGTGAATGTGTTTCACTGAAAACATATAAACAAAACCTTCGAACAGAGATCATCAGCGATCACTGCTGGACTCGGCTGCACCACATTGATAAGGGACAACTACCCCAAAACCAGGCTGTGGATGCCAAGCCAGCAAGGGGAAGTTGATGACCTTCCTTGTTCAAAGGTTTATGGATGCAGGTTCATGCATCATATAGCTAGCTAGAGGCGATTGCCTCTCAACAGCAACATTCGTCCTATTTCTATGGACAGCCACGTTAGTTTGGTAATAAATATTAATACTTAGTACTGCTGCTGTATCTCTCCTTTAGAGAGATTTAGAAATTATAACATTTATATATATATATATAGGGGTTAGATGTCCTATTATGGACATCTCTCTTATGTGTTTAAATGTACACTGTATGTATTTATATGAATAATATATAGTCTATTGACTTGTTTTTTCTTCTTGCTAGACCACTGGTAGCAAAAAGAATTTCTAAATTTTTTTGCTACCCTAAGATTTATTAATATATATGGGCACTCCATTGGTAAAGACAATGAGGTTCCCAGCTGATACAATAAATGGAACAGCTCACTAGTGAAATTAAAGTGCAAATGGCTGAGCACTCCACAGATACGTGTACCCTTAATGTTGTTCTCAGGGAGATTCAGCATAACACAGAATGTGACAAGGCTGACCCTTTGAAATACAGGTACTACTCATTTTTGCCAGCTGAGTGGACTGGAGCCACGTGAAATAAAGTGTCTTGCCCAAGGGCACAACACATTGCCAGGAATTCAACTCCCGACCTTACGATCGTGAGCTGAATGCCCTAACCACTAATTTTAAACAGGAAAAATAAAATAATTTAAGGTTCTCTCCCATACATGTGTAAGAAACCCCAAGTTAAATCACACCTTTGACCAGGATTTCTTGCATTGGCATTTCATGCATCCAAATGAATTTAACATTTAAGAGCAAAAAAAGGAACAACAACAAATAACAATGAATGGAAATAGTCTCCATTAGAAGAGACATTCAAGGAACCCCACAGATTCAGAATTACTCTTACAACCAAGAATCAATGCTCTCTTTCAGTTGCACACCTGACTTTCAAGAGCATGCTGAATAAAAGCTGAAATAGCAAGATGAATGGCTTTACTTACATTCATATAAGATGCAAGGGCATTATTTTGATCATTACAAATGTTTTCAACAGCACATCTTCCTTTTTCTTCACTGCGGCATGCTAATATGACATCATGGCCTAAATAACACAGACGTTTAGCAACTTCAAATCCAAGACCACAATTAGCACCAGTCACTATGGCAACTCTTCCAATGAGTTGAGCCATCTGTTAAAGACAAATAATAATAACAATAATAATAAGGATGATGATGTTTTTTTTTTCTGATTTAGGCACAAGGCCAGTAATTTTGAGGGGAAAATGTTAGTCAATTAAAATCTACCACAGTACTTGGCTGGTACTTTATTTTATCAAGCCTAGAGGGTTGTAAAACAAAGTTGGCCTTGGCAAGATTTGAATGCAGAATATAAAGAGCTGGAATAAATCCTGAAAAGCAAATTTTTGACACTGTAATGATTCTGCCAGCTAATTAAAAATAATGATGATGATGACGATGGTGGTGGTGGTGATGATGATAATAATAATAATAATAATAATAATAATCCTTTCTACTAAAGGCGCAATGCCTGAAATTTTGAGGGAGAGGTAAGCTGATTACGTCGACCCCAGTGTTTCACTGGTACTTAATTTATTGTTCCCGAAAGGATAAAAGCAAAGTTGACCTTGGTAGAATTTGAACTCAGAACATAAAGACAGATGAAATGCTGCTAAGCATATCACCTGGTGTGCTAACGATTCTGGCTGCTCACCACCTTAATAATAATCATCATCATCATTGTTTAACGTCTGCTTTCCATGCTAGCAATCAATAATAATAATAATAATAACAATAATAATAATAATAAATGCAGATTAAGTAAAGATGGAGAAAATATTTGACAGTAAAATATTTATTATTACATGCATGTTGTCATCATCATCACAGGCAAAAATCTACAGTTAACCTTAATTTATACCATCTGGTTTGTCAAATCTCATAGAAGCCTATATCAACACATCTACTTGACTACATGCCAGCAAGGGAGCTTCTATGTAGTTGCTCAGCCTGCTAGAAATAGCAGCTGAATCTCCCTCAAATCACACCTTACTCACCTTACCATCTTAAGTACAGAAAAGATCCATTTGAATATGTAATCCTAAATATCATCAAAAGTTTGGATGGTTATGGCAGGAATGACTTTGCTCAGAGTATGTTTATTCAAAACTGACCTGGGGTTAAACAACAATTACATAGGCTCAATGTCTTAATATCTCTCAAAGTATTTAATCTAAAGTCATGATAAAAAAAAAGAAAATGCCTAATTCTTTTTTTTTTTTTACATGCAATAACCAATAACCATATTGTGAAAACATGTGGCCTAGTGGTCAGGGTGTTGCATTCATTATCACAAGATTGTAGTCTCAATTCCTGGACCAGGTGATGTATTGTGTTCTTGAACAAAACACTTCAATTTTTTTATGGCCAGGTTCCAACCCAAATCATAGCAACAAAATCCACCTGCCACTCTTCCTAGTCCACCATCACTGCTTTGAGGTCCTGGATACATTCCAGGTCAATGTCTGCAATCAAGTTGTCTATGTATGTGTGACAACATTTTCCTCTTCTTCCACTACAGGGTGGTGCACGCAATGACCAAACAGTTGCAGTCGTCATTGCTTGATTTTCTCGTTAACTTTTGGCAGGTCTCTATAAAGGAATTTGTTTGTCATATGTTGTCATATGCCAACATATGTTCCTGCTGAAAGGCCAAAATGGTGTGGTTTAATTTCATGTTGCTCCCATCTACTCAGCTGCAAAATGAATAACCCTGCAAAGGACTGGTGTCTCATTCAAGGAAAATGTCATGGTCTTGCTCATTTATATATTGCTATGGAAACTGAGTAACTGGCTCTTTGAATCCTAGGACTCAAAACAGCACTTTACATTTTTTTCTAATAACCATATTTGTGAAATAATATTTTCTAGTGAATTATGCATTATTAGAATGACAGTCTATATTTAATGACATCAAAAGGGGCCAACAGAAAAATCACAGGTGATACAGGGTAATGAAAATATAATGCTAGGTTTTTACTATAGTTTGACATCTCCTTCACTAAGTGCCATAAAATAGTTTGCCCTTGTGATTAGGTTTCACTATTGAGAGAAACTGAAACTCATTGTAATTCCCTTCTCTATCTCCTTTAACCCTTTTGATACCAATCCACCCATGACTGCCCCTGCTTTTTTGACACAAGCTTTCTATATAAAGTCATCTGAATTAAAATTTCCCATTAAAATTCCATGATAATTTATGCTACCATTAGCAGCTTAGTAATGACCAAGATATTTTAGTAAATTCTTTATTATTTTCAAAATTAATTGAAATAAAGAGGGTGTAGAGTCAATAGAAATATTGTAACAAAAGGGTTAAGCTAATGTTAGAAATCAAATCATTTTCAAATTGCATAAATGTCACACCTCATTTCCTGTACTGACAAATCCATGGTTTTCTTTCAATAGATAATAGGACTATAGTTGCTGTTTAGCCCCAGGTCATCCCTGATCAAGCACATTTATGATCAAAGCAGTTCTCTTAATTTTAGAGGTGACCAATCTTTGATTATAACAAACCACTTTCACTCAAGTCCATTTATTTGTTCAGTAGCAGTGGAATCTTTTTTTTTTTTTTTCATATAGAAGTTACGCTGCAGCCAGCTTGCTTATTATACAGGATATTTGGCATAACTAGTTTGATATTCTCCAATTTTATAGGCTCATAACTTTATAAATAAGACATATTTTTAATGAAATTTTGCCAAGATACATTTTTTAAGTTGTAGATAACAACTATGAATTTGAAATAAAAAAAAAAAACAAAACATATTTTTGACTTTTTCTTTTTTTCTCAGAAAGAAAACATTTCCTGACCTTTTTATCCATTCAATAACTTGCCCATGATCATGGTACAACATAAAAAAATCAATGACATTATCCTGCTAGATATTATTCATTATCAACAAGACAGGGAATAAAATTTCAGTAAATATTGTCCAGTTCAATTGTAGCAGAGTAAAACTCGAGTTACTGTTTTTTTTTTATCATGTGTTCCAATTACATCTTTGATCTTTTACTCGTTTTATTTGAACTGAGGCCTTTCTGGGATACTGCCTTGAAGTGTTTTAGTCAAATAAATTAACCCCAGTATTTATTTGTTTTTAACCCTTATGAAAGAGATGACAAAGGACCAAGATATGTGGTCCTCTGTCTGTACTTGAGAAGACCCACCCACCACAACAAAATTGAGATCCAAGAAAACCAAGGTGCCATGAAAAAGCATTGGTGTGGGTGCTGGTGCCATGTAAAAAGCACTGGTGCTGATGGTTTCACATAAAAAACACCCAGTACACTTTGTAGAATGGTGGGCATTAGGAAGGGCATCCAGCTACCGAAACCAAGCCAAAACATACTATGGAACCTGGTGCAGCCCCTAGCCTTGCCAATGCCTGTCAAGCCATCCAACCCATGTCAGCATGGAAAATGGATGTTAAATGATGATGAGAATGATGATGGTGGTGATGATTTATTTTTAAGCCTGGTACTTATTCAATCAGTCTCTTTTAATAAACCACTAAAATATTGGGAGAGACAAACTAACACTGGTTGTCAAGCAGTGGTGGAAGACAAATATAAACACAAAGACACACACATGTGTGTGTGCATGTGTGTGTGTGTGTGTGTGTGTGTGTGTGTGTGTGTGTGTGTGTGTGTGTGTGTGTGTGTGTGTGTGTGTGTGTGTGTGTGTGTGTGTGTGTATGAGGTCCGTTCCTGTTCAGCTATTTTAGCCTCTTTCATCTTTCCTAGACATATGGGATGAGCTTTCAGTTTTCATGTACCAAACCCCCATTCATGAAGCTTTGGGTTAACCTAGGGCATGAGAAGACACTTGCTCCTGGTGCAAAGCAGTAGGACAGAACCTGGAACTGTGAGACTGGAAAGCAAACTTGTCACCACACAGCCATGCTTGCACATTAACAATGAATAATATTAATCAAGATAACACTATAAATTTTGTTTATGCTGTATGGTGGTTACGAGAGCAGTCTTTTTGATATTAGTATCACATCTGTGAAATGACATCTACCATGTGTGACAGTAGAGGGAAGCACAAAGCTGGCAGCTTAGCCAGATATCTTGATATGCAATTAGGAAATATATTTATTGTATATTTTTGTCTGCTATTACTGGGCAAGATGGGAACTTGTAATGGGGTTTAGAGTGATTGTTTTTGTTCATTGTTGTGGATTTGACTGTGATTTTATTGTTGAAAATTTCACTGTGCTTTAACAATTGAATAAGGCACTTTTTGTTGTCTTATATTCAGATTGTATGTGTGTGTGTGTGTGTGTGTGTGTGGTAAGAAGTTTACTTCTCAGCCACATGGTTCCGGGTTCAGTTGCACTACATAGTACTTTGGGCAAGTACCTTCCACTATAGCCCAAGACTGACCAAAGCCTTGTGAGCAGATTTAGTAGTCAGAAAATAGAATATAATATTATTATATTATATATATATATATATATATATATATATATATATATATATCTAAGAGAGTTTGTGTGTGTGTATATATGTTCCTTATGGATTCGAAAACTGATTGGCCAATTTTGATGTATGAGGAATCAAAAGATTCAGTAATCTTTCGGTTACCAAATAAATTGTTTTGGGCACAACAACTCTTTATCACTACTAAAATAACCTTGGAAACATGATCAGGTCGCACAATTTTGAGGTCATTTTCGGACAATATTTCAATTTGCTTCACTTTCATCCGATGTTTCATGCATGCATAGAATTCTACTCAGACAAACATTTATGAAAATGTACACATAAATATTGTTAAAATACACCACAACCAAAAACATTTCATTGAAAAACATCCATTTATCTACATGGTATAAGGAAATACAATCACTCACTCTTACATGCACACATACACATAAAAAAGATGTATGCATACATATTTATGTACATGTATATGAAAGATGTGTGCTCATATGAAAGCGAGAGAGAGAGAGAACGAGTGAGTGCCACTTACACATATATACAAAATAATGCATACATGACAACACACACCTTCACTCACTCACTCTCACTCTGTCCCATGCACACACACACACACATCCATTTCATATACACGAACATGCATCTTTCACTTTCTGCTCTCACTTCAAAGCAAATGTTGCCTTTTCACTTTCTCCTCTCTTTCAATTTCTACTCCCTTCAAAGCATAAGGAAATAAAAAATTTTTATGGAAATTAACAAACAATTATATGATCCCATATGATTGACCATATGATGAAGATGACAATGTTGCTGCTTCAAACGAAAGAATGCCATAAAATAACTTCCTTTGGCACACACACTCTAGGTAAAACTTCTATATGAATTATGCTATTTCTTGCTGTGTGCACAAAATTACAGCTCAAATCCAATTGAAATGACCACTTTCTATTCTGTAATTCATGTTTGTGATGAGCATATTTAAAAACCTGATCTTCAAATATAAACTTAAAAGGAAGTTTTCCCAGAAATCTTTTAGTAATCCACGAAGAAAAAACTGAGAGTACAAATCTTTAAGAATTTATTCCTTCCTTTTTTCTTAAAGAAACACTAAAATCTCCTTCCCAAACATCCACCCATCACTTCACCACTTTCAAAAGGCTACAAACTCCCAATGTTTCACTTTTAGCTTTTTGGAAAGCGGAGAAGTTTCTTCAGAAATAATGTCATTTACTTGTTGTTTCTAGCACATCA
>NC_068981.1:104479827-104497560 GCF_001194135.2 Octopus bimaculoides
ACTTAAAAAAAATATATATTTCTCAGATTTGTAATCTTTGTATTTTTCTACGTGGATTAAAAAAAAAAAATCAGAAAGAAGTTACAAATTAAGAAATTGCCGTGGGGACAGGGGAAATTTAAATTTTGAAAATGTGATTTCTGGGCAAAATTGTATTGACCCATCTTTTATACAATGAAACAATACATAGTCTGTGATCCCTAAGAACAGAAAGCACGTTCATGCAAACCCATGCAAATTGTACCTTCACCCACTTCACTTTTAAACAAACAATAACTTCCATTATGCCAGTAATCCAGTTCACTATATATCAGCTGTGCCGATTCTGCCTATAAGAAAGGAACAAACAATACAATGTGGCTATAGTTCATAACAACCGGGCAACACCAAGATGCATTACTATTTTGTGTGTGTGTGTATTTACATATATATATATATATAAATATCTACAAAACATTTCACTTAATTTTTTTTCTCCAATTCAATTGCTTTTCTTATTTTACTCTTAGTTGGAAAAAGTCTAAAAAGATGGAAACCGGTACTAAAATGTACTTCATGATAAAATTATTTCAGCATTTTCTACCTTGTCTTATTTTCCTTATACATATCAACTCGTGTGTTACTTTTCTACCTTCTACATATATATATGTGTGTATGTGTGTGTGTGTGTGAGTTTTTGTCAACTGACATAAAGTAATAGATATGTAGTATGAATGCTTTGTTAGGTTTACCACTAAAACTCTGTCTTGAACTACAGCTGAAAGGTGTAGTGTTGAGACTGACCATCGGAGCTTTTTCCTTGAACAGGTAGATATAGATTAAAGTAAAAATGAAAAAGCAAAACGTTTGGCATCACTCAAATAGGACATTTAATTCAGATAGCAAATATAAACACACACACACATATACATTACCCCAGCCCTTATCTGTTAGGACGTACAAGCACTTTCACTCACACACAGCAGGAACTTCCATTCAGGTGCAGGCAGGTTATGTAGTAAGAAGTTTGCTTCCTAATCACATCGTTCCGGCTTCCGTTTCACTGCATAGCACTTTGGACAAGAGTCAGTGAAAGTAAAGAATACGCACACCCAGAGGTTAGGGTTAGGGTTTTTGTTATGCCGAAAACGGGCGGTGTATGTATTCTTTACCTCCGCCCAAAAGTCTTCTATTACAGCCTTGGGCCGACCAAAGCCTTGTGAGTTCGATTTAGTGGACAGAAACTGAAATAAGCCCGTCGTATGTATACCTATTTATGTATCTTTGTATCTGTGCCTGTTCCCCATCACCGCTTGACAACCTGTATTGGTGTGTTTAAGCGCCTCTAACATAGCGGTTCGGCAAAATAGACCGATAGAATATATACCAGGCTTTAAAAAATATAAGTACTGCGGTCAATTTATTCCATCCCCAAATCCTTCAAGGCAGTGTCTCAGCATGGCCATAGTCTAAACAAAAGATAGTGTGTGTGTGTGTGTGTGTGTGTGTGTGTGTGATCACCGCTTCAAAACCGGTGTTGTTTTGTTTATGTCAATGTAAATTAGCGGTTCGGCAAAAACACCGATTAGAATAAGTACCAAGCTTAGAAAGGTCGATTTATTCGACTAAACCCTTCAAGGTGGTGCCCCAGCAAGGCTGCAGTCAAATGACTGAAACAATTAAAAGTGAAAAGATTCGGTCAGTCTTATTTTGACATGTGATGTAACAACAGAAGCACGCAAATCTTTTATAAACAACAAACGTTAAAGTGCACATGACAGAATGCCAGAGTGTTTCTAAACTGAGTACCTCAGAAAGTTGCACCAGATTATTATAAAAAATTCATAAGAAATGACGTTAACATTTTAGGGTTTGCTATCTGTTTGATACAACTAAATCTCTTGTTACTATTTATTTACTCCCTCACTGACGTTATTAAATTAGGTTGGTTACAGGTTAGAAATAGATTTGAACGCTCATACATATTTCGCACTACCGGTTACTGCATCTGTGTCAAATCAAATTTTTGCTATTTCATCTTACAATTTTTTCATGAAGTAATGAACATTTCATTTGCAAAATATTGATGAATAAATCCAATATAACAGTTAAAAAAAACTCATTAGAATAACAATTAAAATATTTTAGAATTCTGCAACATGACAAGTCCGACAGGTGTTTATAATAATGGTTATAAATTTGCCAGAAGGGCAACCGTTTTGAGGGCGGAGATAGTCGATTCCATCGACCCAGTGTTCAACTGGTACTTATTTTATCGACCCCGAAAGGATGAAAAGCAA
This sequence comes from Octopus bimaculoides, assembly GCF_001194135.2. Taxonomy (NCBI): domain Eukaryota; kingdom Metazoa; phylum Mollusca; class Cephalopoda; order Octopoda; family Octopodidae; genus Octopus; species Octopus bimaculoides. The sequence goes on from NC_068981.1 coordinate 104,482,107, forward strand.
AGTCGACCAAGGCGGAATTTCAACTCAGAACGTAGCGGCAGACGAAATGCCGCTAAGTATTTCGCCAGGTGTGCTAACCATTCTGCCAGCTCTAAGAAATAAAACAAGGAGACGAGTCGTAAAGTTGAAAACGAGAAATTAATATAAAGTAACAAATCAGTGAACAAAATAACAGACAACTTACATTTTGATTTCCTTAGTAAACGTGAATAAATTTCCCTTGAAACGTCTAGTTGTCACTACTTGGTTGTGCTTTAGAGATGTAGTGGTCGTGCTTTTGATATTATGTAATGTGACTGTTTGACCTGCCACAAGAAGGAAAACACGATTACTTATAGCCCGAGGAGAAAGAAGGGAGGTAACTCTCAGAGTTTTACGGGAGATAAATCTTATGAACATTTCTGTTAGAACGCCCAGTGGTAACTGGAAAGGGGCACATTGTTGTCATGTTTTGTCCTTGTGTTAGAGGCTAATACATTTGTTTATTACTCTTTTATCTATCGGTAAATTATATTTTCAACATATAGTTTAACACCCGGTCACAAAGACACAAAACTAAGGTCTAATAGGCATAAAAAATGTGTAGAAAACGAATATCAAAACAAAAATTTGCGCAAACGAACGGGGAGTGGGGAGAGGACTTTCAGAAAATTCACACGCTCCAATTTTCCCTCATAGCTTTCAGGAAAATGGATATATATTAATGAAATTTTGAGGAAACTAGGGAAAGATGAATGGTTAGTGAGAGCTGTGCAAGCCATGTACAGGGATGCTGTCAGTAAGGTGAGGGTTGGCAACGAGTACAGTCAAGAATTAGAAGTAGGTGTAGGGGTCCACCAAGGATCAGTCCTCTGCCCCTCTTATTCATCATAGTCCTCCAGCAATAACAGAGAAATTCAAGACAGGATGCTACTGGGAGCTCCTCTATGCTGATGACCTTGCTCTAATTGCTGAGTCACTATTAGAACTAGAGGAGAAGTTTCAGGTGTGGAAGCAAGGATTGGAATCGAAGGGCCTTAGAGTCAACCTAGCTAAAACCAAAGTCTTAATAAGTAGGAAGGCAGACAAACCACAAATCCCTTCAGGTAGATGGCCCTGCTCGATCTGTAGAAAAGGCATAGGTAGAAACTGCATAAGATGTACCTAGTGTAAGCTATGGACACATAAGAGGTGCAGCAATATCAAAGGGAGGCTAACTGGGGAGATAGGCTTTGTATGTGGCAAATGCTCAGGTGCTATAAACACTGAAAATGTGCAGAAAACAGCTTCTGTTACATTCCCGGGAAAAAAACTAGAAGTAGTTGATAGCTTCCGTTACAATGCTCTGAAGGTGTAGCTGCTAGAATAAGAATAACCTGGGAAAAGTTCAGAGACCTCCTACCTCTGCTGGTGACAAAAGAGTAAAAGGTAGACTGTATGACGCATGTGTACGAACTGCCATGCTACATGGCAGTGAAACATGGGCTGTGACTGCTGAGGACATGCATTAGCTTGCAAGGAATGAAGCCAGTATGCTCCGCTGGATGTGTAATGTCAGTGTGCATGCACAACAGAGTGTAAGCGCCCTGAGAGAAAAGTTGTATTTAAGAAGCATCAGATGTAGTGTACAAGAGAGACGATTGTGCTGGTATGGCTGTGTTGCGAATGATTGAGGCCAGCTGTGTGAAAAAGTGTCACACTAGCAGTTGAGGGAACCTGTGGAAGAGGAAGACCTGGGATGAGGTGGTGAAGCACGACCTTCAAACACTGGGCCTCACCGAAGCAATGACTAGTGACCGAGACCTTTGGAGATATGCTGTACTTGAGAAGACCCAACAAGTCAAGTGAGATGATGGCCCATGACCTATGCCAGTGGGTGCAACCAGCCCACTTATGAATAAACTTTGCTTGCAAAGACCTATTGAGGCAAGTGTAAACAAAAATCAAAATCGCTGACGTGGCTAATGACAGTACCGCCTAATTGGCACTCATGTGAGTGGAATGTTAAAAGCACATCTGAACATAGGGTGTTACTGGCCCACTGATGAGTATCCCTCATTCATTGGACAATAAACTTTGCTTGTGAAGATCTATTGAGGCAAATGTAAACAAATCAAAATCACTGATGTAGCCGATGACAGTACCGCCTGATTGGCACTCGTGCCGGTGGAACGTTAAAAGCACATCCAAGCATTATCGTTGCCAGGGCCAGGGATTGGCTCCCATGCCAGTGACATATGAAAAGCACCATTCAAGTGTGACTGTTGCCAGCATCGCCTTATCGGCACATGTGCTGGTGGCATGTGAAAAGCAACATTCGAGCGTGGTCGTTGCCAATGCCACCAGACTGGCTCCTGTGCAGGTAGCACGTAAAAACACCTTTGAACGTAGTCATTACCAGAACCACCTGACTGGCCCTTGTGCCAGTGGCACGTAAAAGCACCCACTACACTCTCGGAGTGGTTGGTTTCAGGAAGGGAATCCAGCTGTAGAAACTTTGTCAGATCAGATTGAGCCTGGTGCAGCCTCTGGCTCACCAGTCTTCAGTCAAACCGTCCAACTCATGCCAGCATGGAAAGCAGACGTTAAAAGATGATGATGATATATGTGCAGATGTATGTACACATATATACATGCATACATACATACATGCATATATATATATATATATATATATATATATATATATATATATATATATACATATATGTATGTATGTATGTATGTATGCATGTATATATGTGATACAATAGTGAAAGTATTAAGCTGAAAGAATTATCTCACATAACAATAGCAATGTTAATGTTTCACTTTTGACATGTAATACTGAAATAGTGTAAGAGGTAAGAGATTGCTCCGGGCTCGCATTAGGCAAGAAGTTGAAAATTTGTTTGTCCCATGACACTGCATGTGTTAAATTTGAATGAAATCCATTGGGTAGTTCTTGAGTTTTAGTGATGCACACTTACAGACACACACACAGACAAACAGACCGACAGACAGACACACAAACATTCTCAATTTTACATATATAGATTTGTGGGGGATATATTTTCCAAAGGGGTGGGAAAAGGAGTTTCAGAAAATTCATACGATCTGATTTCTTCCCTCATAGCTTTCAGGAAAATGGACATCTTTTAATGAAAGTTTATATAAATACATTTCAAATGGCATAGATTACGATTATAAAGAAATTTGCAAGGAAACTTTTTTCCAAGGGTGGGGTGAGGAGTTTTGAAAAAACAGAGTTTCGGATAAGGATGACCACGTAAGTTTATTTTTTTGCCAAAAGTAATCAATTTTAGCCAATTTTTTGCAATTAAAAACAATGGGAGGAGCCTTTTCGGTAAAAGAAAAAGAAAGAATTAATATTTTCAGAGGTAAAAGTGTGATTTAAGCGGGATTTGGCTGTCACTTTTAGCACATCCCAAGACAACCCTCCTTGTTTCTTCACTCTTGCATGTATTGATGTTTTTCAATATTTTTTCTCTCCATTAACATATTTATGCTATTGAAAAAAAAAATTTGAAAATTTTTGATTTTTTTTTCAATCCCACTCCTCACCCCTGATTGTTTCTGTTTATAATTTCAGCTCATTTTTGAGGTCATTTCTGGCATTTATCCACAGTGATTTTTAAAAAATAATTATGTAAATGATAATTAATTTTAGATAGCATAATTTTCTGTTAGAAAATGTTTTTGTCTTACATACACATGGCCTTGCTTAATTAAGGTGGGGGTAAAAATTTTAATTACCATTTTTTTGTTGATGCTTATATCCCACCAATGGAGCATGCATGTGGTCCATTGGTATCATCATTAAGGGGGGAGGGGAATAAAAGAATCCTAAATTTTCCAAACCGATTTTTCATAAAAAGATGCTCTCCATCATTTTGAAGGCTGTGGTAAAAAACAATTGGAAAAATCGCTATTAAAATGGTGAAATTCCAACTTATGTGGTCATCTTGATCTGAAACTCCTCTTCCCACTCCCCACACATTTTCTTTATAATTGTAATCTATGCCATTTGAAAAGTATTTGTATAAACTTTCATGAAAAGATACCCATTTTACTGAAAGTTATGAGGGAAAAAATTAGATCGTATGAATTTTCCCAAAATCCTCTCCCCACCTCTTCGGCAAAAAATCCTGATACCAGATTTCATAACATTTTTTTAAAATCATATGTTGTGTCCTAAAATGGCATACAACACAGCTTATTATTTGATGTTACTTGTAAACAGTTTTTTCTTGAGACATTACTGCTCTCAGTTCATTTTTGGCTGTCTATAGCTGTGAAAATTACTTTTCTCCTGAACAATTTGTTAATATAGAACAGTCGTAATGTAGCTTCCACATAAGGGGAAAATAAATTACTCTCCTCTTGAATACAGATTTTTGTGACAAATTTTTATGGCTGATTCTACTTGATATAAGCATGGGAACATCTCAATTTAAGTGTAAGATTAATATCAGTTTCTATTTTTGACACAAGACCAGTAATTTTGGGGAAGGACTTCAGTTAATTACATCAGCCCCCACTAATCAAATGGTACTTATTTTATTAACTCAAAAGGAGGAAAAGCAAAGTCAAACTCAATGGAATTTGAACTCAGAATGTTAAGATGAACAAAATACTGCTAAGCAATTTATCTGGCATTGCTAACTGTAAGATTAATATCAACATTGTCTGGCTACTTTTTAATCAAACTTTCTCCTGTTCCATGCAACTGTACTTCTGAATCTTTCAAATCAAGTAAATATTTACTTCAAGGACATCTATTATAGGAATGAAGGATTTTACTTGAAATGTCTCTCCTGGAGAGAAATCTTCATAAGTATCAAATACATTGTTGACTTTATTATTTTTTTTTTTTTTCATCATTTTCTTTTCCCTACACATTTGTAATCTAAATCAGCCAATTTAATATAATTTTTTGTTCAATGTATTCGAAATTCTCTCAAAAATATGTTATAATGTAAGAAAACAGATTTGTACATGTGGTAACTACAACAAGTGGTTCATAAAGATTCTTTTTGGTTTCTTGAAACTCCTACAGCAAATAAGATCATAAACAGAGCATAAATACAAACTCAAGCTCCTGTATTTTTTTCAGATGAGTATCAGCTTGTATTCTTTTGACTTAGAAGAGCATCTAGAACTGACCTGTAACTTTCATTTATAGCAGACACGGCACTGAAATGAGCTTTCCACCAAGAGTCAGGCTGATAATTTGGCACTTTGGAATCTGTATTCAAGAATGATAACACAACCACCTGTTTGAAGAAAAGGTGGAGAAAAGTACATATCTTATGGAAAACAGCAAAAATGTTTACTGCATTTAAAACAGCAATCTACTGTAGCATTGCCAAGATTTAATGAAACTCTAGCACAAAATATACACAACATGCTTGTTAATCTCTTGGAAGTTTTTGCTGCATTCCATTGTATTTACCAGACATATATGCTGCATCATCATATGACTTATCACAGTGTTTATTCAAAGCGACTTTGCAAATACTATTAAGTTCCTACCATATCCACTACACTTCCACTCCAGTGATTTCCCACATCTAGAAAAGTTAGACAGCATTCAACAAATTAACTTTTAGCAGGTGATTCATATCTGACTATAAAAGTTAGCTGATTCATGTAGAAAAGATCTGGTACACAGACCCACTGAAGTAGTCTGCTTTTCTCAGATCATCTATAATTGATTTTCTGATTCTATCAGCCAGAAGCTGAATAAGTTCATCACATAATTTCTTAGACAAATATGAAGAAGAACCAGGTTCTTTCTTTCTATATTATTTAATGTGATTAGAAAGGGATGGATCAAACTTAGTATAAAATATTCTAACAGACAAAGGTGGTTTGTCCACATTACTCCATAAGGAGTATTGGGCCAATTTCCTGGTTTTTCTGATACATATAGTCCTTCCTGGACAGGACACCAGTCTGTTGCAAGATTACTCAATTTTATCAGCTGAGTGGATTGGAGCAGTATGAAATGAAGTGTTTTGCTCAAGAACACAACAGGTTGGCTGGTCCAGGAATTGAAATCACAATCTTACAGTCATGAGTCCAACATCCAAACTACTAAGCCAAGCACCTTCACAACAGACAAAGGCACTTGCCATTATTTTGAGATCCTTAAAACAATACCATATTCTGTGTATCACTGTAAAGAGCCTCCAGTACAGCTGAAGGCTCTTTTTAGCTTTTTATTTCTCTGTTTATCTTCAATATAGTTTGAACCATGCTTTGTTGTCAAGTATGTTAGCAAAACTGTTCTTTGCTTTTTTAATGTTTCTACGACTTTTGAACTGCAGTCAGAGTCAGAAAACAACTGATGTTGAAAATAGCAGTTGAAGAGCAGATAAACTATTCCTGACCCTATATTTTATCATTAATTTTTCTGGACTGCAAAAGACCTTTTAAACAATATTTATCTTGATTTTTCTTTTTGATGCTTAGAGTTTTAAAGTGAGCTGTTACAGTTAAAGACTGTTATGGTTCCGGTATAAGGCCCATCCTTAGCTAAGACATATTTTTGGCCAAGATCGGTGAGTCTCTTCAGTTTTCTTGTTTCAATTGTGGAGTTGACTCTGTAACTCACAATTTCATCACCTCTATGGTTTCCCTCAGCTGAGAATCCAGGCTCTGTTGTTTCAGTAGCAGAGGCACTGAGCTAATACAGTTCTATATTTAAGAGATGAGGAATTATGTACATTATTTACATTTGTTTGTTGTTAACACAACGTTTCGGCTGATATCTCCTCCAGCCTTCATCAGGTGTCTTGGGGAAATTTCAAACCTGGGTTCACATTCCTAAGGTATTTTTCGATGTTATTATTATTATTATTATTATTCAGGTCACTACCTGAAATTGAACTCAGAATCTTGGGGTTAGTAACCTGCGCTCTTAACCACTACACCATATACCCATGGGCATATGGCGTAGTGGTTAAGAGTGCGGGCTACTAACCCCAAGATTCCGAGTTCGATTCCAGGCAGTGACCTGAGTAATAATAATAATGATAATAACATCGAAAAATACCATAGGAAGGAGAACCCAGATTCAAAATTTCCCCCAAGACATCTGATGAAGGCTGGAGGGTATAGCCGCCGAAACGTTGTGTTAACAACAAACAAGATGAGGACAAATATCCGTCAAATGTTAACAATGTGAAGGCACTGAGCTATAGTGATTTTTGGATTTCGCTGGTCAATTTGTATTTGTGGATCCTAATCTGTTGCTGGAGTAAAATATCAGCCAAGCATTTGTGTATTTTGAAGTTGTTCTTCAAGCTGTTCTTTTCTTTAGGCTTCATTCACATATCTTTTGAGGATTCTGCTTCCTATCAGTGCAGGAACAAACAGTAACATGGATAGGATACAGTAAAAACAAATAAATAAAATACATAATTGCAATTTATTCAAAATATTCATAGTTTTTAAGATATATTATGATTTAAGACATATCAGTTTCAAATTTTGGCACAAGGCCAGCAATTTGAGGGGAGAGGGATAAGTCAATTACATTGACCCCCAGTGTTCAACTGGTACTTATTTTATCAACCCGAAAAGGATGAAAGGCAAAATTGACCTCAGTAGAATTTAGAGACAAAATGCTGCTAATTATTTTTTCTGACATGCTAATGATTCTGTCAGTTTGCTGCCTTTATGATGTAAGACATTATTTGTTAATCACTTCAATTGTAACCCAATTCTTTGGGTTACAGTATTAGCACTGAAGACTATCTTTATATAAGTGCAAAGCAAATCAGTTACAGAATCCTATTTTTTGCCAAACAATACAAACAGGAAGAGTTGAGCACCAGCACTCCAAGTGAAACAATCACCGGTTAAACAATATTGTTGTTGTGAGTTGTAGAGTGTTGTTGACTGGTCTGAGGTGACGACTAGTTGAGTTGTTGAATGAAAATGTATTTCTCAGACTGTGGGAAGAAAAAACTGACAATAGCTATGAACAATTAACAGAAGACTATATAACTGCACGTAGAGTTTAACTGCATTAGTTTTTTTACAAACAATAACAGCTATAAGTACATACTTGGAGAGACATCCTACTTGGAGTTCACGACAAGCTTACTGGTACAGTAATCTGTGGCTGGCCCATCATAACTGGAAACAATTGTAGTATATTTGTGGTAAAAAAAATTCTTGTCGACAATGGGCCATTTGTCTTAACTGGCTGTCTGTGTTGTGTGGTGAGAATGGAGACATAACACAGCTGTTTTAACATTCTGCAATTACTGCTAAAAGGCACCTTTTTATAGGGCACAAGGAAAAGGTTCTGGAAGGAGAAAATTCAAGAGAAGATTCAATGAGGCAATGATTTGATGCTGATCGGTTGCTTAACCCTTTAGCATTTAAACCAGCCACATCTGGCCCAAATATTATACCTGTTTTATGTTCAAACTGGCCAGATCCAGCCTCTCCCACCTACCCTACAATGTCATTCTTAGAATAAACAATCACATCAGTAAAATCTCACTGCTACAAGATAATGCATAATTAATTCAAAACAATATGAATAAATAAGCATTACATTTGACAAAGTAATCTGAATGCCAAGGATCAATCATGTGAAACTATTGTGGTTTGATCGTGATGCCTGACCAGTTACCTAGCAGTCTGGTTTCAGATTACTGCTACACCACCATAGATGCAGGCATAGTTGTGTGGTTTAGAGGTTTGCTTTGCAACCATGTGGTTCTGGGTTCAATCCCACAATGCAGCACCTTGGGCAAGTGTCCTCTACTATAGTCTCATACCAGCCATTACCTTATGAGTGAATCTAGTTGATAGAAACTGTAAGAAGCCTGTCATATATGCATGTATGTACATCATTATTCAGTTTTATTTTAAGAATTTTTGCCAATAGAGAAAGGGTCAGTTTCTAACCTAGATCCAAGGTTCCTGCATTGAAATTTCAACAACACCAAAAGGGTAATATTGTATATATGTATACGTACAGATGTGTATGTTTTGTTTTATGTATGTATTCTCATGCATATACTTGCATATCTAGACATGCTCACATATATTTAAATGATAAGCTTCTGGAGAGTTTTATAGGTCCAGTGATAGCTTGGATCTCTAGTCTTCAAATCAGCTTTCTCCTTTCTGGTTTTGAGGAGCCTAATTTCTCAAGATTGGTATTTAGGCAGTGTGTTTTGTTACAGGTACCATTGTAAGATATGTTTTCATCCACATCTAGACACCTGTAATATTCCTCATCCGATATAGGGAAAACAGTTAAGTCATTGATGGAGATGTTGCTACACTGGTTTACAGTTTTCCCTCTTTTCACAATCATATAGTAACATGTATGTATGTATGCATGCATGCATGTATGTATGTATGCCTGTTTGTATGCATGAACATATGTATGTGTGCATGTATGTATGTATGCATGCATGCATGCATATGTGTATGTATGTATGCATGGTGTGTGTATAGGTGTGTGTCTGTTTGTCTCCTCACTCCTTGTCAATGGGTATTGACTTGCTTACATCCCCATAACTTCGCAGTTCAGCAAAATAGATCAATAAAATAAATACCTAACTTTAAAAAAAATAAGTACCAGGGCTCATTCGTTTGACTTACCCACTACTATGTGATGCTCCAGTATGACTGCAATCAATAACTGAAACAAGTAAAAGAGTTAAAAAAAAAGCTTGCAGTTGTGAGATTTCTTTTCTTCTATTTTACACACTGCTACATTGTTCGTCAATGTTATTAGGAAATATATAAAATACTTGACTGTAGCACTTTTGGAAATTATAATGTGAAATAAGTAATTTGAGGCCACATTGAATAAGAGGTCTGTCCAAAAGAAAAAAAGGAAGTAAAAATAGACCTTTAAAACAGCACACCAACCAGTTAGCTGTACAGCATGCTTATGAATGTAGAGCTGTATATGGTGACCTTAACTTTCTGTCTAATAATAACCACATTATGCCACATCAGAGCTTGAGAGAATGTATGTTTAGTTTACTAGCAGATTTGTCGAAGGATTTAGAAGGACAATTTGTTTGTGTCAAATGACAACAGACCTATAGTAAGGATTGTTTGAGTCATGCACAATGTCATAAGAGATATCAGTATTTCAAATTAATGTCGTAATTGCAGTAGATTTGACCATTATTGCCAAAACCAGTAAAAAAAAAATGTCAAAATTGCTCAAATGTGAAGGGAATGTTGGTATCAGCTTCTTTTTTATTAGAAGGGTATCATGAACTTGTTCCACAAAGTCAGACAATCAATAAAAGTTTTTATGTGAGTATACTGAGGCATTTGAGAAGGGCAATGCAGTGTGGACAAACAAAAAGCTAGAAGTTCCACTATGACAATGCACTTGCTCCCTCATCACTCCTCAACTATGACTTTTTGACTAAGAAAAACTGATTCCTATTCATTAACCACTCCACTCTTTGATTTGCCCTCTGCTGGTTTTTGCCTGTTCTCAAAGCTGAAATCTATCAGAAAGGTCAGAGACTTAATATGACAGAAGAGATCAAAGAAAAATTGAAATTGAAATGGTACACTCCTTTGTACATTCCAAAACTAGGCAAAACATTAGGAGTGGTGTATCAATAATGGAAGGGAACTAATTCCAAGGGAAAAAATTTAATCAAATTGTAACTAAAGTAATAACTTTGCTGTTGTAGCATAGGTGTATTACAGTATAGGTAGGTGTATTACATCCCTTTGGTGGTAAACACCACCAGGGAGCAAGGTAGCTGAATTACATCCCTTCGCTAGTAAATGCCACCAGGTGGCATGGCAGCTGACACCTATATATTCTGGTGTTTTGGGGCGATCTTTCTCTCTTGCCATTTCAACACCAAGGGGCATGAATATCTCTCTTCTGCCTAATACCACAGACTACATGCGATTACCATTGTTCTAACAATGTTTGCCTATCTGTCTTCTTATTAGCGTCATTATAATGATGCCTGCCTAATAGATTTTAGACCACTGTCATTTTCCTGCTTTATCATGGCAATTTGTTCAGCAACTAACTTTATTGCCACAGCCTACAAGACAAAAATGACTGTCATGTTACCAACTTCATTGACACCTGTTATGAATTTGTATCAGCAAGTTCAAGCCATGAACTGAATATATATTTTTGACTAAGCCTCACACACAACACTGCACACGTGTTTCAAGCACCCTTGTAATTTTGTCGCACAACTTGTTAGCTTTTACTTGTTATCCAAAGGATCCACAACCTATGAATATTTTATTTCTTACATTGTGTGAAAAGCTGTGTTTGTATTCTCTTTCTGAATAAATTTTATTTATTGTTGTAAGCAGTTTTCATCTTCTTACACAAACTTAACATACGAAACTGTTTTAATAAATGTTTGCTTTCTTCTTGTTTTGAACAGCCCTCATATGAAAATAAGGTTAAATTCAAGAAAAAGATTCCATTCAAAGGCAGTATATCCAAGGGACAGAATCATCATTTTCATTGTCACAATGTCTGATGACCATTTGAACTTGCCTGTTGCGAGTACACAGAATCCTTGTACACAGGCTCGTTGCCAGACTTTGGTTCTTGGGGATGCCTTAGAATATTCTGGGTGGGAACTAATTTGTATTGTGGAAGGTTTTTTGTAAACTGTATTTCCTAAATCTGAGAGTGCACCATTGAATAGTGAGGGGGGGGGGGCAGTGCCATCCAGTGCAAAACCCCTTAGTGACAGGCATGTGTACACATTAACCTTTTTGCTACCAATCTGCTCGAGACCACCTCTGGTCCTTTGATATTAATTTCCTGCTTGAAAGGGATCTAAATTAAAATAACCATAAAATAAAACTAGCATAAAAATTTCATGCTAAATTATATTCCATATGCCAGCATAATACCAACAGTTTTTTACTAAAATATTTAATTGCTTTCAAAATTAATTGGAAAAAAACTAATAAAAAATTATGACAACAAATGGTTAAAGACTATAGTATGTTGAAATGTCATCCAGCAATGCCTTGTTTTTTCTAGCTATTTTCACTTTTTAGTACTCTTTACCATACCATATATCACAACCCTTTCCTACATCTTAGATGCATATCTAAAATATCACAGCCACAGAACAAAGGAATGCAAAAGTCATGGACACTGCTTCTTCTGCCTAAACTACTAAAAAAATAAACTTAACTAAAGGATAATATTTTTTGCTTTCACTAAAAGGACATTAAATAAGATAAAAAATTAAATATTTTGGAGTATCTTATAGCATCTTTTTCCAATTATGAAACTTACTAAAATATTCACATTTGTAGCTTTGGTCAGCCCAAGGCTCTGATCAGCACAAGGCTTTGGTCAGCCCAAGGTGCCATGCAGTGGGCCTGAACCTAGAAACAATGTGGTTGAGAAGCAAGCTTCTTACCACACAGCCATGCCTGCACCTGCATAGGTGACAGACAAGAGTTGTAACTTGCAATAAGCTTCTGACTGGTTAGATCTACATATGTTGCCATTCTTCCATCACTATACGAATTTCAGTAGATTGGATGAAAAATAAGGTCACCATAAAGAGACATCTGTACATCAGTGGATTATAGTGATAAATGATTGCACAACACAAGAGCCACTCTCTGTGTCTCCGTGATTACTATTTAGTGATGGGCAAAGTAAGATGATCAGTAAGCACATGAAACTGCAAGTTTTACATCTGAATGTCCTTCTCTTAGATGGACAGTGTGACAGCAGTTAGGGTTCTCTCACTCGCAGTAGCTTTGCTGCACACCAGGAGTATTTTTGCATCTCTGTGTTCGGATGGAATATCGTTACATATGCTAGTTAACACATAGCTGGGACCCTGAGAGGTGCTACTACTCCAGTTCAGAAAGACCTGGGAATAACAGTAGCTAAGAGGTGGTTCCTCACTCCTCAAAACCCTGGAACTCCTAAACCAGAGCCCCACTTCTGACTAAAGTCATACATACATATATGCATAGACACACACACATACATACATACACACGCATGCACACACATACATACATAATACAAACTTACATGCATATTTTCATACAATTTGCATGTATACATACATACAACTTACATGCATGCATACGTACATACAACTTACATGCATGCATACATAAATACATATATATACTTGCATGCAAAATCACATCCTTAATGGTTGTCCAAAAAGTACAACTGTTGGTGCCATGAACATGTCGTGAAGGCCATAGACACTATCTGTCAGTCAGTCCCATTGTCAGTCTCTCTGTCCCACAAGGAGACTATTTCTTTTGTCAGAGCTGGCATGAAGTTGACAACAGCTGTAAGGATCACCTTAACTGGTTATTAGTAATGGCACAAGGCATACAGTTGAAAATCAATCTGGTAAAGTTCCCAGATACTGCTGTCTCAACATTACTGAAGTCAGACATGATCATGGAATCATCTAATTAGGTGATTTATTACAAAACTCCACTCTTTGGTAAGGTCATACTGAGAAGGCAAACAATTGAAAGAAATTGAAATATGATGAATTGATGAAATTATGCTGAAACAATGGGTGGCAAGCAAGGTATGATCCCATTGAAGTGGATCAAAGAGGGTTTGCAGGCCAGCCCCTCTACAGAGCTTTTAACATATTAGATATAATAGAGACTAGTTGGCAGAAGAACACCAAGTTGGCTCTGGAAGTAGCAGAGCTTGCTCCAAAGTGGTTTTGGTATTCTTTGTCGACCATCTGGCTAGAGGGAACTCAGCGAATGTACATGATACACTTGCCATCAAAGGGGATAGTCATGAGCTTCCAGTGGATTTGCTTTGCTTAGGCTCTTGTACCAGCAAAAAACAGCTCATACAAGTTAATTCATATGCAGTCTAGGGCATTCCATAAGTTTTTGTAGCATTTTTGCCCAGTTTAGCACAAAACTTTATTACATAGTGACCTTCTAAGTTGTCTTCACATTCACACTGCATTCTACAGACTAGTCAGCTGTGACAAGCAGTGTTTAATAGGTTGTGTTCAAAATGCTGTTACAGCCATCTCTTTCAATCTAACATAACAAAAACTGGAAGATCAGCTTATTAGATGCAAAGTAATGATATACAAAAATTACAATAATCTAAGATAGTTATCACTATCTCTCCTAAAAAAGTTTCAGCATTTACCTCATGCTTACATTTGTGTGTGTGTATATACATATATATACTTTATTTAAAAACAGCAGAAAAAGAAAAAAGAAAAAAAAACTGTCCGATGAATGGGAACATGAAACTCTGAGTAACAGCTTTTGTTATATTTCTGCTGCTTTTAAATAAAGCATATTACTCTACATCTGGTATTCAAGTACTCTTTTTTCCACCTGGTTTCACATTTATGTGCTTACTCCGGCACACATATATTTATATATATAAACACACATTTTTTTTTTTTTTATAGGTATACATGAACACACATATATATGTATAAACACACACATTCACATGCAATATAAGCTCCAGTGGTGATTAAGACTATATGAAAAGATAAGGAGAATCAGATGCACAGATAACACGATCAAGGTATACAGTTGCAAATGTTCTAATATAAAAGTCTATAATTTTATCTTTCATGGCTTTAACCTTTGACTCAAACTGTTTTGATATTAACTTAACTGTATTTGTTTTAAAAATACATACATACAAACACACACACACACATAGATACATACATACATAATGCATACATAACCACATACATATGTACTGCCATCCATACGTACATGTACATGCATTACATACATGAAAACATACACACATATATTATGTATGTACATACATATGTACATACAGATACATACATGCACACTCATACAATCATACATTCATATGTACATCCATTCATTCATACATATGTACATACGTATACACACACATACACATATACATATACACACACAAACAAACACACATACATACATACATATTATCAAACCTTAGGCATCACTGTCTTGAGTCTTAGAACTTGCGGCACTAGTTATACAGTTTCCAAAGTGTATAAGTGAATGAGATTACAATATTCGATCAGAATGTGACACCAGTCCAATGTAGGGTTATTTGTTTACAGACTAGTGAAATAGAGCAACATGAAACAAAATGTTTTGCACAGCAACACAATGCACTGTCCAGTCCAGAAATTGAAACCATGATCTTGTGATCATGAGTGCAGCCATCTAACCATGAGGCCATGCAGCTCAATATATATATTTAGATCAGTGCTACTCAATGTGTTAGTCCACAGTCCTGCAATGGTGTGTGAGCTATCAGCTGCCGGTACACAGAGAGTTTCCAGAAAAAAAGAAACATTATAAAATACTTATGTAATATTGTATTATTTGTTTACAAAATAAATATAAGATTAAAAAAATTGTCAACTTTTATTATAGTCATTATATATATTGTTTCCAGTATAAATAATGTTACTAAGAA
>NC_068981.1:104497570-104501310 GCF_001194135.2 Octopus bimaculoides
TATATATATATATATATATATATATTTTAAGTTGTTCTGAAAATAATGGCCTCTCTAAGTGTTGTGTTTTGAAATGCAATTTTATCATAGTATTTTAATTATATTTTAGGTGAATCTTGACATACTTAGTAATTGATGTATGCTCTTTAATAATATTCTAGTTATTTCAGACACAAAACATTCTTGAAGCATAGGCACCCTTGCATGAGTTCAAGCTTGGGCACAATGCCTACCAAACTGCTGCCAATATCAAAAGAGCACAGTACGAAGGTGGTTTCAGAAATCCTGTAGTGGTGATGAGAGCCTTGAAGATGAAGGTAGAGGATGGTCATGCAGTCTTGAACAATTGAAAGTAATTGTTGAACAAAACCCACGTCAAAGTGTCAGAGAAGTGTCTCAGGCACTTGGTGTCGGTATTGCAACGGTCTCAGAAACTTGGTGTTGGTATTGCAATGGTCTCACACAATCTGCAGAAGATTGATAAGGTGAAAAAGCTTAATAAATGGGTACTGCATGAGCTCAATGAAAATCAAAAAGTTTGGCATTTTGAAGTGTGCTTGATGATCTTTCTGCGAAACACAAATTATCCTTTTCTTGATTAAATAGTCACTTGTGACGGAAAGTGGATCCTTTATGATAACCGTAAAAGATCAGGTCAATGGCTTGATTGTGATAAGTCCCCCAAACATTTTCCAAAGCTAAAGTTGCACTAGCAAAAGATTATGGTGACTGTCTGGTGGTCTGCAATTGGTGTTGTCCATTACAGCTTCTTGGAAGTCAATCAGAGCATTACAACAGAGGTTCACTGCAATCAACTTGCTAAAATGAGACCTGCATTGGTGAATCGGCGTGGCCCAATTCTGCTCCATGATAATGCAAAGCCACATGTTGCAAGAATGATGCTGCAGAAGCTCATTTTGGATACGAGACTTTACCACATCCATCATATTCTCCTGATCTTTCACCCACTTTTTTAAAGCATTTAAACATGTTTTTAGGTGATAAAACTTTCAGGTCCAAACCAGAGGCGGAATCAGCTTTCAAAGATTTCTTAGCATCAAAGGCAATAAGTTTTTATCAATGAAGCATAAATAATCTCGTTGATTAATGGCAAAGATGCATAGATGTTCACAGCTCATACTTTGACTAATCAAAATATTTATATTAATTTTTCCAAAATAAAATTGTTTCTGAAAAGCTACCAGAAGGAGGTAATATCTTCATTTATATAGAAAATCAAAAATAGAATCATAGATAGCAAAAAGAGAAATGAACACACAATCCAACAAGAAAAGTATTAAAAATAACCGTTAACAGGTATAGGTGTATAAATGCCTTTGGGCAAGCTGCATGGTGCGAGTACACTTGCTCATACGAGCATCCACAAAAATGTGAGCATACCCACATGCAAGGTTTGGTGCACTCATGATCACAAAGCGAGTTACTTATCAACTTAGTGTTTATAAGAATGGGGAGGTTAAAAGTAAACTTAAGTCATCCATACCTTAAAGTAAATTAAGTTAACGGTTACTCAAAATTCATTCTCACTGCATTGTGTGAAAGTACATTTATATGCATGTAGGCATCTCGAGAGTTTTTCAGAAATTCTATTAATTATCTTCTCATTAGTCCACAGAATAGACAGACATTCCTTGGAGCAGAGATGGCATCTCCTGGAAATTATATTGTATGGTTTCGCATACCCTACTATCGACCAATTAATGGTGTACTTTATTTTATCCTCCTTCAGTCGCTATATAAAATCTGCCGAAGATGTTGAATGTCGCTTATTGATTGTCTTAAAGCTGGCAACATGGTTACAATAATGATTCTTAAATGAATCAGCCGTCTGCCCAATGTAAATATAGGGTCCTCGACTTGTGTGCACAGTACAAGATTTGTACTCATACAGAGATTCATCAAAGGATATTTTGATTTATCTCTGCATGAGCATTTATCATATTTATTTGTATATAAGGCAGTCCCAACTCCATTTACCGGCGTTGTTACCATGCTAGCTGTATCATAAGTATTTCTACAACTACAAATTGGTCGTAGTTGGTGTTTATCAATGTGTTTTACATCTCCTTGGTTGGTATTTAGATGCAAATTTTTGCTAGATCCAGTAGGTGGGTTATTGAACCTTTGCCGTATTTTGCTATTGTTTATGCGATGCATAAGCTGCTCTAAATTAGCAGAGCTGACGTAGGATACCTCCACGGTGTGCTGATGAAAAATAGCATGATACCTATTAGATTTAGGAAAACACCTGTCCAAAGAAGCAAACATTTTCCACCTTTTATGGTTGAAACATGCAAACTGAAAATTGGGTTGAACCAGAAGACATCCTGATTCTTATATCTGTTGTTCGGCTTATTTGATCGAGTGTGTTGTACAGGATTAGAACAAGCAGTTGAATTATTATGTCTCGTGTCTATGAGTTTTTGTTGTTAGTTCATTGATATGACCAATTCTTTCTGGCCTGTATTCTTTATCTGAGTGAGTTCTCAAATGGTAACATTGTGGTGGAAAAACAATGTGCATTGCAGTTGGAGGAATTACCAGTGTTGTGTATGTCTGCTTCTTGTATATACTGGATTTTTTCACAGTACCCAGCCCTAGCTAGAGCAGCATTATATGTATATATGTGTGTGTCTGTAAATATATATATATATATATATATATATATATATATATATATATATATATATATATATAGAAATATATATATAAATCACAGTATCACAATATCGACCAGACTCTCAGATGCTGTTACACACTGCTAGTTACAATGCACTTCTAATTTTGTCTTGATTGTACTATTCTTTTTCATCTTGACCCAAATTGCTGGACCAAATCATCTTCCCATCATTGTGGAGGCCTTCCAAGTGACCTTTTCTGATCTCTTGATCAAACTCTGCTTTCCCATGACAATTAACAAGGCACAGGGACAATCAGTGCAAGCAGTTGGTTTGAATCTGACAGAGCAAGTATTCTCACATGCACAACTGTACGTTGGCTGTCCCCATGGTCTTTCTATTTGTGCACCCGAGGGAAGGACGAAGAATGTTGTCTACCAAGAGGCACTCCAATGATAACAAT
Organism: Octopus bimaculoides; assembly: GCF_001194135.2. Classification (NCBI taxonomy): domain Eukaryota; kingdom Metazoa; phylum Mollusca; class Cephalopoda; order Octopoda; family Octopodidae; genus Octopus; species Octopus bimaculoides. The sequence goes on from NC_068981.1 coordinate 104,500,673, forward strand.
GGCAACTGCACGGGTCCACATGTTGCCTGTGAAACTTGCAACATGTTTGGTCCAGAAGAACTTGTACTTTTGGTACTCTACAATCACATCACTCACTCTACTCCATTCTCAAATTATTTCATTTCGAATGTGCTCTCTTAATGATCAATGAAATATATATATGGTTATATTTCGGGATGACCATTTTTTGATTTTTTTGTTAAATTAACATGCACACGCTCTATTCTCATTCTTTGCTTCAACTTTATTATTATTCTTATGAAGTGAAAAATGAATATACAGTGCATGTATTTATTTGGGGGAAAAAAAAGATGACCATCCTGAAATATAACAATATCTGTTTCAACACATGATTTCACATCAGGAAACTTCCAAAACAAATACATAAATGAAATGTGTGTGTGTGTGTGTGTGTGTGTGTTATATTATACTAGCAGCTAAGCCCGGTTTCACCCGGTCAGAGAACGACGTGAAGAGAGAAACGAAAACATAAAAAAGAGGAAGAAGTGGATACGAAGTGGTGTTTGGGCGACGGATCTTGGTAGAAAAAAAAGAATGTCCTGGTGAGTTAGTAAGGAGAGCAAAGCAAGATTGGACTTACGTGGGCTGGCAGGACGATGAAAAAATTGCGGAGTTGA
>NC_068981.1:104502113-104509550 GCF_001194135.2 Octopus bimaculoides
GATAGCAAATATCTCCAAATTGATTAGAAATGCATAAATTTAATAATAACAATGTTTTTGAGATTCCGGTTCGAATGACATGAGTGTTTTTGTTTCACTTTTGACACGTAATACTTAAATAGTGGGAGATATGATGTTGCTGTGGGCTGGAAGTATGCAAGAAGTTAAAATTTTTTTTGACTAAAACACAACCAGGACTCTAAGTAAGGCATGTGTAAAATTTGAATGAAATTGGTTGTGTAGTTCTGGAGTTTTAGGGATTCACACAGACATACATTCTCAATTTTATATATATATGCATGGAACTTACAAAAGGAGTAGTGAATAAATTATTGAGTTCATGATATTCCACTGATGATCCCAGCAGCTTCTTCTCCACTGTGATTACATACACGAATTCCTGAAAAGGACATTCCATGAACCCATTCTAGGGATCAGAAATCAAATTTATATTAATCCTTTTCAGAATTGTAGCACGGGAATATAGTGTTGGTGCCTTATTCTACTTCCAATAGTGTTAGGCCAGTGGTTTTCAATCTTTTTGACTTCATGACATACTAGAGATCAAATGAAAAATTATAGGTTCACTTCACATAAAATTTTAAAATAAATTATAAAATAAACTTCAACACATAGTTTCTGGTTCAGTTCCACTGCATGACACCTTGGGCAAATACGCACACACACACACACACATATATATATATACATATATATATATATATATATATATATATATATATATATTGATAGAAAGGACAACAAAAGAAAGAAAGAGACCTCGATATTATGTACATAGAGGAATTCATCTGTAAAAATATGTGACACTTATTCGGTAGCCATGATAAAACTCCGAGTTTCGCATGCCAGAGTGGGAACCCACGCCGCTATCTCTTCAGTTATCCGGCCATTGAAAATTCCTGATATATATACATCATCCTTTAACGTCCATTTTCCATGCTGGCATAGGCTGGCCAGTTTGAGCAGAGCTGGCAAGATGGACAGCTGCACCGGTTTCTATTCTGATTTGGCTTGGTTTCTACAGCTTGATGCCCTCTCTAATGTCAACTACTTTATCTAGCATGTGCTGGATGCTTTAAATGTGGCACTGCCATGAGCACTTTTATGTGACACTGACACAAGTGCTTCTCATGTAGCACCAGCACAGGGCTCTTGCAGGTCAATCTTCTTCATCAGGGGGAGTGGCCTTAACATTTCTGTTGCCTTATGTTTATGTGTGTTTGTATTTGTGCCCCACCACTGCTTGACAACTGGCATTTGAGTTTGGCATAAAAGACTGATAGAATAAGTACTGGATAGGATACAAGACTATCAAAGGTAAATTTTCCCCTATGAAGACTGGTGTCTATTTTGTTTGCCATTTAAGTAGATTGTAGTAAGAAAAGTCAAGTGACTGATTTCAGAGTTATTTTGAAACAATTGATATAGGATAGGAACTTTTATTCCAAAATTGCTATTGTTATAGCAACAACTATAGGTGTATCAAAAATATAGCAACTATAAGTGTGTCAAAAATACAGATATTAGCTGCAACAGCAACTATAATCATATCAAGAATACAAATATCATCTATATCAACAATTATACTTGTATCGAAAATATAAATATCAACAACAATCTCTTAAGGCATTGAAAAACTAAAAATCAACAATTATAGTCATGTTAAAAACAGAGATATGAATACAATAATTATAATATCATTCTCTGGCCCCACATTGTAATGGTGCCAGATGTTACCAGAAGTGTGAGTAGTTAAAAGGCATTTAGCAATACACAATGCCAAAACTTCCCTCAAGCTAAAAAAATGTGTACCACAGAGTGAAGTGCAGTTCCTTACTGTAGGCAGTGGAGACACTGTATAATTAGTGCTTTAAGTGTGTGTAGTAATGGACTTAATCCTGCCAGTGGAGGAAGCCCATGCAGGAAGAAAGAGGTTTTGCAGTAGCAGTAAACAGAATAATAAAACAGATGTCATATCCAAAATGTCAATTCTGTATCTTCACAAGTCTGAATCTGAACACTGCATGCCAGAATGTACGACAAAGATCAGCATTTTCTGGAGACAAACTCTATTAGCTGTCCTTAAGCATTTAATTAAATACTTCTCTCATTAAATGAAGTAAAGTTATTCAAAACAACAGCAAGAAGAACATAGTTTTTATTACTATATTATCAATGCTAGACAGCATCCTTTGAAATTCTCTCTTTATCCTAATCTTTTTCTGATAGATGCAGATCAACAGATGTTCAAAATGAACTTCAGCTATACCAGTGTCCCTACCCAAGGTGGTCCTATGAAAATCACAGACAGTATCTCCCCTTTAATTTAAATAAAACACAAATTAAAATTCTTACTCTGAGTATGGGAACAGTACGTAAATGAGAGAGGATTGCAATAGATAAGCAGTCTTTTCCTTGAATAAACATTAGTACTATGGACTGGGAAAACTTGCGTGAATGGGGAATTGCTAGTCTTACTCTAAACTGATGTCCAGGTTTGTACATGCTTATGCAGATGACAGCTCATCCTTGATTGATGGAGTTCTTATGCAGAATGAGGTACCTGAGGTACTTCATCTCAGCCATATTATAATCAAAGATGATTTAACTGTAATTACATGGCCTTACATTATTGGCTAAAAAAAATCGGTAGGTGACGGTTGAGGAAAATTTGGCTGTTATTTCTAGCAGATTGGTAGATCACAAAGCGGCTTCTTTCATTAGCGCTTAACAAGTTGTTCAAAGATGAAGTGCGTTCTTACCATGACCATCACGTCTTAAACTTGTAGGGTGTGATGTAAAGTAGATTTGACTGCTGTTTCTAGCAGTTAGAGCAACCCTCTCTTTTCCTTCGTGTATCAGATTTTTAATCGAATGATTTCCATTAAATTACATTTTATCGAAGCGACTTTTCATAGAATAATTCTATATATAGTTTTATAGAATTTTTTGTCCACTCTAGCTCTAAACTATCGTCTCGACAAGCAGTTGGATGGAGTTGCGTAATAAACACTCAGTCACCGTAACTTTCTTTTCCAGAGAGAATTTCTTCGGATTTCTATGCTTTAAATATTGAAGATTACGATTCTGTAACTTTTTTCCCCAACAAATTCTAGTTTTTTTTTCAGTGCCCAAAATCCTAACCTTACTTCAATCTTAACTAACCTTAAAATCTGGCCTTTTTTCTTTTCCTTTTCAGAATCGTAATTTCCCATAAATAAAACAGTATACTCTCGATAAACAATGAATATACACTTAGAAAACAATTTGATAAAAGTCGTGCTATGGGTTACCTCGAACACAGTAAAATGCGGCGAGCTGGCGGATTCGTTAGTACGCCGGGCAAAATGCTAGGCGGCATTTCGTCCGTCTTTACGTTCCTAGTTCACATATCGCGGAGGTCGACTTAGCCCTTCATTCTATGGGATTAAATAAAATAAGCACTCGTTGAGCACTGGGATCGATGTAATCGACTAATCGTTCCCTGCAATTTTCTGGCCCTGCGCCTAAAGTAGAAAAGGATTATTATAACACTAGAGTTTCACACACGTAATATAATGAGTTGAACGGCTAACTTCGATTATCCATATGATTAGTAGGCAAAAACTCTCTGTTGGGGTATTTAAATTCTGAAACCAACGAAGAGAGAGATAACCCCACCAAAAATCAATTTTCGAGTGCTAATTCGCAACTGTTTGTGTGCGCACGTATGTGTATTTATATATTTGTGTGCTCGCATTTGTGCTTGTATCTCTAAGTCAGGTGCTCTCTTCTATTGACGTTCCTCATGACAACATCAATCGTATACATGGTTATAGTAGAGCTCTATATTAGCCATCCTTTATATGTAAGCTACATTCTGATTGGCTGACAATGCGTAAATTACAAGATGGCGATGATATCTGTAGTCGAGTCTCCTATTTTTGATCGGAGTGCATTCGTCTCTTGACGGACACTGTACCTCATTGCACGACTCATAATACGGACTTATTATATATATACTTATACACCGTTTACCACCACCCCTCTCGGCTAAAAAAAAAAAAAAACTAATTAAACAAGCGAGACTAAATAATTATATTTATTTCGTCACCAACTTGATATTTGCATCTTTTTTCGTCTTTTAGAAAAAGGTAGATTTCCAAACTTTTATTCTATTATTGGTCTTAGCAATTAAATTAAATTTTGGTGTTTTGTTGATTTGACAAACCACGTCTGGCTACATAAGATACACCCCTTTACGATGTCTTTATACATTGCTTTTAAAACCCACCCCTATTTATGTTTTTGGAAATTTTGCTTTATTCCTTTTTTCTTTTCTTTCATTTATAAATAATTCTTTTAAATATTTTCCTTAAGAATCAAATCGATTATTATTTAAAACATACTTCATTTTAAAGCTAACAATTTAATATTTTTTTTCTGTTTTTTTCCCATGCTGTGCATATTTTACATCTTGTATATTCCCATTATGTTTTAAACTCTAGATTGTTTCTCCACTACCTTACAATATATGTTAGGTTGTATTTCTTTTACAGAAAAACATTTAACCAACTTATATTAATTCTTACATGAGAGATAAATTATAAACCAGTTTCTTTCGTTGGTTAACAATATATTCTAATATATCTTACCGTATACATTTATAATATTCTCAGTCTTGAAGATCATTTGGTCAACTATTAATTGTATCTACTTTTTAAAGACATAGATCGAATGTAAATGGATTTATTTACTAAGATGGATTCAGTTTGCGGTAAGTATTGTCAGATGTTACATCGTTACGCTAAATTAACATGTTAGCATTTCGAGCTCTATAACACCAGCAATGTGTGTGTATGTATGCCTGTCTGTATGTGTGTGTATTCAATTGCCTTTTCCATCTTATATTGTTAGAGAAAATGTTATTCTGTGTGAAAGTGATGTGTCGAATGAAAGGCTACTTGTTATTGACATTTAACCCATTTCATTTTCAACATTCCACCCTCCTGTTGTTTACAAGAGAGATATATAGGTCGTATATCTCCTGTTTTACAGAATCGGCATCCAAAAATGTACGTGTATAGATGAGTGTGACATATTTAACGAATTTGTTGTTATTATTGGGGTGAATACGGTAGATTGGTGAAATCGTTAGAGCGTCTGACAAAAAAGGCCTTGCAATATTTATTTACAATTCTTTACGTTGTGATTTCGAATCCCGCCGATGTCATTTTTACCTCTCATTCCCCGAGGGGTCGATAAAATAAAGTATCAATCAGCTAACAGGGGTGAGTATGAGAGTTAATGGTAACGATTCATCCTTTCCTCTCAAAATTGCTGGCCTTGTGTTTTAATTAGAAACTGTTAATGGAGTAACAAAAACGATAGAGTACTGTAGTATTGTCTAATCTTGTCGCCCTACAAGGGTCGTCACTGCTTTTGTTTTGATCTCTATAATTTCGCGACCTTGTACCAATGTAAGAAGTCATAATTCTTGTTCCTTTTCTTGTTGTTTAGTAATATCAGTGTTATTAAGATGCAAATGTTTCGGTCTTGTTAAAACCACAATTAGCTTTCTCTGGAATTAGATTCTATGTTATATAAAACTGTGTGCATGTGTAATACTTACACGCTCACTTTCCTACTTTTGTTGACAGGTGTGTACGTACGTGTCTGTCGGTCTGTATGTATGTACACGTGCACGTTACGAAGGCATAAATACATATACATGTATACATGCTTACATATTTAATTCATGTTCTACAAAGTTGTGTGTGTGTGTATTTAATACGGATTACTAAAATTTGGTATTTCTACGACTTCATTTGCTGAGTATAGGTGGCCGGTCCATCACACAACGAAGCAATTAGCTTTCTGCCAAGATGATTAATACTATACGTATATACATGAATTTTTGTGATATGTCACTCCATGCTAACCACGCATGTATTTACATATGCCTGCATATGTATTTAAAGTGCATATTGTCGACTGAATATAGTGTACTAGGGAAATCGTTGGTACATGTCTTGTTAGCATGAAATGTGTTGTTCAAGATGAAGGCAACCGGCTCCAAGTAGACCCTGTAAGGTGGTTTTTTGCTCAATGCTAAGTCAGCTCTGATCGAACAGACTTTTGATTAGAAATATTCAAACCATTGCCTTTTATTTCCTTTCTGCTCTGAGCTATGGTGTTTCTAGTTTTACATTATCTAAGATGTCTTTGTATTAAGAAGGTAGGATATTATTTCATCGAGATTTAACTGCTGTTTCTAGTAGTTGGAGTGACTACATACATCACGGCACTCTTCTTGTTCTCTACTGTAAATACTAGATTGAAAGTAGTGTTTCTTTCACCCTATGGAGATATACATCATCGGCTTAACACTACAAAAATGACGAGAAAAGCTTTAAAAAAATAATAAAAGATTTGTTACCTATTTACAAACTTATATCTATGTTTTAAAACCACAACTGTTTAAACAACTATTTTCATTTGCCATGGTGTGTGTGTGTGTGTAGGCCTATGTAATGTCTCTGGATAATGCTTCAAAGCTTCAGTACCAGATCATTGCAAAGAAAGTGAACAGATGATGTGTGCATGTTAAGAAAAGGTTCAGATGTGATTTAACCTTCATCATATACTTTAATATCTGAACCGATAAAACCGCCTTGGTTCATTTCTAAATACGTATGCATAAATTTTTCTGAAGGATTCTGTCTCTTAGTTATGCTCACCATACATGTGCATATAAACAACTACACATACATTTTTATATATCTCAAATGGTAGACTGGCTTTTGAGCCACCCTGTATTTTGTGTGTGTGTGTGTGTGTGTGTGTGTGTCCGTGCGCACATCACAATAGTTGTTGTCGAATGGAAGAAAGAGAACTCAATACCAGAGCTTTAGTTGAGATTACTTAAGATCCGTCATAGGCAAGGTTTCCCATGAGCATAGAAAAATGTATTCGTTCACACACAATCAACTGTGATACGATTGGGTATTGTTTTGTGCAATCATTGTCAAAATTACTTACACTTGTCATTTTGTTCTTTAATAGGGAAGAAGAAAATGACAAGAATTTCTAAGTAACAATGACATAATTGCAGTGGTTAAGAAGTTCATTTCACAAACTCTTGGTTTTAGGTTCATTTCTCCGTTGTATAGAGCAAATGTCTTCTACTGTAGACAGAGGCCAGCCTAAACCATGCAAATGGGTTTGGTAGACGGAAAGTGAAAGAAGCTTGTTGCGTGTGTATAATATCTGCGCACATCTTCGTGTGTGTATGTATGTAATATCTGCGTGCATCTTCATGTTTGTGTGTGTGTTTCTTTGCCTGACATGATAGAAGCAAGCGCCACTGTCATACAAGCGGTGTCCCTCGTTTTTAGTCTTCTGTGAAAACATATCCAGCTAACGTTGGTGGGGGGG
>NC_068981.1:104510021-104517572 GCF_001194135.2 Octopus bimaculoides
CGACGCTCTTCCGATCTATATATGTATTTATATATGTATTTATAGATTTATACCAAAATTTGGTAAAAATATTGTATCTGTTATCAAACGTAGCAAAATTCTCCCATGTGAGTTTTTGTATGTATATCAATTTAAATAAGAGCTAAAATATGATCCATTGCAAAAACTTTATTATGACCTATGATCATATCGATGCAATATCCAGACCAACTCATGCATATTATAAAATATGGAATATTGTATCTCTTCAGGGTCAGATTAATTCATAGCAGACAGTAAAAACAGACGACATTCATAGTTGTCCTAGAATTACATATATATAAACAAGTTGAAAAGACATGATACGTATTGAAACTGTATAGCATGTCAGTCTTGAAACCGTTAGAAGGCAGAGTAAATGAGAAGTAATGCTAAGTTATGATGTTATCCTATGAAGTTAAATAGCGAACAAGTACGGGACGCTGTACATTTCAAAAAAACCGTTGGACTTATGAAAATAAATAAAAAAACCAAGACCGAAGAAAAAACCGTTAGGTGTTAAAAATATATTTTTTTACACAAGTTAATGGTCAAATAGAATTAAATATATATATATATATATATCTTGTTTCAATCATTACACTGTGGCCATGCTCAGGCACTGCTTTGAGGAATATTAGTTGGATAAATTAGCCCAGTACTTTTTTTTTAACTCTTTGAGCTCTGACCTTCTGAATCTTATTTAACCATATACCTGGCACTCCACCGGTGCTACTGTATAGAGAAATATGGTACAAAGAAAAATAAAGCCATCCACCAGTAAACTGGTGCTATGAGCTCAAAGGGTTAAGCCTGGTACTTATTCTGTTGGTCTCTTTTGCTGAACCACTAAGTTGTGGGGGCATAAACACACTGATACCAGCTATCAAGCAGTGGTAGGGGACAAACGCAGACACAAAGACACACATGTCTATCTATATATATATATATATATATATATATCGTCTTTCAGTTTCCGTCTACCAAATCCACTCACCAGACTTTGGTCAGCCCAAGGCTATAGTAAAAGATACTTGTCCAAGGTGTCATGCAATGAGACTGAACACTGAACCATGTGGTAGGGAAGCAAACTTCTAACCACACAGCCACTCATGCAAATGAGTGGACAAATGAAAGATGCACTCAACACATTTGGTAGGAGTACATATATTGGTTTCAAATTTTGGCACAAGGCCAGCTATTTTGGTGGGAGGATAAGTCGATGAGACTGACCCCAGTGTTCAACTAATACTTATTTTATTAACTCTGGAATGATGAGAGTCATAGTCAACCTTAGTGAAATTTGATCTCAGAATGTAAAGATGGATGAAATGCTGATAAGCATTTTCCTTGGCATGCCAAGGATTCTGCTAGCTCACCACCTTAGGAATACATATATTACAACTTATTAATAGGTTGATTTGGCTCCATACACCTTAAGCTCATCACTTAGATTGATGTTTAATGTGCATGGAACCAACCAAATTGTTCTTAAATACACACATACACACACACACACACACATGGCTGAATTTCTTCAGTTTTTAATCTACCAAAGCTACTCACAAGGCTTTGGTTAGCTCAAGGCTATAGTAGATATTTGCTCAAGGTGCTCTGTTGTGGGACTGAACACACTTTCGGCAGATGTCTTTTACTATAACCCCTTGTATGTATATCTCTCCCCCCCCCTCTCTCTCTCTCTCTCTTTCTCTCTCTCTCTCTCTCTCTCTCTCTCTCTCTATGTATATGTATATATATATATATATATATATATATATCTTTTCACACATACATACAAAGTGTGTGTTTGTATATATCTTTACAAGAAAAAAACCTGTGAAACATCCAATGAATTAACAATACTAAAATATGTGATGTGAGTTCACATGATCTATATGCTTCCAGATAACTACTATTAGATAAAAGAAAGAATATGTCTATATATTTCTTTTATTCTTTTACTTGTTTCAGTCATTTGATTGTGGCCATGCTGGAGCACTGCCTTTAGTTGAGCAAATCGACCCCAGGACTTATTCTTTGTAAGCCTAGTACTTATTCTATTGGCCTCTTTTACTGAACTTCTAAGTTATGGGGACGTAAACCCACAGTTGTCAAGCGATGTTGGGGGTACAAACACACAAGCACATACACACACATCCATATATATATATATATATATTTATATTATATGACAGGCTTCTTTCAGTTTCCGTCTACCACATCCACTCACAAGCCTTTGATCGGTTCAAGGCTATTGATTAAAATCGTAATTGTTATTGGATTTAAATACATTTCATATTACAAGTCTTACAACAAACTGATTAGAAATACTTTTCAAATCTCCCTGAAATCAAACTACCATCTCAGAAAAGGTTGGACATATTGGATGATGTAGCATACACTGTACATAAATTATGTTTTGCCAGAAACGAAGATGGAATGGTCATGACCGGATTGCCTTTTGGTTATAGGTCTGCTCTAGCATGGTTGACTTCAAGCAAGACAAATTTAATATATTTATTGTACAAGGTAGAGAGCTGACAGAATCATTAACATGCCAGACAAAATGCTTAACTGTATTTTGTCTGTCTTTATGTTTTGAGTTCAAATTCTGCTTATATTGACTTTACCATCAGGGTTGATAAAATAAGTACCCGTTGACCATTTGGGTTGTTGTAACTGACTTAGCCCCTTCCCCAAACTTGCTAGCCTTGTGCCAAATTTTGAAATCAATATATTAACAGAATTGTAAAATTTTATGAAAATATTCCAAATGTTTATCTTCTAGTTTGTTTGATTGCATTCGTGCACACATTTATATAGGGATATATAGTGATATGGTGTGGAAAAATAAACAATAGAAGATTTGTTACAGTTCAATATGTCATTTCTATCTGGTTGTCTAATTTCCACAGAGGGAACCTTCTTGTTTAAGCTCTGATCGGAATCACTGATTGAATATTAAGGTGTTTCAATGTTGTATATATAAAATTACAATATTTGAGGGAGATCTAGCTGTTATTTCTTGCAGCACCATACAGATTCTCTTTCTTCTTTAAAGATAGCTGCAAGAAGGTGGTATTTTTAAAGGATAGAATACAAATGTAGTTAACTAAATTAGTTTGGTATATAATAGCATATTTATATATTTAAAATAAAATTTGTTTTAAACATGTAATAGCTGCAGGCATAGCTATGTAGTTAAGAAGTTCACTTCAAAGGCACATAGTTTTGGGTTTGATGCCATTGTATGGCACTTTGGGCAAGTATCTTCTACTATAACCTTGGGTTGACCTATACTTGTATATAAAATTTGATGAATAGAAACCAAATGGAAGCTTATGTATGTATGTGTGTGTGTGTGTATATATATACACATGCATGTGTGTGTGTGTGTATGTGTGTCCTGTGCAGGTGGCATGTAAAATACACCATTTGAGCTTGACCGTTGCCAGTACTGCCTGACTGGCCTTCGTGCTGGTGGCATGTAAAAGCACCCGCTACGCTCTCAGAGTGGTTGGTGTTAGGAAGGGCATCCAGCTGTAGAAACTCTGCCAAATCAGATTGGAGCCTAGTGTAGCCATCTCGTTTGCCAGTCCTCAGTCAAATCATCCAACCCATGCTAGCATGGAAGGCGGACATTAAACGATAATGATATATATACACACACATGTGCCCATCCATCCATCCAACTCTCTCTCTCTATACTCACACATACATGCGTGTGTGTGTGTGTGTGGATGGTCTTTTTATTGAAACCACTTAGGCAGTAGTGATATTGTTTATGTCTTAAAGGTAGGAAGCTGGCAGAATCCTTACTGGGAAAAATACTTAGTGGCATTTCCTTTGTCTTTATGTTTTGAGTTCAGATTCTGTTGAGGTCGACTTTGCCTTTCACCCTTTCAGGGTTGATAGCATAAGTACCAGTTGAGTATTGAGCTTGATGTAATCAGCTTAGCCCATCGCTGAAATTGCTGGTCTTGTGCCAGAATCTGAAACTGCTATTGTTTATGTCTTACATATTTACATAAATAAAATGCTCAATGGTTTCACATGTGGAAATGTGGAATAAATCACCTTATTGAAAAACAGCAAAGTGTAAGTGTTAGAGCATTTAGCCATTGAATACTGTATCAAAAAGTCTTAATCAATTCATGCCTAAAAAAATCAAATGTAAAAATGGTAATAATAATATCAATGTTTAAAGCATTTTTAGTTTTGATTTGAGAAAAGTTAAGTGAATTCATTGTCTCAATATATATATCGTAGAACAAGATTACCTTGCTCCAGGATATATTTATATATTTCATCATGTCCTATATTCATTTCTGTCAGATTCACACCTGTTACAGTGTTTTACTATTAGTTCTACTTTCTGTATATTATGTAACTGCCTGAAGCTAGCTAAAAACCTTGATTCATTGCACTACATTTAGTCCAGCCTGTGGTACATCAAAGAAGACATTATATGTCTACTGGGAGGTGTTTCTACTAGTGTACTTGTTCAATAGACTCACTTGCTTGAATTTAATTTAAAAGTAAGTGTTAACTTGGGTTTAGCCGTATTGATATCTGGAATTGTGTATGTGTGTGGTGGGGATAAGTTACGAGGTTCATATCTTCCTAAAGATCATTATCAGAGTAGGTATAGTTAACTGCAATTTAGAATTGATCAAAGGTTACAGACCGTATTTGATGGGAATGTACCACTAATACTATAATGCTCACTGCTCATCACTGCCTGTAAAGCCAGGCTAATTAAACTGATTCAACACTGCTGTTAAGTGTTGATGTTTAACTACGGTTTATATATGCATTTAGGGAGCAGTTGTGGGATTGGATGTTAAATATTCCCTTTGCATTGATTCTTATCAACTGAAACTGTTAATGTTTGTATCTATTGTATGCACTGGCTTAACATACAAAGCATGACTCAACTAGATTTATCTTATGCCTGTGAAAAGGTAGTCTAATATTGTATCAACTCTTCTACAAACTTTCTGCATTTACAAACAAGTGCGTACCTGTTTGATTATGTGATTAATTTCTGTTGAATCTCCTTTCTCTATTGCTTATTGAATAAAAAACAAGTTGCAATGGGAGTTCTTCAGACACAAATCAACTCTGCACTGCAAATAGCTAAAGGTTTGTTAGACAGTACACTGCTTTTTTCAATAGTGATATGTATCTATTTCACAGTACCTATTTATAATGTAGTTAACTGAGCCAGTGAAACTTGGCCATCAACACAGTGGTTACACATTGACTATTACTCTGCTGAAGTGATACTCTGTCAATTTAGTATGTTCTGACTCCAGTTATCTCTTTTTGGAATACAATAAAAATATTTGCTTTAACATATTAACTTAGCAGACAGGAAACACCTTAATTGCTTGGAAACAATACATAATTCGATGGTGGTCTGGTATAGTGTGGCTGGACTTAACTTGACTTGAGTGAGCCTGGACTTGTGTGCAAATAAAATCTCCCCTAACTTATTCTTAACCCTTCAGCATTTAAACTAGCCATATCTGACCCAAATATTCTACCTGTTTTATGTTTAAACTGGCCAGATCTGGCCACTCACACCTATCCTACAATGTCCTTCTAAAAATAAACAATCACATCATCAAAATCTTGAATCTATGAGATAATGTATGATTAAATCAAAACAGTATGAATAAATAAGCATTATATTTGACAAAATAATCTGAACAGTAAGAAAGAAAGAAATATTAGGTCTAATGTTAGTTGAACTCAGAATTTAAAAGAACAAAACTAATTACTTTAATGCATTTGATCTGCATATCTGACACATTAAGCCACCTCCATTACTCTTAGCTCACTTTATAATTGAATGCTTTGTTGGCTTACATTGCTGAGTTCAAATTCGTTTGCAAACAAAACAAAAAGGAGAAATATCTTCCAAAAGCTTAACACCATGATAGCTGGAATAGTTTTGATGAGTTTTTTTGTATGATGGACTGTTTTACATCACTTATCACATGGTTTCTATTTATATTTAGTCTGTTTCTTGACTTAGAAAGGGAACATTTGTGTGAGTGTTTTGTTTTTTGTATTTGGCATTTTATTAAATCAAGCTTAAACACTTTTAACTTGAATATTCTAGTTATACGCAGTTGAGTGTTGGACAAGCTGTGTGTATAGGAACACAATCAGTTGACCTAAATCTTAATATGACCTTAAGGATCTTTGATCAGTTGTGGTGGGTTGAGACTCAAAGCTGACCTTGACTGTATTTGAACAAAAAATGTAGAAGGGTAAAATCAAACATTGCATTATGTTCAGTTCAATACTCAACTGTTTCTGCTCCTCCAGTGCTCTCACTTGTAAAGACCCCACCCTGGTAAAGGTGTGTAAAGACCACACCATGGGATTGCATCTAGGAAGTTACCCTCTGAGGCACAAGTCTTGGCAAGGTTGTTTATGGAAGACGAGCAGTCGCCCATGCATACCAGCCTTCCCTCTCCTTGCCACCAATGTTATCCAAGGGAAAGGCAAAGGCCAATACAGCTTGACACCAGTGATGTCGCAACTCATTTCTACAGTTGAGTGAAATGGAGCAACATGAAATAAAGTGTCTTGGTCCAGGAATCGAACTCATGACCTCATGATTGTCAGCCCAATACTCTAACCACTTAGCCATGTGCCTTCACAGATTCACTTGCACTATATGTGTAATTTCTTATTGTTTCTTAGTTCCGAGCCATCCCTAACTGGACAAACCTCTGATCAAAGGTATTCAAGGTGTCATTAGCTTGTCTTTATAGAGGTGTCTTAGACTACATTATCTAATGTGTTCCTGTCTTATTTAAGAGAATAGGGTGGTGAGTCTCAGTCTCTTTAATTTTATGGCATTATGAAGGTTAAACAAAAAATTACTGGCACACTTTTCCTGGAAAGTTTACTACAAACCCTGTTTCAAAGTTAAAAATTAGGGAAACTATATTGTTAACTATTGTTTACCTTGTTTAATTAATCACATACCCGCCTTTTATCTTTAATTTGTTTCAATCACTGAACTGCAGTCATGCTGAGATGTAGTTGAACAAATTGAGCCCAGTACTTATCTTCAAGTCTGGTATTTATTCTAGTGGTCTCTTTTGTGAAGCTAAGTTATGGGGATGTAAACAAACCAACACTAATTGTCATATGGTGAGAGACATACACATAAGTGTATATACACACACATACACACACACAAGAAGTTTCTACACAGTTTCCATCTATCAAATTCACTCACAACATGTTGGTCGGCCCAGGGTTATTGTAGAAGACACTTGCTAGAGGTGCTGCACAGTGGGACTGAACTTGAAATCATATGGTTGCAAAGTGAGCTTTTTAGCCACACAGCCATACCAACATTCTGCAGTACACTGTTTGTGATCCATTGCTGTAGGGTATGATTTCAGGGATACTTGGCTGCTATTTCTAATAAATCCAGTGACTATGTGGAGGCTCTCTCATTGGCTGTTTTGTGATGAAGTGAATGTTGGTTACTATATATATATA
>NC_068981.1:104517652-104527201 GCF_001194135.2 Octopus bimaculoides
ATATATATAGTAGGCCCCAATTTTGGTGACTTGGAACTTGTGCCATTGTATGTCAGGAATTTTAATAATCCTGCTGAATTAGAATACTTTATGGTGAATCTATTGTAATCTTTCTGTGTTAGTTTTATAGTTTGTATAGTATTGGGCTTTTTTCATTGTCTTTGTGATTGTTTTTAATTTTGTATGTGTTATGGTGTGGAATTCTCATAGAAACTTAACCATAGTTGAACATCATTGGAGACAAGTCTTGTGCTCATACTTGACATTAAACATTTTGTCCAGGATTGCATCCTTCTCACATTCTTTCACTGTTCACTTTTCTTGCAAACATTGCCCTCCAAATTAATGTTCCAAATGAACATTTAATAGCATCAGTTTCACAAGTCTGGTGGGTGGGGGACATACACACAGAGAAAAGGTCATGGTTACTAGCTTTCTTTGCTGTGTAACTTGTACATCATCATCATCATTTGTACACCCACTTTTCCATGCTTTCTGTGGGTCAGATGGAATTTTGTTGAGGCAGATTGTCTATGGTCAGATGCCATTCCTGTTACTAACCCTTACTTTTTCCGAAGTAAGGTAATATTTTCCCATTATCAGACATGTTGGGAACGACGGACACCACTTGCATGATGATAACATTCATTGTTTACAACAATCACGCAGATATAGTAACACACACGTGCATACACACATACACACGAGAGGCTTTTTCCAGTTTTCATCTACCAAATTCACTCAAGGCTTTGGTTGGCCTGGGGCTATAGTAAAAAACACTTGTCCAATGTGCCACACAGTGGTATTAAACCCAAAACTTTGTGACTAGGAAGCAAACTTACTACACATCTATGCCTATGCCTACATATTTTTTATTGAAAATCTATCAGCTCACTTATTGCTGTTAGTGTTTCTACGTGGTACGTCATCATCATCATCGTTTAATGTCCGTTTTACATGCTAGCATGGGTTGGATGGTTTGACTGGGGTCTGGGAAGCCAGGAGGCTGCACCAGGCTCCAGTCTGATCTGGCAGTGTTTCTACAGCTGGATGCCCTTCCTAACGCCAACCACTCCGTGAGTGTAGTGGCTGCTTTTTATGTGCCACTGGCACGGAAGCCAGTCAAGGTGGCACTGGCACCAGTCACGTTCGGATGGTGCTTTTTACGTGCCACTGGCACAGGTATCACAACTACAATTTCCATTTGATTTTCATTTTAATGTTGATGTACTTGACTCAATAGATCCCCTCAAGCACAGCAGGTCACCCTATGATCCAAGGTACTTTTGAGTGGGCTGGTTATGTGACACTGGTGTAGGTTACAGCTGTGAACTCACTCTATTTGCTGGGTCTTCTCAGTCACAGCATATCTCCAGAGGTCTCTGTCTTTTGTCATTGCCTCTGTGAGGCCCAACATTGGAAGGTCATGCTTGACCATCTCATCCCATGTCTTCCTGGGTCTACCTCTACTCCAGATTCCTTCAACTGATTGGGAGTGGCACTTCTTCACACGTCTCTCCTCATCCATCCATAGTAATATGACCATACCAGCACAAACGTCTCTCTTGCATGCCACATCCAATGCTTCTTATGTCCAACATTTCTCTCGCGCTTACACTCTGTTGTATGTGCACACTGGCATTACACATCCAGCGGATCATTCTAGCTTCATTTCTTTCGAGCCTACGCATGTCTTCCACAGTCACGGCCCATGTTTCACTGCCATGAAGCATGGCAGTTAGCACACATGCATCTTACAATCTACCTTTCACTCTGAGTGAGAGGCCCTTTGTCACCAGTAGGGGTAGAAGCTTTCTGAACTTTGCCCAGGCTATTCTTATTCTAGTGGTAACACTCTCTGACCATCCACCCCCACTACTAACTTGGTCACCTAGGTAGCGGAAGCTATCAACTACTTCTAGTTTCTCCCCCTGGAGTGTGATGGAATCTGTTTTCTGAGCATCTGCGGTGTCTATTGCCCCTGTGCATCTGCCGCACACGAAAGCTATCTTCTTGGTTAATCTTCCCTTGATGTTGCTGCACCTCTTATGTGTCCATAGCTTACACTGGGTACCTCTTATGGAGTTTCTACCTACACCTTTTCTACACATCGAGCAGGGCCACCTACCTGAGGGGGTATGTGTGCAGCATCTATTCTGGCTTCTTGATTTCTGATTTGAAATCTCATTGTGGCCAATTTTGTTTTTCACCTTTTCAAGGTTGAAAAACATTAATACTCTAGGGCAGTAGACTGACAGAATTATTAAAGTATCAGGCTAGTTACTTGTAATAATTGTTCTAGCACTCTGTTCTGAGTTCAAATCCAGCTGTGGCCTATTTGACTGTTTAACTTAGTGTAACACCACTATTTAGTAACACCAGCACCCTTGTGTGTGTTTAGTGGAGATAACTCTTTTGTAAACATTTGGGCTAGGTTTCTATTTTGAGGATGCCTTCCTTCCTCTCTTCTCCCCATCATGGAGGCCCTGTAAAGGGCCAGGAACATTGCCCCTCTATTTTAACTACTTGATTAAAAACTGTGTGTGTGTGTGTGTGTGTGTGTGTGTGTGTGTGTGTGTGTGTGTGTGTGTGTGCATATAGAGAAAGATTTATTTCTATATAGGAAATATGAAAATGCTTTGGGTCAATGTATCACGTACATTTTTATTTTATTGATTTATTATTGATAGGTTTCCATAGCTATATAATTAATCTTTCTTAAAGAATTCTGAAATCATTTCTCATTTTATATTTGATATCTACAAATGTTTTCATTATTCTAAACATTTTCACATGTTTCACTTAGCTCTTTGATACTAACCAACCAATGACTGCCCCTAGTTCTATGAGTGGTTTACCCCTTTAGCATTCAGAATTACTCTATCAAATGTAATGCTTATTTATTGACATTATCATCATTATCATCATCGCCATCATCATCATCATCATCAAATGTCTGTTGCCCATGCTGGCATGGGTCAGACAGTATGATCTGAGCTGGCAAGCTGGGTGGGGCTACACCAGACTCCAGTTTGGTTCAGCATGTTTTCTATGGCTTGATGCCTTTCCTAATGCCAACTACTTTTCAGAGTGTGCTGGGTGCTTTTGCATGACACCACACAGACACTTTTATGTGGCACCACACAGGCACTTTTATGTGGCACCGCATGGGTTCTTTTACTTGATGCTGCACAAGCGCCTTTACATGGCCTGTGCGGTGTCACGTAAAAGGGCCTGTGTGGTGTCATGTAGAAGCACCCATGCAGCACATTGACATTATTTTGAATTAATCATACATTTTCTTGTGGCTTTGAGATTTCAATGATGAGATATTTTCTTTTTCAGAACACCATTGTAGGATAAGTGTGAGAGGCTGAATCTGGCCAGTCCAAACATAAAACAGGTAGAATATTTGGGATGGATATAGCTGGTTTAAATGCTAAAGGGTTAAAGTCATCTAAATTCATATTAATTTATATTTCAATTACCAACTGAATAATGACAGTTATTTTACTAAATTCTTCATTAATTTCAAAATTAATTGAAGCAAAAGCAATGTTTCAACAGAATTGTAGTAACAAAAGGGTTAATTGATGAAAGCTACTAATACCTAAGCAACAAATATATCATCCCTCAAGCTATTCTTGCATAAACATTTATATTCATTGATGGAATAGAACTAGAAAAGACAATTTAATGTAATTTTAATACAAATGCCTATATTTTGAAATTTCAGAATAAATAGCACAAAGAACAGTGCTGCACATACATGACCTCATCTCACATTAATACACTCCAGATTGTTGAGTCTATAATGATTCTTTTGTTTTGGCTCTATTGATTGTGTGTGTGGAGGAAGTAGAGGAACAGTAAAGTGAATGAGCTAGAAATCATTGATGCTCATGAGGTTATTCACTCATATAAATCATGGCTATTAGTCATTTAATTTTCTTATTATTATTTATCAGCAGGTCAATTCTAATCTATCAGACCTTATAATCAAAGGCAGTCCAGCTATAATTATTGTCTTTTTGGGTATATGAAGGATTATATTACCTAGTCTAATGTGGTTTTTCTCACAGCCTTTAAGTTAGTAGGGTGTAATATAAAAGGAATATTTGACTGCTGTTTTTAACAGGTTGTGCAATCATAATGATCTTGGTTCATTTATGACCTCATTGTGTCTTATGAAACTATAGATCCTCATCCTCTCCATTGTTTGTGCCTGAGCAAGGTGTTTTTATGGAAAACCAGCAGTTAAGCAGTAGCAACTCTAGCTTATTCATGCCAGCACTGTTACAGAAAAGGTAAGGCCAATGTCATCAAAGAAGTTGCTGTCAGAATACAGACATGGGAGATTTATTGCATTGTGAACATTTTGACTTAGAGTTGTATTTTCTGTTCAGGGCCAGATAATATATCAATTCTTAATTTTTGATAATCTAAAAAGCACAAATATATGCTGCATTATTATGAAAAAGGCACTGATACACTGGGATATAAGGAAGTGTAGTTAAAACCTCACTTTACAACTATGTATGTTCAAGTTCAGTCCCACCATATGACATCTTTGTCAAGTGTCTTCTGCTACAACTTTGGATTGAGCAAAGCCTCGATAGGGGCTTATTGGAGAGATTGTTCTTATTCTTGGGTAGTAGACTTAATTTATTGCTCAGTTCTTCATCCCCTACCTTACTCTTGAGCTTGGTAGGGGTTGCTATGTTTACACCTCCATCTGGCCCAAGGACCAGATGGAGGTATAAACACTCATGTCAGGCATTTGGTCTGAGGGTAGCTTTCCCCTTTTCTCTCACCAGTTGTGGATGCTCTGAAAAGGGCCATGGGAGCTGCACTTCCTTCTGAGCTATATACTCCTCAGCATGTGTGTGCGCATGTGCCCGCGCACGCACACACACACACACACACACACACACACACACACACACACACACACACAGAGCAAATAAAAACTACTAGGTTACATCATATGTAAACAAACATAAGTGTGCTTTTGAAATGATGCTGGCAAATTTTTCTGCTCTTAAAAGTATTTTATCCTTTATATATACTGTTCAGTATTTACGTGTTGAAAAAATTTATTTTTTTATTTGTTCTACTAGCTTACAGTATCTTTTCCCTGTCTTCTTTCACTTTCTGCAGTCGTTCTGATCCTCTGGAATAGCAAACTGTGTGTTTCTCCACTCACTCAAGTTTAATCTTTTTGTCTTTCTTATTTGTGTTGATCTTATTGTTAAACTCTCTTCTCTACAACTGTAACATTCCAGAACTTCCTCTCTATCCATATATTTCCTACAATCATCAACATTAAGTTCAAGCTCTACATTAGCAATGTTAATTTACGCAAGGAGAGCCTGCAAGGGTTATGGTTGAGTATTATCTATCACTCATTTATTAAATAAAAACTCCTTAAATCCTGTGGATTATTTTCTCCTATAATCATAATTTTGTTACCTTAAGTCCAGTTAGATTTCACTGATGTCCTTTCAGACTGAATGAGTTTTTTGACGTGATTCAAGGCTAAATATTAGTTTTAGAGGGACACGTTTACAGTACTTACTACCCAAAATCTGGTTCCCAAGATCAGTAATTTATTTTATCCTTTTTTTACTTTTTATACTCATGGCCTTGTAGGGTTTTCGAGCGAGATCGTTGCCAGTGCCCCTGGACTGGCTCTTGTGCGGGTGGCACATAAAAGACACCATTTCGAGCATGGCCGTTTTCGTGCGGGTGACACGTAAAAGCACCCACTACACTCTCTGAGTGGTTGGCGTTAGGAAGGGCATCCAGCTGTAGAAACTCTGCCAAATTAGATTGGAGCCTGGTGTTGCCATCCGGTTTCACCAGTCCTCAGTCAAATCGTCCAACCCATGCTAGCATGGAAAGCGGACGTTAAACGATGATGATGATGAAGTATATACTTTACTTACCACCAATTTAAACCCCAATGTTTTGTGTTAAATTTATTACATTATACATGAGTATATGTGGTAATTAATTTGAGTTAAGTACACATTAGGGAGTAATGTATTAAACTTAAGACAGAGCCTTTTTATTTTTTTTAGAGAAGGATTATAGTTGATAGAACTGACCACAGTATCTTATTGGTATTTATTTTGACATGAATGGGTCACTGTTAATGTCTTTGTATCAAACGGTTGAACAGTCCTTTGTTACACAAGCAGTCGATTGAACAACTAGGTGCAGCCCTAAATCCATCTTTCCAATTATATTAGGTTTTTCTACTTCAGAAGTGGAAGAAAAAGATGACTTTGTTGTTATTTGAACTCAGAACAGAGGAATGGAGAAAATTAAAAGATAAAATGCTTTTAGTTTGGCGCTCTACTGACTCAGTCACCTCTGTTTTCCTTAACACACATAAATTAATTAGTATTTTTGTTATGTTCTTTTATTCTATTAATTGTGTCAGTCTTTGGACTACAGCCATGCTGGGCATTCCTTTGAAAGGTTTAGTTGGTCAAATTGAACCCGTTGCTTATTTTTAAGTCGAACATTATTTTTTAGTCCTTTTTCCCTGAAACATTAAATTATAGTGATGCAACCAAACCAACACTGCTTGTCAAACTGTAAGAAACAAACACACACACACACACATGATGGGCTTCCATTCAGTTTCTGTCTACCAAATTCATTTGCAAGACATTAGTTGTTTAATTTTTACAATTGAGCTTTGAAACCATACAGTAGACAAGTATCATCATTATCATTTAATGTCCATTTTCCATGTTGGCATGGTTTGAATGGTATGATAGCTGGCTAGGTAGAAAACTGCATCAGACTTAACTGTCAATTTTGGCATGGTTTTTACAGCTAGATGCCCTTCCAAACATAAACCACTTTACAGTGTGGACTGAATGCTTTTTACGTGGCACCAGCACTGGCAGGGTCAGCAAGTCACCCTTTGAAAGGGTTTGGGGGTATTGGAGGAGGAGGTGGCCTTGTGTCAGGTGATGAGAGGTTTGAGTGTGACAGAGGAATGGAAACAGGTGTCTTGCTGTAGAGGAGATACATATTTACCCAGTCAGAAGGGAGAGAGAGTAAGAGTGTGAGAGTGCAAGAGAGAGAGAGCAAGTGAGAGATGGTGGTGAAGTGCCAGGGCATACCGTTCTATTCTAGAACAGAGATAGCCACTAAATGGTTAACATTCCAACATGTTTCCCTTTATGAAGAGTGGATAAAAGATTAACAGACAGACTGATTTCAGTTGTGACTGCAGATTAAACAATTTTGACAATATAATGAAAACCAATACATTTTTCTATCACTAAACATTTTCCTGTTAACATTTAATAATCTTATCTTATGTTCAGTGACTGATAAATGTCTAATCACTCATACTTGTGGTGATGTATTCCATATCTGATTGAATCAGAGAAGCTTTTTTCAAAGGCCTTGTCTTTATAAAGTGTACCTTGGACCTGTCACTATGATGGAATTCATCTTCCTCTTGGCCAACTCTTCAAAAGTTGTATTGAGCATTGCAAATGAAAGAAAAACAAACTCATTTCAAGTACTATTACTAATTAGAACAGGAAGTACCTATATACAGCTAAGTAGACTGAGCCAGTTGAGGATGAAGTGTCAACAACACAATGTAGAACTTCATATTTGCTCTGACTGAGCAGACTTATGGTCACAGACATTCCAGCAGACCATCGTGTTTTATATTTTTTCCTGTATATCTCTGACTACCTTGTTCAGTATACCTGACCTTTCTTAAGAATTTAGTGTGTGATTCCAGGGAGATATGGCTACTATTTCTAGGTAGTTAGGTGACTGCTTAGAGGGTTCCTTTGTTGGCTTCTCTTAAAATTTTAATATATGAAATGCACCCATGCCAGTGACATGTTAAAAAGGTACCCTGTATACTCTGTGGAGTGGTTGGCATTAAGGTCATCCAGCTGTAGAAACCAAGCCAGAACAAACTGGAGCCTGGTGCAGCTCTAGCTTACCAATTCCAGTCAAACCGTCTAACCCATGCCAGTATGAAAAATGGGTGGTTAATGATGATGATGAGGCACTTGGTCATTATTCTTAAGATAGTGAGGAATTTATGTAAGAAGATCCAACTTCTCCATTTAGCTGGTCTAGTGATTAAATGGAAGTTCCCACCTTGTCTCCAAGTTTTCTTTTTTAGTTAGTTACTGGTGCCAAAGAATCTACTTAAGCAGAAATGAAGGATGTAAGGGTGATTAATGATAGCAAATCCAGTGTAATGTTAAATGAGAAGGCATTTTGAATTTGTTGTTGAACCAGTTGACAGGATGTAGGAATTGTTTTCAATAATTTACCAAACTGGTAAAAGAAAACAAACTGGTTTGTTTTCATATGACCTCTTCCTTTCCAGCAACCTAAAAATTAGGTGTAAACTAGTGATAACACATACCAATTAAAAAAAAACTTGTTTTGTACTCTTTTTTCAACCTTTGATCTTTTATATGTTTGTTCTCTGTGAAATAGCAAGAACTTAATGTTATAAAAAATGTACCTGGGGAAAAAACTGCCATTATCTTTCATTATAGCTGCTGGCATAGCTGTGTGGATAGGAAACAAGCTTTGCAACCATGTAAGTTCAGATTCAGTCTCACTGCAGTACCTTTGGGCAGGTATCTTCCACTATAGCCCCAAGCTGACCACAATATTTTGTGAATAAATTTGGTGGATGGAAACTGTGTAAAAGTCCATTGTGTATGCATGTGTGTGTGTCTTTGTCTTGACAGCATGCAACAGTTGAAGATAAACATCACCATTTGCAAACTTTTGTGAAAATGTGTCTGATCTCAGGGAAATATTATTTGAATATTACTTGGCTTTGAAATAGGTGAGGGTTAGCAACAGGAAGTACATGTAGCCACAGAAAACCTGCCTCAATTAATTCTGGTTCATGCAAAGATAGAAGAATGGGTGGTGTTAAAACAATGATGAGGCATGAATTTACAATAATATTTTCAGTATTCTATAGAAGATAATATTAGAGTATATTATGTGGTATATCTTTTACTTGAGTCATTGGATGGTGGCCATGCTGAAACAATGCCTTGAAGTAAATCAACCCCAGTACTTATTCTATCAATCTCATCTGTCAAACTATTAATTATAGGAACATAACCCAACACCAGTTGTCAAGTGTTTGTGGACACGCACACATGACAGGTTTTTTTCAGTTTTTGTCTGTCAAATCCACTCACAAGACTTTGGTTGGCTAGGGTACAAAAGGAGACTTTTGCCCAAAGTGCCACATGGTGGAACTGTAGCTGTAACCATGTGTTTGGGAAACAAATTTCTTACCATACTGTCATATGTGTGCTTATGAAGAGAACATTTTTGAAAGCACAAAAACAATCTGATATTTTGCAGGTGTGGCTGTGTGTTAAGAAGCTTGCTTCTCAACTACAAGGTTCTGGGTTCAGTCCCACTCATGGCACCTTGGGCAAGTGTCTTCTACTATAGCTTTGGGCTTATCAAAGCCTTGTGAGTGGATTTGGTAGACAGAAACTGAAAGAAGCCCAT
>NC_068981.1:104527211-104528538 GCF_001194135.2 Octopus bimaculoides
GTATCTGTGTGTGTGTTTTTGTGTCTTTGTTTGTCCCCCCCCCCTCATCACTGCTTGACAATTGATGTTGATGTGTTTACATCACCATAACTTAATGGTTCAGCAAAAGAGACTCATAGAATAAATACAAGGCTTAAAAAAAAGAAAATGTCCTGGGGTCGATTTGTTTGTCTAAAACCCGTCAAGGTGGTGCTCTGGCATGGCTGCTGTCAAATATACGAAAAAAGAATTAGAATAGATATGTTATTATTCTCTATAATTAGTAAAACTCATTATTTTTGATGACATGGATTTCATACAAGCCAAGTCCATCTGATATTAACAACTGAGAAGTGCATTCGTATAAAAATATCAAATTTGAAGCATATATTTATTTTATTGTGTCTTAGTTATTTAACAAAATCTATTTTATGCTTCATATGTATTTATGTTATGTCGAGCCCTCTTTTTTCTGTAATGGAGACAAAATATTGAAGTAGATGATGTAACTTGTAAAACAGTGAATAATAATAATAAGAGCACTCAGAGAGTGCAAACCTCCACCAAGGCAACACTGTTCTCTCAATAATTAGCTGGAGATGATTTTTGAAATGAGAATATCTGAAATAAACTTGACTGCTCTCACAAATAAGAATACTAAAAATGAACCCCACCGCTCTCAAAAATTAAGTGAAAAAAACAGGTAAAATAATCCAGAATTCTTGTCCAGTACTGGATAGATCCCAAAATCTAATCAGTTCGTGTCAGTCATAAGGCCAAACACCCCTGAAAGTTTCATCCGAATCCATCTAGCAGTTCTTGAGATATCTTGTCCATGGACCAACAAACAAACAAGCATGACTGAAAACAATACGTCTGCCTTAGCAAAGGCAGTGGTAATAATGTACATATACACACACATACATACACATACATGCATACACTGACATATATATATATTAAGTTTATTTTTTTAATTTTAAGTTTATTTTTATTTTTACATGAATATCTGTGTATTACTTTTTCTTTTCTTTTCTGCTCAAGATTTTATATTCCCATTTTATTTTATATTGTTATTTCGTTTTGTCATTTTATTATATTGTTCTTAACCACCAACTTAACACTACACACTGAATCGTGGCAAGGTATGGACGGTTTTTGGAGTACCGAGGAAATTATGTGTAGATGGAGAATTCTACGAGGTATAGTACAATGCAAAATACCGAAAGGAACTTCACCTCTTATATCGCACCTTTCTTCCTCCTTTAACGCCGATGTGATATAATTTCTTGGGAGAGAAATACTTTTGCAGCTGAAGATAGCTTTGTATTGTCAATTATACACTGAT
>NC_068981.1:104529815-104539383 GCF_001194135.2 Octopus bimaculoides
ATATATATATATATATATATATATATACTTGTTTCAGTCATTAGACTGCAACCATGCTGGACACTCTCTTGAAGGATGTTAGTGGACCAAATCAACCTCAAGATTTATTGTTTTAAGCCTAGTACTTATTCTACTGGCTTCTTTTGTCAAACTGCCAAGTAACAAGGATGTAAACACACCAAAATCGGTTGTCAAGTAGTAGTGTGGGGACAGACACAAAGACACACATAGATACATCATCATCATCATCATCGTTTAACGTCCGCTTTCCATGCTAGCATGGGTTGGACGATTTGACTGAGGACTGGTGAAACCGGATGGCTACACCAGGCTCCAATCTAATTTGGCAGTTTCTACAGCTGGATGCCCTGACATGCTTCTTTCAGTACCCATCTACAAAATCCACTCAAAAGGCTTTGGTTGGCCTGAGGCAATAGAAGATACTTACCCAGGGTGCCATGCAGTAGGACTGAACTGGGAACCATGTGTTTGAGAAGCAAGCTTCTTACCACACAACTACACTTGTGCCAATCAAAATTTTGCAACATTAGCATATACACACTATTGACAGTTTTATTTATTTATTTAGAGATGTCTCATAATTTTCTTATGTAGTTTATCATCTCTGGTGCAACCATGATGACTGATGAATTTTTTTTGTTTTTGCTTCTCTCCACCATAAAACATTTATCACTTCTAGTAGATATTAAGTAGAGATTAATGATTTGTAGGAACACGATATTTCGTTATGCAACCATAATATGCTACAAAGTATATTAAACGTTTTTTAAGTCAGTACTGTGTGCTACTGTGTTAGTAATGCACTTAAATCATGTGTTTAGGTCATCTCTACAGATTTACTATCGAAATTATAGCCAGCACTGATTTCATTACATTTCATATCCAAGATGTCAGATGTAAACAAACAATGAGATTGAAGGTGGAAAAATGGGTAATGGGTGTATATGCCATATTTCAGGAGTTTTTGCTCCTTCATCAACCCATTAATCATCCACAAACTCATTGCTTAAATAGCCACTACATGTAGCAGTGTAATGTTATCAGATATACTAATTTACATATTAAACACATTCCTGAAAGCTGGTACATAAACATTAATGACTTGTAGGCACACAGTATTTTGTTATGCAACCATAACATGCTTGTCACACTCTGTGTCACACTGAATCTCCCTGAGAACAATGTTAAGGGTACGTGTGTCTGTGGAGTGCTCAGCCACTTCTGTGTTAATTTTACGAGCAAGCTGTTCTATTGATCGTATCAGCTGGGACTCTCATCGTCATAACCAACAGATTGCTCCTATACATCTATGTATTAACTGTACATATCTAATGTGATATTGCCAGTAATGTAGATTGTAAGCAATCGTAAACCATGTTCAGTTTTATCGCAGCTGTATCATTTATACTGCTTAATATCTTTGGTAAAGTCTTGAATATCACAGCTCCCATTCTTTTACCCACTGAAGAATAAGAACCTCTGATCACAAAAAAAAAGAAGAAAAATGCATGGGATATATGATACATGTATGCTCTTAAATATCTACCATATAAAGTTTTCAGCTTTTACTTATTTTTGAAATTGAATATTCAATTATAATAAATTGACTAATGTCTTTGTGAATCCATTATTTTCAGATCTGTAAATTGTGCCATGCTGAACCTTACGGAGTTCTGATAGACCTCCATCCAGTTCCAGTTTATCATGTATCTGTTGGAAGCCGGTGTGTCAAGTGTGGCTAGATTAAAACATTTCCCAGCAAAAAAATTTCATACTGAATCCTAAAGGTATGCATTCATATATACATCCACAACTATTGATAGTAATACATTAACATATTTTGGTTCTTTGATGATTTAATTCTTTGCCTGACCTAAATGTCCCATGTTTGTTTTAAGACTTTTAGTTAGCCCTTGTTTCATACATTTTGAGTAATATAAAGTTTTCCTTTCATAAACACCCAAGTTACTCTAGTGGTTGACAAAAAAAAAAAAAAAGGAATGTTCATCTTACATGATGCATGGATGCCAGAGAAATATGTTTTGTGTATCGTGTGTTACACAAGATAGGCAAAGAATTAATAATACATTATCTGATTTGATCCTAGAATTCTGAAGTCTATTTAATTTCAATTTCAAAAGGATAAAGTGATATTTATATTACAGATATTATTTTGTACTGTTGTCTTCTTACACATCACAGACTTGGTGTTAATCTGTAGCTTTCAGTCTACCTTGATCCATTATACCTATGATATGCAGATAGGTAATTAAATGACTTGGGGCAATCCACACATCCATTGGATTTAGCATACTCTCATCTCAATGAAGACTGCACTATGCATTCTAATTTGCAGTGGTTAATTGTATGTGGTGTAGTTTTGTAGTCTGGGCATGTTTACTATTTCCAGCATCTAATCTGTTTTTGTACATTGAAAGTGGTTGAAGATGAACATTGTCCAAATGTGACAGCTGCTGCTACTCTACACTGGAGGTAACTACTGTTATGTATAGACATCTTTAATATATGGTACACCAGTCTAATAAAGCCTCTATTACTATACTACAACCAACTTGTTGTGAAGTTGCAAGACAATTATTCTCTTCAAAGTTTCCATAATTTGGTTCTGAGGTAAACAGTAGTAGCAACAATAACAACAGTTATAGGAAAGCTTGAAGGTAGTGAATAAAATTTATTCAAGATTGTGTTGCACAAATTAAACAAGTCTTTGATAATATTTAAGTACTATAAGATATAAAAATAACTATAAATAAAGGTTTCTAACAGTACCTCTTAGTGAGAGGTCACCGTAAATTAAACCCATCTCAGAACTAATTATTTTATTGCGGTGGAAACGATGAAAGGTAAAGTTGACTCCAATGTGATTATACTTAGGACAAAAAAATTTATCTCTTTCATAATTATTATTGTAATAACTGATTTGCAACAAGTTTTCTATATTTTTATATTTGATTTTGTGTAACAGGATACCTCTGTCTAGGATCTGAATACACACACACACATATATATATACAGAGTATCCCAAAATTAAGGCAACCAAAGTTTGAGGCTTTAATAACTATTGATAAATGTGATAAGATAGGAAAATTATACTTCATTATAAAAGCTTTGTGTGTCTTCTTTCTGTCTCAGGCTAAATAAATTCAGATTTATAAATTAGATAATAGCCATAGACTGAAATACAATCATAACCCTCCACAAAGGAGGTGAAAGTGATACAGCTATAACAAAAAAGCTTAAGATTAACTAAACAGCTGTCTGAAAAATTGTCAAGAAATTTGAAGAGATTGGTTTCACTGCTGATCGACCTGGACATGGCTGAAAAAGAAGTGTGCAAACCCTACCAGAGGAAAGATACGGTGAAATCCTCATCATTCCATCAGAAAACTGGTTGCCACAGCAAAAATAAGCCAAACACCAATGTATGAAGTGTTGAAGGAGATCTCATGACCCACCCCTACATGATGACTCGCCTTCATAAGCTCACACAAGTTTATAAGGCCCGTGAGACTGGACAGAAGTCATCTTATCCTGCATCAGATTGACATTGAAAAGACAGTAAACCACCAGAGTGACCAACTTTGGAGTGTGTTTGACTTCATTGAGAGTAAACTTGTAAACTGACATCAAAATCCACAGTCAGTTATGGTTTGGGTGGCAGTAACAGCCATTGGAAGGTCCCCCATGTTTTTGCACCCTTGTGTGTTAAAATTAACACCCAGCGATGCATTAGTGACATTCTGGAAGCTGAACTGCTTCCATGGGTGAATGAGCATCTTTAAGGTGCACCTTGGAGCTGCCAACAGGACTCAGCATCATCCCACAGCTTCAAACAGACACAGCACTTGACTCAGAAAAACATTCCATCATTCATAGGCAAGATTGTATGGACCTCAAGAAGCCCCAATCTCAACCTATTGGATTTTTCTGTTTGGTCCATTTTGGAGACAAAAGTTCAAGCACTCTTCATACTTCGCTTGATGCTTAGAAGGCAAAACTGCACCAGAAATGGGCTTTGATTTTGCAAGAACAGTTGTGTGCCACATGTGAAGTATTCACACCTAGAATTAAGGCTGTGGTTCAAAACAGAGATGGTTGTATCGAATAAATGTGGTAGTGCCATAATTGTGTTTCCTTTACCATTGCATTGCAACACTTAGACCTGAAATATAATAATATTTTGCTTTGGCAAAATTGAAAAAAAGTTAGTTGCCTTAATTTTGGGACACCCAGTGTGTGGCATGTAAAAGACACCTTTTTGAGCGTGGCCATTGTCAGTACCGTGTGACTGGCCCTTGTGCCGGTGGCATGTAAAAGCACCGACAAACTCTCAGAGTGGTTGGCGTTAGGAAGGGCATCCAGCTGTAGAAACTGCCGGATCAGATTGGAGCCTGGTGCAGCCTGCTGGCTTGCCAGTCCTCAATCTAATTGTCCAACCCATGCTAGCATGGAAAGCGGATGTTAAACGATGATGATGATATATATGATATATGTATAATACTCACATAAACACATATGTGCATATGCATAGGTATGTGGTTAAGAATTTTTCTTTGCAACCACATTATCTCTTGAAGAAGAGTCTTCTGTCATTACTTTAGGTTGATCAATGCCTAGTGAGTAAAATTTAATTGACAAAAATTGTGCAAGGCCCCAACATGTATGTATCTCTTTCTCTCTTACCTTGTTAGTTTGTGTATACATAGATAGATTGATGAATGGATGGTTGGGTAGTCAGACATTATAACTTGTGTGTATATGTGTATATCTATATATGCATATTTATGTATATGTTTGTATTAATGAATATGTGTGTTATATCGTATCTTGATTATTTTTCTATAGTGGTCTACATCAACTTGTACACTGTGACAAAGAAAACTAGACAACTTTGTTGTATTTATCTTGAAGTATACACTGGGGACATTTTATCATGCCACTGCCATAGGAAACGTTTTTTCCCCAAACAAATTGTATCAAAGGGTTCCCTCTACTCCATTATTATGTTATATATATATCTCTATTATTTCCTTCTTCTTTATGTTTGCATCTGCAAGTACTTCTTTGAGCCGATATCTAACCAAAGGAGTTTTTAGCTTCTATGCCTTCTTCAGATTGTTTTATGTCTGGATCTGTCTTAGCTCTTATTCTAATGTCACTAATCACAAGTCCTTTGAATGGTACACTTCTCTGGTGAAAGTTTAGTATTTACAACTATTGGTCTTCCCTGTTTTCTGGTCATTATGAAGTATATCAGGCTTGTATGTTTACCTGAGTGGTGATTAAGTGGCCTACCTGTTTCTGAAGATAGTAATGCAAATGGTTAAATCATTTGCATCATACAACCACATTGATGAATAGCCATACAGCCTTGATGAATAGCCATCATAGTTTTGTTCAATTGTCCATTGTGGGTCACAAAGTTATTTTAATGAGGCAACTGTCATCTGTCGCTCCTGCCTAAAAAAAATAATTAATATTCATAGCCTTAAGAAACTCATCATGAACCAATGAAATTTTAGTGGGTACCATTGTTGGACCAGCTTGTGCATCTTTTATTCTTTTACTTGTTTCAGTCATTAGACTGCAGTCATGCTGGAGCACCAACTTAAAGAATTTTTCGTCAAATGAATTAAACCCAGTTCTTATTTTTTTGTCCTTTTTTAAGTCTGGTATTTATTCTATTGGTCTCTTTTGTCAAATTGCTAAGTTGCATGAACGAAACGCCAGTTGTCAAGCAGTGGTGAAGGCAACACCAGTTTTCAAGCAGTAGTGGGGGGAAAAAAACACACACATATATCACGGGCTTCTTTCAGTTTCCATCTACCAAATCTACTCACAAGGCTTTGGTCTGCTTGAGGCTATAGTAAAAGACACTTGCCTCAGGTGCCACTCAGTGGGACTGAACCCGGAATCAAGACAGAGTTGCAAGCTTTTTTTCCACACAACCATGCCTCATTTATTCTATCCATTGCTGTAACAAATACTTTCAGAATCATTCCATTAAAAATAAATAAATCAAAATAATAAAATTCTTGTAAAATTAAAAAACTAAAGATCATTGCTCTTTATCAACCAATATGCTACACAGAGTATAGCTTTCTAGTATTTCATGACAATATAGTTGAGAACTTTGTACCCATTGTAGTTTTGATAAGTTTTCCAGGTTATGCTATTTCTCTTTCTCTTTATTTCTCCAGTGGTGTGCACATGTACATGTGAAAGATGTCTTTTTTTTTTTTTTTTTCCATGGAAGCAGAAGTTTATTTCTTCACATATACATACTTTACTAAGTGTTGTATGCAGCATTGACAGATTTTCTTTAGGCAGATCTAGATTTGTTTATACATGTGTGTGTGTGTGCATGTGTGCGTGCGTGCATGTAGACTCCCTCTTTCTCTCTGTTTTCACTATGTTGTCGCTTACTTAACCATACCTAACCTTGTTAACACACTTTAATTGCAGAAACATTTCCCTCTAAGCATTTTTTAGTTTCATTTTATATAAATTATTATCATCATTGTAACACTAATGGTTTACATTGTGTTACATCTGGCAACTAAAACCTGTTCATGCCTGCCAAAGCTTTCTTACTTTGGAGTAACTATGGTACAAACAAGGTGTTTTGATAAATTTTTTTTTTTTCTGTTATGTAAAGAAAACTGTAAGCTAGCAGTGTCAATCTTCCTGATTGTTCCTGCTGCTAGAAATAACATCCTACAACCTTGGCAAAGTAGTGGAAACATTAGATGATGTAGTTGGAGATATGTCTGAAAAATTAAAAAAAGATAAGACAAAAGAGATGTAGGATCTATGATCAAAAATGTTTATGGTAAGACTGCACTTGATCAAAGGTCTGCTTAATCTGGGATTAAATAAAGCAATACTTAATCTTTATGTTAAATTCATCAATAAATCTAATACCATTAGTAATATTGATATTACTGTAGAATGGTGAGCTGGCAGAATCATTAGCATGTTAGACACAATGCTTAGCAGCATTTCGTCCATCTTTATGTTCTGAGCTCAAGTCTTGCCAAGGTCAGCTTTGTCTTTCATCCTTTCAGAGTTGATAAAATAAGTACCAGTTGAACACTGGGGATGACATAATCAACTTAACTCCTTTCCGAAAATTGCTGGACTTGTGCCAAAATTTGAAACCAATATTAATGTTAGTGGCTTAAAATTGTGACTTTGTTATTTTACATTTAAAGTCTGAATTTTAATTCTGTATTTGTTTTTTCTTCTCATGTTTTCAGATGCCCTGGGTGGATGGATCCTATTCATGGATAATCCTTGCTTTGTCCTTGTTCCTAGGTACATTCGGTACTCTCGGAATTCTTAGGGGATTTTACATGATATTCATTGTAGCAATATTTTTGTTTGGGTAAGTATATTTTTGTTTTACTTCTTTATCAGAATCTTTTCATACAATTCTTCTAATTACATTCAAAAGACAGTTACAACTTGCTTCAAATTCATGTCAGGATTGTAGGTATGGTTAAGACAGAGTTGCAAGGTTTAGTTTTTTTTGTGATATCTTCATTATATTCAGAGCTACTTCATACAAATTTGACTCTAGTTCATTGCAATTACTTAATGTGCATGACGAGAAAAGGAAACTGTTATGAAATCTTCTCTTTTGGCATGTTTGAAAATTTTCCATAACTCTTAATGATTCTACGTTCATGTGAATTCAAATTAAAGATAATTTTAGAGGAACCTCATCTCCTGCAGACTTGCTTTTCTGAGGTTTAACAGCATCAACATTATAACAGTCAATGACTGAGCCTCTGCGTGGTCTGATTGACCTGCTAGAAATAGCAGTCTACCTTGAATTGCAATATACTGTCTTAAAAGAGACATTGGATAATATCCAAGTTGCACACTATCTAAAATAAAGGCAAGATAGCCCCAGTTTCAGTGCCTTTTTTCATACATCTGCTTTTTTTAGAGAGAAAGTGGGGATAAGCCACACCACTAGAGTACATACTTAGTACAACTATTAGGATTCAGGTGACACTACTCTAAATAAAGTCCATCTGACCAATGCAAGCATGGAAAAGTGAATGTTAAAGTGATCATGGTGACATATGTGTATATATGTGTGTGTGTGTGTGTATGTGTGTGTGTGTGTGTGTGTATATGTGTGTGTATATGTGTGTGTATATGTGTGTGTGTATATGTGTGTGTGTATATGTGTGTGTGTATATGTGTGTGTGTATATGTGTGTGTGTATGTGTGTGTATGTATGTGTGTGTGTGTGTATATATATATATGTGTGTGTGTGTATATATATGTATATGTGTGTGTGTGTATATATATATATATATATATATATATATACACACACAGAGAGAGGGAGAGAGAGCAATAACAAAATGGAGGGGATCAATAGGTGGTATTCATCAACTTTTAGACATTATATTATGTCAATTTATTTATTTACTGAAAGGACAATTATGACAATATACATACATGTATAACATATGCTTTATATATAAAATATAAAAATATCAGTAATTATTAAAATATATAACATAGAGCAATAGAAATTGGGATAATATCTTACAGCTGTTTCAGCCAAGAGGCAATAATATCTCATTCTACTTTTATCCCTCTAGTTGACTGAAGTAATTAGTAGGTGAAATTGAGGTACTTGGGTGTTTCTCTAGGCTTCGTCAGAGATTTTAGAAAGTACTTAAGGTTAAATTATAAATATAAATACACGCATATATACATACTTTTATATACACATAAATATACATAAATACATATACCTACACTTAAATGTACATGCATATGTGTATGTATATGCATACAAATGAATCAATTATTATTATTATTAGATGCATTATATTATTCATATAAGATAAAATATAAACAGAGGTATGAGAAAGTTATAATAAGAGGAGTAATATTGTAATTTATGAAATCTATATATCTTAAGATTATTTTAGATGTGTAAGAATGAAACTGTATATACATGAGGAATACATATATATATATATTTCCGTAAAACATACTCATAGGTACATACGTATTAGATGTGTTTAGAAGGGAGGATTAATGCAGCAGTTCATATCATTATAATTATGATATAATTATAACAATAATACACAAACATATATATATATTCATATAAACATGTAATATGTTTATCTCTCCGTTATTTTTTGTTTATATATCTATATATATATATATATATATGTATATATATATATATATATGTGGGCATATATATATATGTGTGTGTGTGTGTGTGTGTATATATATGTGTATCTATATAATGTGTATATATAATGTGTGTGTATATATATATATATATATATATATATATATAGATATGTTTATATATATATATTTAATGTGTGTGTATATATATTTAATGTGTGTGTATATATATTTAATGTGTGTGTGTGTATATATATATATATAGATATATATATATATATATATGATGTGTGTATGTATACATATAATGTGTGTCAGCAATGTTAAATCTCTGAACGAGGTATATATATAT
>NC_068981.1:104542014-104546598 GCF_001194135.2 Octopus bimaculoides
GGCAGTATGCATCGTTAAAATGGTTCTTCCCACGAACACAAATTAAATTGTTTTTGTGGAGGGTAGTGGCGGACGGAAAACAAGACAGGAAAATGAAACGGTGAAATAAACAAACAAAAGGCTGTACAGCCAGACGTGAAGTGTGTATGTCTCGAACGCTGTGAAGCACGTACAGGAGGGGCAAAGAAGTACGTGCGAGCTTGGTGATTCCAAGAACGGAAAGAAATAGCAGCCGCACACAAGTGACCAAGGCTGTATGAAGAGAAAGAGTAGCAGAGGGAAAAGGATGGGAGGAAGTAGAATAAAAGTGAGCAACGAGAGGTAGAGAGAGAGAGAGATAGTAGTAGTAATGGTGAGAGGCGAAGGATGAGTAATAAAAGATAGAGAGAGGGAGAGAAGTAGTGACAGGTAGAGGCGAAGAACAGTAGAGGGAAGAATGAGAGGGGGAGATAGAAATAGAGAGAGTCGCGTTAGAAAAATAGTTAAAAACTTACTGTATAAAGGTAACGCGTGCTTTCTGTATTGATACAAACAATATATGAGTATATGCATATATATGTACATGTATGTATATACGTTCATCCACATGTACATATAGATACATAACTGGGTACATGACATGGCAAAAGAACAAGGACAAAAATGGTAAACAAGGTGCAACAAACAAGTGGGCCACATAGAAACATCCCCTTCATCAGCTGCCACCATTAAAACTCCGGCGTTTCGAAGAATTAAGGCAGTACGCATCGTTAAAATGAGAGAGAGAGAGAGATAGAGAAGGGAATCATTTCTTGGTTTTATTGATTGTTTTTGAGTAGCCCCAAGTCAGTTTGATCAAGCAGTCTGTGGCATGCAGGTTGACAGCTGAATGGTAAAATATGACTTACAGATTTGTTGTTCCAGTTATATGATGTATACGAAGCTTTCACCTAGCTGATGACTATACTGCATGCTCTGACATGCAGTAATGAATCATATGAGGTGCACTGCTACACTAGGGACATGTATTCTCTCCACTGTCCCAAGTCTCTTTCTGTATCCTAACAGATTTTGGTGGTGGCCACAGCAAAGCATAGCAAATTTTGCCTGAGTGTGAGAGTTACTTATATGCATCAGTTTTAATTGTAAAACCCATAAACTGAAAAAAACTAACGAGACTCTGCAGCAGCCAGTAGTCAGCTCAATGGAAGTAAATAAATGTAGTTATTGTGATGAATAGAAAAGGGTCAACATTTTGATGTTCAAGTTTTATTTCGAGGAAGAGAGTTTTGTGTGTTGCATTTGAATTAGGTTTGGGAAGTAGTGATAGTAATGGAGATTTGCATCCCTGTCTAACTGTTTGTGGCTAATGAGGCTATTGGTGCAGCAATGTTTGTGTTTTTTATGTTTGTTTGGGTTGAAAGTTAGAGATAGTGTTTTTACTATATTCTTCTAGTAGTGTTCAGAGGTGTTGTTTGTATGGGTGTTTCCAGTGACTTTTCTTCTTTTTGTAATGTAGTAGCAATGCCTGTAAGTGTTGAAGTTTGTTGAGATGGGATGGACACACTAATCCTTGCATGTCTAGTTGGCTTTTCATTTTTAGTATGTTTTGTTGTATATGTGGTGTAAGGTGTGGTCTGTGTACAACCTGCGTTGATGTGTAGTGTGCTATTTTTATGTACTTTGCAAGTTATTGTGTTTTTCTTTGTGATGAGATTGGGTCACAGGCAGGACTGGCATCATCCATGGGAAAAATAGAGCTTTATCTGTAAACCACTGTTGTTCTTTTATGTTGGTTAAATATACAGTTTAATTTCTTTCTATCGACTAAACATTGTACACTGTATGTAGGTGCATTATTTTGCTTTCTATACTGTTCTCTTTCTCTCTGTCTGTCTGTCTGTCTGTCTCTCTATGTGTGTGTGGCTGAGTGTGAATGGTCAGTTCTATTATTTGATGTTTTTAGATTTTATTAAAAAAAAAAATTGATTTAGTAGCTGCTTACTGTAAGTCTTTTGTAATGGAGTGAAGCTCTTTAGGCGATTGGTCTAGGATTGGAGTAAATGGGTAGTTGTGCTTGGAGAATAGTGGGGTTGGGGGATGTGAGTATTGTCATCTGTTTAAGGTTGTGTGTATATATTTAAGGTGGTGTGGGAAGGTTGTGTAGGTATTGGTTGAAACAATTAGGTGAAGGGATGAATTTTTGTAATACTCCATACAGGAGAGGGTGGGAATTTGCAAGTTCTGAAAGTGTTGTTTTTATACATTAAGCACTCCTGGCAGTTTGACAGGTAGTTTAGCTAGCCAGTGTTTTATGTTGTTTCTTAAGGAGGTGTTGAGTATTTTTCTGTACAAGTGGATAGCAGGAGATCAAGTCAAAAGCTCTGCTGATGCCACTTATAATTAAAATGGTGTGTGTTGGGGCTTTTTTGCTTGGTGAAACTTCTATGTATCTTCAGTTTATGTATGAGGAGTAGTCTGAATCAGTATTGTGATTTAGAGAAAGGATGTGTTTCAGCAATGTCAAAGAGTTTTCTAGAGTTTTTGCTGGGGAGGGTGATTCTACTTCACTCAAGGTATTGTTAAATTTCTGCCTAGTTTCAGATTCTGGAATTTTATAGTGTTGGTATGATTAGTTGTATTGATTCCTTCACAACCAATCTTTTTCTTTTGGTATGTGTATTTTTGCCAAACCAGAGGTTTTTGATATTTTAGATATCCTTTATAATGTTGTGCATCTGATGGAAGGAAGGGGACAAAATCATGATACAGGTAGTAAGAGTGCACTTTTCATTTGGTGTTCCAGTCTTCTTTATGTAATTTTTTGAGTGTTGGAGTTGTTGGTTTGTTATTTGAGGCTGGTATTATGGAGTGGCTGCTACTAATTACTCCATCGAGTGTTTTGCTGTTTGTTTTTGTGGTTTTAATTGGACAGAAATGATTGACAGCTTTCTTTTTTTTTTTTTTTTTTTTTTTTTTTTTTTTTTTTTTACTGCTGTGTATTTTATTTGCTATATCTGAGTTTAGATGCTTGAAGCTAAGTTTTATTTCTGTTATGTGCAGTGTTTAAAGTTGTCCCTTCTTTTTATCAGGTTGGCTTATTTTCTTATGTATAACTGGGGTTGTTCTTGTTACTGTGTAGGATTTTTTTTTAATGATTCAATTATTTCTTGAAAGTATGTATTATGTTGGTTGCTGAATTCTGCAAACTTCACTGGACTTTTTAGATGTTTTGGTGTTTTTGCTTTGTTCATTAATAAGAAAGTGTATTGTAACTCTGGGTTGGTGGTCAAGGGTGCATTGGGAAATTGCTTGGCTGTACCTGTGGAAATTTCCAAGTTTAGTGAAAATTTTAAAATTTGGTATATTGATGTAATTTTCCATGCTGAATCTCATTTAAAAAAAAAAAAAGTTACAGAGATTTAAAGTTTGATCATTTTTACCCTGTCAGAAAACAAGATTTCGAAGCTGTTGCTTTGTGTATGACTGCTTGTGTTGTCAACTATAAACAAATGCAATATTTGTGGAATTCTACTTTATGCACGCCATATAACCCCTCATAATTTAAAAATTTTTTGGAAATTTCAGAAAACTTTTGTGAATTTGTGTTCTAGACACAGGAATTCATGCGATTATAAAGAAACAAAAAATAAAGATAATTTTAGTGCATGATTTAAAGCCTATTTAGCTGTTATTTTCTGCATATCTCAAGACCACCTCATGTATTTTAAGCATTTAATAAGTGAAAAATGATCATGTGGGTAAGCAGCTCCGTAATAACTTGGCTTTTTACTGTGAAAACAGGTACCTATATGTCTGTGGCTTTGGATTGGCTAAAATTATCCAAAATTTGCAAACTTTAAAAGTTAGTAACTCTTTAGTTATTGATTTATGATGAAAATGAATTTCCTGTCAATGATTACCATACAAAACTATATCAACACATCAAATATGCAATCAATTGGAACAAAAATTGAAAAAATTGAAAAGTGGCTGCCAAACAGAAAAGATATGATTGTTTTGCTAAGTGTTAGCTTGGTGTGTGGGGCAAAAGAAGACATCTGAGTTGTAGTTAGCTTGGTGAAGTGTGTGTGTGTTCAAAAGCACAGGTGCAGGCATGGCTGTGTAGCAAGAAGTTTTCTGCCCAACCATATGATTCTGAGTTCAGTCCCACTGCATGACACCTTGGGCAAGTGTCTTCTATTATAGATCTAAGCCAACAAATTCCTTTTATATTCTGAGTTCCATTTTACCATTCATCCTTTCAGGGGTTGATAAAATTAAGTCTCAGTTATGTTCGTGCTGGGGTTGATGGCTTTGACTAATTCCCCACCTCCAAAGTTCAGGTCTTGTGCCTATGCTAGAAACAATTATTATCAAGCATGGCTGTGTGGTAAGAAGATTACTCCCCAATTACATGCTTTTAGGTTCAATCTCATTGCATGGCACCTTGGGCAATTAGCTTCTACTTTAGCCCCAGACCAACCAAAACCTTGTGAGTGGATTTGATGGATGGAAACTGAAAGAAGCCTGTTTTGTGTGTGTGTGTGTGTGTGTGTGTGTGTGTGTGTGTGTGTGTGTGTGTGTGTGTGTGTGTGTGTGTGT
>NC_068981.1:104547452-104551534 GCF_001194135.2 Octopus bimaculoides
AGTTGTTGTTGACAAACAACTACACTAATTTTATTCAAGGGAAAAGATCCCATTACACTGCACAACGTTTTGTTGACAATCCATAGCAGTAATTGTTTTCACCTCAATAGACATCAGTGATTAATTGAAATTACCGAAATACGACAATTTTAACATGAAATAACTTTAAAAAGATCAAATTTTCTCAATAACACTAAGAGTAAAAGATGTTTTATATGACACATTCTACCAGTGTCTCAAGTTTGAAAGTGTTTCATTAAGAAAACAAGTGGTGCCCGCCAAATCAGAAAGATCCCATTCGGCCATTCATGAATGACAAGAGCAATACGATTACAGATTAAATTTTCATACTTCAAAAAACAAAACCCAAAATTTGAGAAAAAAATTACAATTAATAAATAATTTGTAAGTATTTTAAAATAGAGAGTTACTTTTCAGTCACCCTGTATATGTGTGTATACATATGTGTGCATATCTATGTGTATGCAAGTATGTGTGTATGGTGAACCTCTGGAGGCTCACCAGATCATCATCATCATCGTTTAACGTCCGCTTTCCATGCTAGCATGGGTTGGACGATTTGACTGAGGACTGGTGCAACCGGATGGCTACACCAGACTCCAATCTAATTTGGCAGAGTTTCTACAGCTGGATGCCCTTCCTAACGCCAACCACTCAGAGAGTGTAGTCCACCAGATAGAGAATAAAAAGAGAAAAGAAAGCAGAAAGAAAGTGAGACAAGTTTTTGTTTTTTTTTGTTTTATCTGAGATGGTTTTTATTGTATTTTTATGGTCAGTAGCTTCACAGGTGTTTGAAGCTAATGACATTTCAAGCTGTCAGGTTTGGTCAGAGGAAAGAATAACAAGAAGAGTGGTAGAAAGGGGAAAAAAATGGAGGAAGAGAAACAGGATGGACAAGAATGAAAGAGAAAGGGGCTCCTATTAAATTGTATTGTACTCATATAGCTTCTTGAAGTTAATGACAATCCATGACATCAATTTCATTTTAGTCATTGTTTTGAGAGCCTCTCTCTCTCATTATTATATACATATTAACATGTGTGTAAATATACATACATATACATACGCACACACACACACATGTTGTGCAAAATGTATACACACACATGCAAACACATTGTATATGTATACATACACATACAAACACATGCACACACACCTTGTATGCATGCATATATATTTTATAACATCAAAGAGTTTTGAATGTTAGTCAAGGATTGATTTGTGATAGCTTTTAGCAAGTATGGATGCAGTCTTGACTATAAAATATGGAAGAAATCCAAAAGGTCCAAATCAGATTTAAAATGTAAACATACACTCACTCCAATGATATTCTTGGAGAGGGTCAAAGATGAGTATTCAAGTACTCGCATTTGATTATTTCACTCCAACCATATTTTCCACAAAAGTTAGGGACAGTACTTATATGGGTTAACTATGTAAATAGTGTTCGTAGCTTATTTAATTTTAGTGAGTGTCCACATATATTATCCTTGTGAATAGTTTATTTTTTTAAACGTTTAGTTTAGGTAAGAATTTTTTGATAAAATGTAATTCAATTGCCTTCTGGTACTGCAGGTCATACCTTGTGCATTTGTAGATGGGAAAAATCTTGAATTTGGTGTCTCCACATATTTCCAAGTACTTACTCAGTAGAATCTTGTGTAATTCCTAGTGTCTGATGTGTTGTCTGTGGATTCTTACACATTGGAAAAGAGAATTGTTGGTTTTGCCAATATAATTTTCTTCGCATTTGGGGCAAGTTATTCTGTATATGCGATGTGTATGTGTATATGTATACACACATATATAAATACTCACATATATGCATATGTGTGATTGTGTGTCTGTGTTTCCTTGTCTTGATATGTAGTAGTTATTGATTTTCACTGTCATACAAGCAGTGTCAGTAGTTTCCAAAATTCTGTAAGAACATGTCTAGTCATGGGGATATATTATCTTGCTTGCATAGATAAGGGTTGGCAACAAAAAAGGGCATCCAGCTGTAGAAAATGTGCCTCACTAAACTCTGCCCAACCCAATCAAGCATGGAAAAGTAAACATTAAAATGATGATGATGACTAAAAATAGTAGATTGAGATTAGCAGAATCATTAGATCATCAGAGAAAATGCCCTGTGGTAGTTCCCAATTTTTATGTTCTCTGCTGAAATCCCATTAAGGTCAATTTTGCTTTTCATCCCTCTGGAGTTAATAGAATAAAGTACCAGTCTGGTGTGGGGGAATGAAAATAATCAACTAAATCACTCTCCTCAAAATTGCTGACATTGTGCCTAAATTAGAAACTATTGGTAGGTTCATCAGAGCATCAGACAAAATTACTTGTGATATTTTTCTAGCTTTATATGT
Source organism: Octopus bimaculoides (assembly GCF_001194135.2). Classification (NCBI taxonomy): domain Eukaryota; kingdom Metazoa; phylum Mollusca; class Cephalopoda; order Octopoda; family Octopodidae; genus Octopus; species Octopus bimaculoides. The sequence continues at coordinate 104,549,843 of NC_068981.1, forward strand.
TTTGAATTCAAATCCTGCTGAAGTCAACTTTGCCTTTCATCTTTACAGAGTCAAAAAATATAGTACTGGTCAAAAAAACAGGGGTCAGTGTAATCACATATCCTCGCAGAATCTAAGATGGTAATCCTATATTCTTGCAGAATGGTACTTTTCTGCAGGCCAAGTGTGCTGGTTTCAATTCCAATTTCTTTCAGTCCTGGTAGCATTTAGGGTGTCATGTTAAATGCACCAATTACTACAGGAATAATTGTTGTCTTGGCCGTCCACACCGTGGTTAGATCCTGGTATTTATCATTTCACAAAACATTTCTTTGGTATTGACTCTGCTTATCATAGGGAATTGCAAGATCTATGATCTTACTCTGTAATCATGTCTGGTCTTCTTACCTCAGTAGTATGCTCAATCTTTATGGTGAAGTCTCACAAGATCTGTAATTCTCATTTTCTATCACAGCCTCTGGTTCAGGTTTGTACCACTTTATGTTACTTTGAAACCACATACTTGGCTACTATTCCAATGCACACTTTCACCTACACAGTCATATATGTGCTTGTACTCCATTTGTGCTAGCATACTGCACTCACAAAAAATGTGATTGATACTGTTGTCTCCTTCCCTGTAGATTCCACATTTGCTGTCACAGTTGGCATGATTTTTACCCTTCGACAAATTCAAGAAAAAGTATGTGAGCAAAGTACTGACCCAGGCCTTTGATACAGTGAATTATGAGGTGCTCTGGAAAATTTTGTCAAAAGCTGGTCTTCCTGATAAAATGTTAAGGGTAATGGTATCTTTGTCTGAAGGAATGATGGCAACAGTAGCATCTAAGTGTCAATATTTAGAAGCATTTTCTGTTGCCACTGAACTAAACAGGACTGTGTTTCAGCTTCCGTACATTTTTTCCATATTCTTTTCAATGATACTCCCAACATACTTTTAGGGATTACCATGAAGGTGTAAAATTCCAGTTTCAAACAGCAGGATATCCACTAAACCTAAATGGACAAAGCTTCAGATCAAGGAAGAGATTTTACATGATTTTGTATTGGTTGATGATTGCTGTTTGATTTCTCATACATTTGAAGGAATTCAAGACACAATTGACAAGTTTGCTGTGGCAGCTTGTACATTTGGGCTGATTATCAGCATCAAGAAAACTGAAGTTTTATTCCAACCAAAGCTTAGAACAGAACATACTCAAGATTCAGATATGATGATTGACAACAAGCCACTTGAATGCATAAAATCATTTAAATATCTTGGAAGTACAGTAAACTTTAAGAGCACTTTTGATGACGAAATATGTTAGATATCTAAAATTACAAGTGCTTTTGGAAAACTTTCTCACCATTTGTGGGATGAATATGGTATCACTTAAAATAAGTGTATACAGATCCTGTATTTTGAGCACAATTTTGTACAGAGTAGAAGCATGGATTCCTTATGAAACTTTGCACATGTAATGTGTGTGCAATATCATCATCATCATCATCATCATCGTTTAACGTCCGCTTTCCATGCTAGCATGGGTTGGACGATTTGACTGAGGACTGGTGAAACCGGATGGCAACACCAGGCTCCAGTCTGATTTGGCAGAGTTTCTACAGCTGGATGCCCTTCCTAACGCCAACCACTCAGAGAGTGTAGTGGGTGCTTTTACGTGTCACCCGCACGAAAACGGCCACGCTCGA
>NC_068981.1:104556986-104569032 GCF_001194135.2 Octopus bimaculoides
AGGTACCGCCAGCGAGTAGATAGGGCTCTTAATTGTAGATTTTAAATATTTGAGAGACAACAATGCATAAATCGTAATTTTTTAAAAGAGCAATGAATTCTGGGTGATTAGAATATAACGTAGCATGAATTTAGGAAGCTTAGAAAATGAATAAGCATGAATTTAAGACAACAACTGAATTCAATTGAATTTCATGGAGAGAAACAAGATAAATAGGGGGCAAAACTAAAGCGCAAGGTATTGAGATGGTTTGAGGCCGTAAATAAATAAAAAAATCTCTATCTTATCTGCATCTTGGGTATTTCGTCGTAGTACGTCAGCGAGATAATTTAGAATCTCTACAACATAAAATGGCAAGATATGATATCAAATGTCAACATTTTAGAAAAATGTGCTCTCTCCAGTATCAAAAGCATCCTGTTAAGAATTCAGTGCAAATGGGTTGGATATGTTTGAATGAAAGATGATCACATTCTGAAAATTTTTTCGTATGACCAACAAGCAGAGAGATACCACAGTAAAAGAAGTTCCATCCTTAGGTATAAGGCTAAGTTGAAGCAATCACTAAAATCTGTACAGCTTTATTTGACATTTTGGGTAAGTTATTGCTTAGACCAATCTGTGTAGGGTAAAATGTGTCATGTTAAAGAAGACAAATTTGTCCGAAAGCTTCTTTTATTTTCACTTTTTTTTTTTTCTTTCTTCCAATCCTTTCCTTCAAACACTCATAGATTAAAATCAATTGGAGTGACCATCATCACCGTTGTTGTCATCATCATTATTATTATAATTAAGACAGCAAACTGGCAGAATCATTAGCATACCAGGCAAAATGCTTAGCAGCATTTCGTCCATCTTTATGCTCTGAGTTCAAATCCTGTTGGGGGTCAGCTTTGCCTTTCATCCTTTTGGGGTCAATAAATTAAGTACCAGTTGAGTACTGGGGTAAATGTAATCAACTTAATCCCTCCCCAAAATTCCAGGCCTTGTGTCTTTAGTAGAAATTATTATTATTATTATCATTATTATTATCAAGGTGTTGAGCTGGCAGTATTGTTAGCATGCTGGGCAAAATGCTCAGTGGCATTTTATCCATCATCTTGTCCTCAGTTCTGCTGAAGTCGACTTTGCCTTTCATCCTTTTAGAGTTGATAAAATAAGTACCAGTTGTGCACTGGGGTTGATGTAATCGACTTATCCTTTCCCCTGAAATTGCTGGCCTTGTGCCAAAATCTGAAACCATTATTATTATTATGAAGCTGGCAACTGTTAGCATGCTGGATGAAATGCTTGGCTGCATTTTGTCTGTCTTTACCTTCTAAGTTCAAATTCTACAAAGGTTAACTTTCAGGATCGATAAAATAAGTACCAGCCAAATACTGGAGTCAATGTAATCAACTTCCCCATCCCTTCAAACACTGATGGCCCTTTGCAAATATTTGAGACCATATTGTTATTATTGTTGTTAATAACACAAAGAACGGTTGGTCAGAGAATGTGAGCAGTTGTCAGATGACAACCCTCATCCTTCACTACTCAGATTAACCAAGGAAATGCTGTATAAACATCAGCACAGTCATTGAAGCACCCTCATTATATATCTCAATGTTGTTACTGGCACATGAGCTAAGAAAATGGAAATTGCTCTTCTGCTGCTACCACCACCACAACCACTACTACTACTACTACTACTACTAATACCACCACCATCTTATCAAAGTCTTTGTGCTTAGATTTGCTTTCACTAAATTTCTTGGCAATAATATTTATAAGCGTGTCATCCTTTAAATGCAGTGAGTTATTCTTTTTTTTTTTTATGGAAATAGTTGGAGTACTCTGGAATTTTATGAAACAGTTTCACAAAAGTTATCAACTCTCTCAACAAATCAGAAGTTATAAGACTTGTAATTGTTTTTAGTAGCTACCTCAGTTCATTCTGCTTGTGTAGACCTAGGAAAAGTAATTTGAATGACTGCTACACTTGCAGCAGACTATATGGAAGCTTCTTTTGTTGAGAAAGTTGTTTATTGTAATTGTATCTTGCTAATTGTCATAATTATATCTTGTTTATTGTTTTAATTATATGTTGGTCATGAAGTCTTCTAACTTCATACATTTCCACAGTATATTAAACCTTTCATTATCAAATTTCTAAATACATACATTGCTTACAGTTTTTAATTGATTTGGAAAATAATAATAATAATAATAATAATAATAATATTTGGAATAATTATAATTTGTAAGACTTTAGTATGATATTCATGTTTGAAACCACAAAAAGATTCTTTATATAAATTAAAGATGGAAGGCTTTGATTTAACCCTTTAATGTTTAAAGCAGCCTTATCTAACTCAAATATTTTATCTGTTTTATGTTCAAATTGGCCAGATCTGGCCTCTCATACTTATCCTACAATGTCACTATAAAAATATAAAAATCACATTATCAAAATTTCAAAGCTACAAGATAATACATGATTAATTCAAAATGATGTGAATAAATAACTATTACATTTGACAAAGTAATTTGAATACTAAATTGTTTAATCACATTAATGCAAGTTTTACTTCAGAGAACCAGAAGTGGTTTCAGGTGGGTTAGTATCTAATAACTGTTATTTAATAATATTGTATACTGTAGAGCAGAAAAGACAGTCTCAGTTTTACTGTCCTCTCTTAAATTTAGATTTGTTTCAATTAACTGTGGTTGATTCAGTGTCACTGAATTGATTTAGTTTCAAGCATTCTAAGCATACATTTATCTCTGCTTCTTATCAGTCTCTGGAAGTCTGCATTCACAACTGTTTTAAAATTTTGACAGGATCAGATTAATTTCTTGATAACTAATTGCCATTGCAAAAACACATTACCATTTCACAAGTGATGAAGAAGTGATGTATACATCAGTAGAAGGTACTTAATAAAGGAAGGCTTATACAAACATGTGGAGGTAGTGGGAAAAGCGATAAAATCGGACAGATCTGAAGATGTTGGGTGTCATAGATGAAAGAGATTATATGCAAAACCAAGATAAGTGGTGACACTGTACTGTAGACCTATCTAAACCAAATCCTTATAGCAGCAACAGATGTTAAAGCAATAATAATAATAATAATAATAATAATGATGATGATGGTGGTGATCTGTCAATTATTATTGACTGCAGTTCCAAATTAATTTTTAAGTTAATGCTAACATGCTAGTTTATGCAATAAAATTCTAAAGATAGGGTTTAGGCTGTGACTTGAGCTTTTATATATAGAGATTATTTAGTGTGTTTTTATGTGGAAGTAAAGGATGAATGCAAAATACAGCAAGCTGAGAAAAAGTCTACAATCATCGATGTAGAAGATTTGTCGTTGGTTGGAAACATTTATAGGTGATGTTGTATAACTCCAGGTCAGTCACAATTGAGTAGACTTATGAGGAAAGCCTTCCATTCATGACCATCTGTTTTAAAATATATCGGGAACTACATGCCCTAAAGTATCCTGCCTTTTTAAATGTGTGTGCTTGCTTGTGTGTGTGTGTGTGTGTGTGTGTGTATGTGACTTGCTCTCTTTTATTGTTCATGATGGGAAGACTGGAGTAGTCTAATGGACAGATCTAATGTTTTCTTTTATTACACCGGTGGCTTGGTACAGTAAAATAAGAAAAGGGGTCATAGAGAGACCAGAAAGTATTGTATAGGCAAGTGGCACATCAGATACAGACTTTGTAGGTACAAAATGAACATAAGGCCCAGTTGTAGATTTATATTATGTACCCCCCCCCCATAACTACCCCTATTTTATTGTATGTTTTGCCCTGTTCGCATGGGTAGTTTGGTTTTTTTCCAGTATAGCATGGTACTAGTTGTCATATCCTTTGTGAAATACAAGCTGAGATCAGTTTTCACCTCTTTGTTCCAAGTCTCCACAGGTTCCATTCATTTTGAGCTCTTATACAGTATCCTTATACTGAAATGGGTATAGACCCCTTTTGGTCATAAATGACCATGGGATTGCATTTAGAAAGTTCCCCCCTGAGGCACAAGTCCAGGCAAGTTGTTTATGGAAGAGCAGCAGCCACCCATGCATACCAGCTTCCTCTCTTCACACCACTGATGTTATCTAAGGGAAAGGCAAAGGCCAATACAGCTTGGCACCAGAGACATCGCAACTCATTTCTATAGCTGAGTGAACTGGAACAACATGAAATAAAGTGTCTTGCTCAGGAATGTAACACATAGCCTGATCCAGGAATTGAACTCATTATCTCATGATGGTGAGCCCAGCATTCGAACCACTGAGTCATGTGCTTTCACCACCCTTATACTATAACAGCTGCTATCCTCCATATGTGTCACATGCCTATATCAGCACAAGTTTCTCTCTTGCTCACTACATTTGATTCCTCACATATTCAGTTCTCCTCTATCATTCATGCATACTAATGTTAGACATCCAGTTGAGCAAGCTCACTTCACTTCTTTCTACTCTTCAAAAGTCCTCTGTATTTAAGACCTACATCTCACTATCATATAGTATCAACCATTTCACACAAGCATCATGCCTTTCACTCTGATGGGGAAGCCCTTTATTTCCAGTTGAGGTAGTAGCACCCTGAGCCTTTTCCATCCATTTTTATTCTAGCTGCTATGCTTTCAGAACATCCACTCCCCATTGCTAATTAGTTTTTGTAGGTAAATGAAGCCATTAACTACTTCTTAGGAATTGCTTGGTCGTTAGAAGAATTTATTTCCAGGGTGTTCATTGTGCTTATTTTCTCTGTGTACTTGTTACAGATCAAATGTGTTTTTGTTGGCTTGCCTGTGGTGCCTCTACACCTCTCTGCATCCATTGTTTTACACTAGTTACACCATTTCAAATTGTTACCTCCTCCTTTTCTGTGCATTGAATGCAGCCATTTCCCTGATGGTAGCAGGGTTCTATCTTCTTTCCTCTTTACTAAAACCTTAGTCCTTATGAAGTTTACTTTTAGGACTTTTAATTTTATGTTTTGCTTCCATGTTTGGAATTCCTTTTCTAAAATTTGTGCAGAGTCTGTGATATGAACTAGGTCACTGTAGTACAGAAATTCTCAGACAGCTAGTCTTAAGCACTTCTGTTATGGCTTGAGGTTGAGAACTGAGCCCTGATGGATGTTTAATTGCAAATTAAATTCACTACTAAACTCCTTACTCTCATTTTGCTGACTGCACTTCTGTACATACCTTGTAGCAGTCCTAATAAGCCATTCATCTACCTGCAGCTTCATTAGTGACCACCAGATTATAGACTCAGATACCTTGTCAGAGGTCCTCTCTAAGTCTATGAGTGCTCAATATAGTCTACACCTAGTTAGCACTTCATCTGTCTTTGTTTCCCTAAGAATAGAGCATGTTTTCTACCTTGGTCTGAGGTTATAAAGCTATTTTAAAAACAACAACAAAATAGTTACTGATGGGGTGGGGGGGACTCAGTATTGAAGACTGGGGCTGATATAATCAGCTATATCCTCTCCCAAAATTTGTGGCCTTGTGCTTATGTTAGAAAACATTATAGACAAATTCAGTTTTAAGATGTTTGTTAAATATTTTGATGTAGGGCTCTAAGTATTTTACATGCTTTTATTTTCTTTCTTTTTCTTTTTTTTTTTGTTTTGTAATTCTCTTGACTTTAATAAGATCAATATCATTATTATTTTATCTTGGCTGCACTTTTCATTCAGCTTATCTATTGTTCTTGTAATTATTGTATTTTGATAATTTGATATCTTTTTTTAAAGATAATCAGGCTCTTGAATTACCAGTTTTACTTGTATAATGTACAACATTCTGTGAATCTAATTTATAGAAATCAACCAAAAGTTGGATAGTAGATTTTTTCTTTTGTGAAAAACAATAAAATCTTATTTGTTTCATTTCATTTTTGAGATTTTCAAGACGGGATATATTAATAAATATTGATTTAATCCCTACATCAGGTGAAAGCATATGGCCCAGTGGTTAGAGTGTCACAATTGTAAGATCATGGTTTCATTTCCTAGACCAGGCAGTGCATTGTGTTCTTGGACAGAAAAACTTCATTTCATGTTGCTCCAATCCATTCAACTACAGCTAGGAATTTGACCCTGCAATTTGACCTGGGAATTTGGCCCTAGGAATGAGCTGGGAATTTGAGCCTGCAATGGACATAGATTCCATTTAGGGGTATGTGGGGTGGTGGAAGTTGTGATCTTAGTCACTTATATGCTATGGAAACCAGGTAAGAGTCTGACCTTATGAATCCTAGGAATCCTGACAGACCTTACTAACTGATCATACATCCAGTTATGTAAATAAAGTCAATTTTTGGACACTTTGTGACTCATTGGTATCTATTAAATCAGCCATTGAAGTTGTGATACTTATATCCTTTCAGGTGTTAGTAGAAATGAAATAGCTACAAATGTAAATAGAACTTGGACTGCAGATTGAATTATCTGGTTATTTATCACCTATGTATGCTATGATGTTCTCCATAATTTCATATTTAAGTGCATATTTATTAGAAATCAAATTAATTAAAAAAAAAAAAGAATTGGGTTTCTTATTGTCTTATGTTATGATGTACAAGTCTCCGACAAACCCAGTATCTTAGTAATTAGATTGCAGTTATATTTATTAAATGAGTATTTAAATTGAAATGTATTTAGTGTAACAGCTGTTGATCACACACTCACTTTTCTTTATCGTATCTGAATGTTGCTAATATTTTCCTCTGTAACAGATTTCACTGATAGAAAGTCAACTTGTTATTGGACAGTGTTTGTTGTTATGATTTACAACATAGCAAAAGTAAATCATTTGTTTTATAGAAATTTATTTATAATCTGAACACACTTACATGATGTTCTAGATTTTAACCATGTAAGACTAAATTAGAATTGACAAGATATGCATTCAGTGCTTTGAACACTCAATTTTTTTTTTATCTCTTTTTCAAAAGTATTGTTTAGATTGATTTCTGCCCCTGTACTTTAACTTAGTATAACATATGTGATCAAACTTTGTTCTGTTAGTTTAACCTAATGTGTTGCTGAGATTGGACAGCTCATCTCAGGACTAGATGTTTGAGCCAAATAGTGCAGAGGAACAGCAGCTGTGTCTACTGTAGCCACTACAAGAACATGCAGGCATATGTATCAATGTAGAAGCCTCTTCATAGCTGTTTGACATTTTAGAAATAACAGCAAAATTTCTCTCAGTTAATACTCTGCTCTTAAGAAGTACTATTATATTGGACAGTGTAGTCCTGGATATATGAAAAAAGACAAGATGGTCATAACTGAAATATCTTTGAATTACAGGTTCAATCGATCAGGGTTGACTTGTGGCTGAACAAAAGCAATAACAACAGCAACAATAATCGGTGTATTGAAATAGAGTGAGCAGTGATGGAAAGAATATAACAGATGTAAACTGCCAAAGTGCACTTAATATAATTTATCATTGCATATCAGAGTTAGCAGTTTAGCTTTCAGCTAGACAGAGGTCAAAATGTATGCACAACAATAAATTTGTGGGTTGTATCTAGTTATTCAATCAAATACCCCTGTACTACAAGGCTGCTTGATTAGATCTGATTTAAGGCTGTGCAACTGGCAGTTTATTTATTAGGGTATAAGGGTAATAATATAAGGTTACCAGTTGAACGTTTGACAGTTCATATCCCAGAACTGCACAGTATTCACAATCAAGATGGTTAATTATTGTTTTTTTTTCCTTTTTTCTTTAAACCTTTAGCATTTAAACTGGCCATATCCAGCCAAAATATTCTACCTATTTTATGTTCAAACTGGCCAGATCCAGGCTCTCTCACCTACCCTACAATGTCATTGTGAAACTAAACAATTGCATCATCTTGAAGCTACAAGATAATGTATGATTAAGTCAAAACAATGAATAAATAAGCATTACATTTGGCAAAATAATCTGAATGCTGAAAGTTTAATCATGTGGATGACATCTCCAAAATTTAAAATCCACTGATTTTTACACCAACTTATGTACACTATTGTATATTTATTTAGTCATATATTGGACTAAATATGGTCAACTGGTCAAGAAGTTAACACTGCAGTAACACAGTCCCAGGTTTAATCCCACTGCATAACATTTAGGGCAAATATCTTTCGCCATCATACCAGGTTGGCCTAAGCCTTTGTGATTGAATTTGGGTTGATGGAATTGTACCTGAGATTTTAAAAGTTCAACCATGTCACTCTGTCAGGCTGATTCTGGTCAAGGAATTATGTCAAGCTACTTGCATACTAATTCTATGAGCAGGTAATTCAGTTAATCAAACAGTTGAAGACGCATCATGAAAATTGGAGATCCATTCACTCTTTATTGTTAGTGATTCTCTCATCACTGCTTCCTGGACCAGGCAGTGCACTGTGTTGTTGAGCAAAACTCTTCATTTTCTGCTGTTCCAATCCACATAGCTGTAAATGAGTTCTTGCAGTAACTGGGAGGTTGATCCTACAATGACTTGGCATTCCTTTCTGGGGGTGGGGAGTGGTGTGATCTCAGTCACTTATATGCCATGGAAACCGGTAAGGCTCTGGCTTTAAGTGTCCTAAGAAGCACGACAAACCTTACTAACTTACCATACACTCAGTGTAGTAAATAAAGCCAATTTTTTGACATTTTATGAATTGTTAATAGCAACAAGTAATCAGCCATGTACATTTTAGTGGGTAAAAGAATGGAGTATAGATAGACTTCTGTGCTGTGCTGAAAAGGTCTAATAAGATTAAAACCATTCTGGAATTGTGTCCCATATTCACTGGAATAATTGACAAAAGTATTAGTCATTAACTGACATCATTGCTTTCTCAAGGCATAATCATTTATGATCATCTTTTCAATACTAACTATATTAAATATGTTAATATCATCAGCATAACCCTGTTGTTACCATATTTCTATTGAAGTACACTGCCATTGCTTCACTTAATTCTTCAAATAAGGAAAAAAATTAGTAAAATACAGTTGTATATACCAGGTGGTCATCTATTGGTGAGACAATCCCTTCTAGATTAAATTAAGTTGGAGGCTTGAATTTTAAATCAAAGAGTAAAGAAGAAGGTGTACAGAATGTACACACTTAATATTTCTTTTAGTTACACCTTAAGATCTTATTTTCAGTCATTGGTTATTAAGATCTTAAAATTTCCAGTCGTTGGTATTTACGATCTTAAAATTTTCAGTTATTGGTAGCGATGTGTAGCACCATTTCATCCTTTTTTTGGAATTGTCATTATTGAGCTGGTGTTTGGAAGATATATTAACAGAAATTTTGATGGCAGGTTTTAATTTAGAACTCTTTATAGTAGGAAGTTTATATCATAGAATCAAGGAGTGGTCTCAGGTGAGTTGGTATCAAAAGGGTTAAGTGGGTTAGTTTACCTAGATATAAATAAATACCATGGTATAAATACAGCTAACCAGTGCAAGTAGCTGAAGCTCTTTAACTTAAGAATGGTTGCTTAGCTTTTGATTCTCTATCAGTCATATGAGCCAGAATCCTCTTCATTGTATTCTTAGAAGGAAATTCTCAGCTACTATTTTTCATTCAGCTTATCTATTGTTCTTGTAATTATTGTATTTTGATAATTTGATATCTTTTTTTAAATATAATCAGGTTCTTGAATTACCAGTTTTACTTGTATAATGTACAGCATTTTGTGAATCTAATTTTTAGAAATCAACCAAAAGTAGTAGTTGGATAGTAGATGTTTTCTTTTGAGAAAAACAATAAAATCTTATTTATTTCATTTCATTTTTGAGATTTTCAAGAAGGGATATATTAATAAATATTGATTTAATCCCTACTTCAAATGAAGGCATGTGGCCCAATGGTTAGGATGTCACAATTGTAAGATCATGGTTTCAACATTGATTGAATTTCAGAATATCAGATGCTACACACTTATTTGAAAGTAATTGAAACTTCGTTACATTTCACCGTGTTGTTCATAAACCACAAAATTAATCCTTTAGTACTTAGATCACTCTGTCAAATGTAATGCTTATGTGTTTAGAATGATATTGTAGGGTAGGTGTGACAGGCCAAACCTGGCTGGTTTGAACACAAAACTGGTTGAATATTTGGGCCATATATGGTTCGTTTAAATTCAGTAGTTCTAAATCGGGGTCCATATAAGATTTTGTGGGGTCCACAAACAAAATAGTAAATTGGGTCTACAGTAATGTTTCATGGATCTATGAAAAAATGTTGCTTTAGATGTTTTTATTGCAAGAAATAGCTATGTTTCTTTCTTAAACATTTTATTTAGTTCAACCTACACAAGTGAATGTGTGAAAAACAAAATAGGAATTTTGAAAGAAGTGTGTATAAAACTAGTTTTTAAACATCAAATGGCATTGGGGGTCCACCAGAGTAAAATAGTAATCAAAGGGGTCCATAGATAAAAAATGGTTGAGAACCACTGGTTTAAATGCTAAAGGGTTAAAGTAACGGACAGTTTCTAGTTTTTAATCTGACAATTGCCCATTAATTTCAAATTTCTTTAGTCAACATCTTTTTCATTGATATTAGTTCATAGAAAAATGGAAAATATTTATGTCAAACTAGATACATTTATCCAATATTATAAGAACCAATATGAGATGGAAAACAAAAAAATGCTTTACCAGTAACACTTCACAGCTGCTGATAACATAATTATTCCAGAAAGTAATAGATATGACATAGGTTCTCTTTGTGAGTCTGTTGCTGTTTTCTTCTCAAATTGATGCTTATAATGTCAAACCTCGTATTACATTAAAATTGCAGTGGTTAATTCATTTACTTTTTTTTCTTTATTGTAATTACTATTACAGATCTATCTCAGATTCTTTAGGGGAAAAAAATGGTAAAAGAAATTAATATTAATGATAAATAATTTAGTTGACATTTAAATAACTCCTCACTAATCTTTTTTTCTAATTACAGCTTCCTTATTATTGCTTATAATTATGGATGTGAAATGTCCAAGAGTATTTTGGTACTGAATCCTTTTAGATTACAATACATGGAACCAGGCCTAACAAAAGTAAGTTGATGCCTTTTATTTATCCAACAAGAAGTAATTCTTGAATATTCGGTCAATTTTTTTCCTTCAGTTGTTAATAAAATCCATGAATGTTGTTGCTTTTTCATTGTAAGGTAGCCATTTGATTTTTAACAATTTCTTTAAAATTATCTTATCTTAAAAAGTAAAAGATATGAATTAACTTGTTACATCAATGAAACTTGAAATAAAGTTATAAATAGTAACATATAGAAGTCTACCAGAGGACAGCCTTTGACATTTTTTTTTCTATCCAAGAACTCTTCAACCCAATATTCTCCATGCTATTATAGTGTTATCGGCTTTGAGTTCTGCTATTAAAACTAGTTATTTCATATCTCTTGAATTTTTTAAATACATAGATAGAAAAAAAAATCTTTTCTTTCTTACATAGGTGCAGGTGTGGCTGTGTGGTAAGAAGTTTGCTTCCCAACCACATGGTCCTAGATTCAGTCACCCTGCATGATACCCTGGCCAAGGATCTTCTATTTATAGCACCAGGCTGACTAAAGCCTTGAGTAGATTTGGTAGACAAAAACTGAAAGAAGCTTGTTATATATTTTGTGTGTGTGTATACACACACACACACACACACACACACACACACACACACACATACACATCTTCATTTTAACGTCCACCTTCCATGCTGGGATGGGTGGGAAAATATATATATATAGAGAGAGAGAGACACACACACACACATTTCTTTTTCTCTTTTGTTTCTTTTTGTTCTCTCTTTTTTTTCCCTCTCATCCTTTTCTGTCCAAGAGTGTTGGCTTGAGATGTCAAAGACTTTTCTATTCTCCCTGAGCATTAAACTATTACACCTGCTTGTTTTTCTCTCTCATCTCTTCATCTTTTGTTTTCTATAAATTTGAACTCTAGCAGATCTTAAATGATGATGATGATGATGATATATATATATATATATATATATA
>NC_068981.1:104569471-104570792 GCF_001194135.2 Octopus bimaculoides
ATGCATAGGGGTTAATGGTTCAACAGGATTAAAACTTCCATCAAAATATATGTATATTATCAAGCGTACATGCTCAACATATATGCTTCATGTATTTGGTGGTCGGCTGTGATTTGGCACTGCTTCTGTTTCATATTTGAATATACATACATACATATATATACATGTGTCTATATATATATATATATATATATATATATATAGAATTAATCAATCAATCCAAAAAGATGAAGGAAAAACGCAAGAAAAAAACAACAAAGTGAGAACGTGACACATGCAAAGTATTGGCAGATGCTCAGGGAGGGAAAGAAAGCTCTTCTTTAGAAACAGGAGACGGAAGAAAGTCCAATTAGGAAGGAAGACAGATGAAAAAAATCGCCAATGATCTGCATGTAGTTAATATATATGTATGTATGTATGTATGTATGTACGTATATGTACTTGTGTGGTGTGTGTGTGTGTGTTTGTCCCCTACTACTGCTTGACAACTGGTGTTGCTTTGTTTGTGTCCCTTTATCCTAGTGATGTTTTTCATCTAAAACCCCTCAAGGCAGTACTCCAGCATAGAGAAAAAGACAACGTAAATATGATTTTAAAAAAATAAATGTTAAGATATAAATTCTTAATGAAGCTCATTACTTTTAATTTTATATCGGAATCTAAGTTTCCTTCTTTTGCAATATGTTCTCATGCAACATGTGACCGTTTTTTGTAAATATTTAATCTCTAAATCTTTATTATAAGTAATTTTTTCTCAGTCCAGGGTTGTCCCTGATTTAACAAACCCATTATTCCTTTTATTTTTCAAAAACTATGTGTCCTCTTTTTTGAAGACAGTAGAGCATTATTTGTAGCACATGTCGCTGCTAGTTTTAGCAAGGTGACTAACTCCATACAGGCTCTTTTCTTTGTCTTTGTTATACATAGCAATCAGTGTATTGATTATTATCTCAAAAAACATGTAGTACATTCAACAGACAACATTTTCGTTCATCTCTCACCAATTAATGAAACACTGTTTTTAAAAGTGTTGAAGTAGAATATGAGCTAATGATGTAGCCTTGTTGTGGTTGACCCAACTTGCTAGAAATAGCAGCAAAATTTCCTTCAAGTCATAGTGGAGAAAAGAAGGGAAAAAAGTACATATTAAAAAAATAGTACATAGGTGCAGGTGTGGCTGTGTGGTAAGAAGCTTGTTTCCCAACCACATGGTTCCAGGTTCAGTCTCACTGCAGGGCACCTTGGTCAAGTGTCTTCTACTATAGCCTTGGGCCGACCAAAGCCTTGTGAGTGGATTTGGTAGGCAGAAACTGAAAGAAGC
>NC_068981.1:104570802-104572672 GCF_001194135.2 Octopus bimaculoides
ATATATATATATATATATATATATATATATACTGAGACCCCTTCAGTCATGACTAACTATGGGATTGCACCTAGAAAGTTACCCTCCGAGGCACAAGTCCATGCAAGGAAGACCAGCAGTCGCCCATGCATAGTGGCCTCCCCTCTCCACGCCACCAGTGTTGTCCAAGGGATAAGGCAAAGGCTGATACAGCTTGGCACCAATGACGTCGCAACTCATTTCTACAGCTGAGTGAACTGAAGCAACATGAAATAAAGTGTCTTGCTGAAGAACACAACACACAGCCCAGTCCGGGATTTGAACTCACAACCTCATGATCGTAAGCTCGACACTCTAACCACTGAGCCATGCGCCTTCACACACACACACACACGTGTGTGTGTGTGTGTGTATGTGTTTATCCTCACTACTATCGCTTGACAACTGATACAGGTGTATTTATGTCTCCGTAAACTAGCCGTTCTGCAAAAGAGACTGATAGAATAAGTCCTGGGGTCAATTTCTTTGACTTTAGCCCTTTAAAACAGTACTCCAGCAAGGCC
Source organism: Octopus bimaculoides (assembly GCF_001194135.2). Classification (NCBI taxonomy): domain Eukaryota; kingdom Metazoa; phylum Mollusca; class Cephalopoda; order Octopoda; family Octopodidae; genus Octopus; species Octopus bimaculoides. Next base: position 104,571,345 of record NC_068981.1, read on the forward strand.
ACAGTCAAATGATTGAAACGAGTAAAAGAATTAAAGACTTGAATAATACAGTTTTGTCAAAAATGACAATATGACCATTATTGCTATGGGCTATGGACTCATTCAGGTACAACCCTTAGTTTATCAACAACTCTAAAAGTTCTCTAAACTTCTTACAGCTTCTAGGACAATTCACAAGTAATATCGACTGGTAACCTAAATAAAAGAATGTACTTCATTACACTATCAGAAGTTTTCTTTGTTAAAAAAAAACAAAACAAAACAAAAAAAAAAACCTGTCTCTTGTTATTCCTTTGTGCTTTACCTGACAGTTGTGTTTTCAGCTGTTTTAAACATGAATCAATATACTAATTCACAATCCCAGTTAATGGGATTCCAATTGATTCATCAGGGTTGTATTTGTAACAGTCATTAATATATAGTATTTAAATAAAACAAAAAGACGAGTTAATAAATATTTATGAATAAATATTTATGAATAGATATTTATCTGACACTCCAATGCTATAAACAGAGGTGATTGTGAGCTAATATGAGAATCTCTACTTATTAGAAGTCATAGCTTAATCTCCTCTGGATCTCATCATGCTGTATTAAATAAAGAACATTGAATAATGTATTTATGCTATTCATAAAGGCAGGATGTTCCTGGATGGGTTACCTTTGATCATAGGTCTGCTCAGTAAGAGTGAAACCAATATAGCTTAGTTAATGGATTAATCTTTTATATCCGGTTGAATGCTGCCAAGGGACATTCAACCTGATCAGTATAAGGGAGTTGTGATGTTTGTATCTGCTTTCAGATGGGAAAGAGGATTGTTACAAGAATCAAATCAGGTCCTCTAGGAGTTTTACCACTTATGCTACTGGGTTCAATGAAGCTTGGAATAGAAAGGAGACATATATTTTCATATCAGTTTATAATGTGTTTAATGCAACATAGAGAATATGAATTAATTATATGTAGAATAGAGAAAATTATTTACCTTATTGAAAATTAATTTTGGGACATCATCGCTAGAGAAAACAAAATAGGTCTAACATTCAAATGATAATGAGTTTGACTTAGATGGGCCTTGTTTTGCTGTAGTTGATCAGAACCACACATGTTCTCTAAGTCAGACTGTGTATATATCCGTAAATATCTAGAATATATGATTTGGTGGTATGATTATAGTAATTAGTGTACGAAGAAAAGATGCTTCATTGTTATCATTTTTGTATTGTATCATTTTTCTCGTTGACTTTTTTAACATGACTAAATGTGGACTGTTGTTTCAAAACATTATTTGTGGAGAACCTATATATATATATATATATATATATAT
>NC_068981.1:104575554-104587239 GCF_001194135.2 Octopus bimaculoides
ACCTAGTACAGAAAACACACAGGCCACATAGAGAACATTTCCTTCATCAGCTGCCACCATTCTAACACTGGTGTTTCGAAGAGTTAGGGCAGGACACATCGTTAAAATGGCTGTTCCCACGGACTTCAAATTAAATTTGTACCATGGAGGAATGTAGTGGCGGACAGAAAACAAGACAGGAAAACGAAACAGTGAAAATAAACAGAAAAGGCTATGCGGCCAGACGTGAAAAAATATGTATATATGTATGGCTCAGTGGTTAGGGCATTGGGCTCACAATCACGAAGTTGTGAGTTCAATTCCCTGACTGGGCCGTGTGTTGTGTTCTTGAGCAAGACACTTTATATCATGTTGCTCAAGTTCACTCATCTGTAGAAATGAGTTGCAACATCACTGGTACCAAGCTGTATTAGCTTTTACCTTTCCCTTGGATAACATCAGTGGCATGGAGAGGGAAGGCTGGTATGCAACTGCTGGTCTTCCATGAACAACCTTGTTCAGACTTGTGCCTCAGAGGGGAACTTTCTAGGTGCAATCCCATAGTCATGCATGACTGAAGAGGGTATTTACCCTTTTATATTCACACACACGCACTCACTCACTCACTCACTCACTCACTCACTCACTCACTCACTCACTCACTCACTCACTCACTCACTCACTCACTCACTCACTCACTCACTCACTCACTCACACACACACACACACACACACACACACACACACACAAAGAAAAGTAAATCATTGTTTTCCCATTACATATGTGATACATGCAGGTACGAAATGAATCAAGATGAAGTCACAGGGCTGCTAAATGTTGGCAATGCTATAGCAAAGATTGTTGTAAAGAAATATCCCATCAGAAAGAATGCATTCTTTGAGAAGAATAAATTGGAAGAAATAAATTCATATAAATACATGTTGTACATGTATTTATATGAATTTATGCTATTTCTTTCCTTTTGTTTCATTTTCAAACATGGAATGATAAAGGAAGTGAAATGCAGAGTAACATGAAAGAAGTACCAAGAAAATTACATGATATTCTAGAGAGAATAAGAATCTATATATAAAAAATCATAATACTTCAAATATATTGTGAGCATGGTTTGAAAAACTGTTGTGTGAAGAATGTTCTAAATTTATAAAGCTTTAATAATGTCCTTGTGCTATTTTTTGCTTGCTAAAAGTGATGGGGGTAGATATTAAAATAGTTTATAGCCATTAATGATAATTGAATATGTATTAAAAAATATTGATTTAGAAGCTGTGACTGAAATTAACTTAATCATATCCATAAAAAAAAAAAAAGATTTGAAATACTGTTCAAAAAATTTTCAGGCAAATCAAGAAATGAAAAATAAAATTGCTTTGTGTGTTAATATCTTAGCATGACCTCAGGTCAATAACTGAAACCAACACTTCATCCCAACTAGCTATGATTCGTAAGTGAATCAGAAAATATATTTGCATTTTTTCTTACCACTTTATGTATATATTTTCTAGGTTACAATTTAAATATTTACATATAATAGGCATGGGCATGGCTGTGTGGTAAGAAGCTTCCCAAGTACATATTTCTGGGTTCAGTTCCACTGTATGGACTGACCAAAGCCTTGTGAGAGGAGTTGGTTGACAGAAACTGAAAGAAGCCCATCGTGCGTGTGTGTATGTGTTAAGACATTACAGAATATTTGGCTATATTGACAGTTTGACAAGCAATTGCAGTGAGCAGTGAATAGGCTGTACTGTGTTGTACTTGTGGACCTGACTACACCCAGTATTGCAAGCATAAATGGATGTTAAAGCAATGATGAAGTTATTGCTTGTATGCATGAGTTCATGAAATTCCAAGAACCAATTGATATATCACAATAAAAAAGTAAACAACAGCAGTAGATTAAAAGATCATTCAGTGACCCTTAGCACATTCACATTTAAACTGGTCATATCCAGCCCAAATATTTTACTTGTTTTATGTTCAAACTAAGCAGATCTGGCCTCTGATACTGACCCTATAATGTCATTCTTAAAAATAAACAATCACATCATTGAAATCTTGAAACTGCAAGATAATACATGATTAATTGAAAGCAATGTGAATGAATAAGCAATATGATTGACTGAGTAATCCGAATGCTAAAGAGTTAAATGTTTTTTAGTACTGTAGGGTCTCTTTCAAGCAATTCAATCAGACATCTAATTATGGAATCCTCTACTATATAAAAAAAAAACAAAGAAATCTACTGATATTATTGTAACCGTGGAGCAGAAAAACTGAAATGAAGACTTTCAATGAAATTCTTAGAATATTGATTTCTAAGAAAAGTAATCATCCTAAAGTTGGAATTGTAAAAATACCAAGCTACATTGATTTCTGATATTCTTTGAAATGTTAGTTAAATATCAAGTACTACTTTTAGCTATCATTATGAAATATCATCAGTGAAAAGGGTAGAGATGGAAACTTCATATCAACAGAACGGGAAGTTAGACAATGTTTTGATACCTCAACTCTGATCTTTGTCTACTCCTTGTTTACTGATCTCAATCACTATACTACAGCCTTACTAGAACACTAAGTTCTAAGATATTTTGTTGAGTATATTTGACCAACTAACTATGGTTATTTGCATTATATAATGTGAGAAATTTAATACAAAAATATCAGGGGTAAGATTAGTGGTGAGGGTAGCATTGTACACCAGTGTAAAAGCTTACGTCCCAACCACATGGTTCTGGGTTCAGTCTCACTATATGACATCTTGGTCAAGTGTCTTCAACTATAGCTTTGAGCTGACCAAAGCCTTATGAGTGGATCTGGTAGATGGAAACTGAAAGAAGCCCATCATACACACACTGGAACTCCACCAGTTATGCCAAAGAGAGTTCCAGGTGATTCAGTCAATAGAAGAGCCTGCTCATGAAATTAATGTGAAAGTGGCTGAGCACTCCACAGATACACATACCCTTAATGTAGTTCTCAGGGAGATTCAGCATGACACAGGATGTGACAAGGCTGACCCTTTGAAATACTGGTACAACTCATTTTTGTCAGCTGAGTAGTGCATTTATATCCCTGTAACTTAGTGGTTTGGCAAAACGAGTCTGATAGAATAATTACAAGGCATAAAAAATAAGCCCTGGGGTTGATTTGTTCGACTAATAAACCTTTCAAGGCGGAGCCCCAGCATGGCCACAGGCAAATGTCTGAAACAAATAAAAGATGAAATATATTTGTAACTCTTAGGTTTCAGACAGTGGAGTTGCATTATTTTGGAGGTTGCATTGTACTTGTATAATATGGTACTCTTATCTTGTACTCAATTTATTGAGAAGGATGAGAGGTAAAATTGAATGCACATAAAAGGAGATGATTGCTACAGAACAAAATACTACAAAGCATTTTTATTCAACACACTGATCCTACCAGTATGTGTGTGTGTGTGTGTTGTACTTGTTTGGCAAATTGTGAGACTGTTGGAACTAAAGCATTTGTGCTCAACAAGGCCTATTTTAGGCATTTAAGAACACAGAAAAATTGTTCTTTTCATTTTTCATTCATTTCTTAACAGTTCAGTGTATTATGAAGTATCAAACAGTTTTATTGCATTTCTGTAACTGGTCACTGACACAATTCTACAGCATCCATTGTAAATCAGTTACTGGCAAGATTTTAGAAGCCACAAGAATTTACTTTCCTTTCTGTTCTGGTTCCTTTTTTTTCTCTCTCTTTCTATTTTTGGTATTCTTTTATTCTTTTGACTCTGGCCATGTTTAGAAACTGTCTTCAATCATATTGATCCCAATACTTATACCAGTCTGGTACTTACTTTATCAATATCAATTTGTCAAACTGCTGAGTTATGGAAAATCAAGAGACACAATCACACCTAGACCAATATTACTAATGTTTCATTGAATCAAAGAATGAGCCGATCACTAAAACTTGGAGAAATTTTCTTTCAACATTTTCTTAGTCTTTCTACTATATTACAAAGAAACTAATTCTTTCTAGAAATCTTACACTCCTTACATTTGGTAATTAACCTTAACTTCTATCATAATCTGGATGCTTGTAGTTTGACTGAAATGGTTAACACTTCTAATTCATACCTTCTACGTATTCTCTGTTTTTACTCTACAAAATCTGTATCTAGTTATAGTACAGAGGGTTTTAATGGGATTCATTGCTTGGAAAATAGCCAAAGTGATTATAAAGACCCAGCTTCAGTAAATGAGGTCATTTGAATTAAATATCTTGTCTAGTAATACATTAAAATATTTACAATAGCAAATGAACTCACATTCTCTGAATCAATTGGCCAATAATTTAAGCATTCAGCTCTCTCTCCCCCCTCTTCTCTTTCTCTCCTCCTCTCTTCTCTTTCTCCCCCCCCCCTCTCATGATATGTCAACAATATAATGTCTTTGAAACAAGAACAGATGGTTAAGGGAAGTCTGCAACTTTAAAGCAAAATTAAATAAATTCTAAAATGTAAGTTGAAGAAAGGGAAATTCTTAGAATCTTTTGAATTTATTCTTGAATCTTGCTTACATTAGCTCAGTGGTTAGAGCACTGGTCTTGTAAACCATGGATTGTGAGTTCAGTCCCCACTGAGGACTGTTAGGTTGATTTTTTTTTTGATTTTTTATTATAGGCTATGTAGTAAGAAGTTTGCTTTCCAGCTACATGATTCTGGGTTCAGTCCCACTGCATGACACCTTGGGAAGGCTAGCCAAAGTTTTGAGAGTGGATTTGGTTGATGGAAATTGAAAGGAGCTCCTTCTATGTGTGTGTGTCTTTTGTGTCTCCCCCCTCACATAAATAACTTAGTAGTTTGGCAAAAAGAGACTGTTAGAATAAGTATCAAGCTTTAAAAAAATGTAAATATTGGGGTTTATTTAGAGAAAAGTGTGTACTACACTTAACCTTTTAGTATGTTTTAGCAATTTCATTTTGAGATCATTTGTTGATAATCCTATCAATTATATATTGTGAAGTTATCTTTTCTCTACATTCTAGGTAAAAAACATAATGCAAAATACCGGCAGGTATCGCAATTTTGATCGCAGAATGACTGGGGCTAGTGTAATTGATGAAGCATTGCAAGAAGTAAGTAGTACAAACCCTTTTTTTCCTTTTTGTTTTATTCAATCATTCAAAATTCTACAACTGGTGAAAGTTTTGTGATTGTCAGCAGAATATATAAATGGAAAAATTGCACACTTTAATGAGAATTTCATTAATAATGCATACAAATCTGGATATCTTATGATAATATGGTATAAAAGTTTGTGTGCTTAAAAGAGAATCATCAGAGTTATGACAAATGCTTGCAATAATAGTTATTGTGTGTGTTTATGCATATCTTCTGCTTTGTTAGCTCTTGGGCACATGAACTTAAATATGCATTTATGTTTGCATTCATATATACATAATATACATAAGTGTGCATTTAAAAATGTTTTCTGTTGTTTCTTCAAGTAGCACCAAATAGTCTTCAATTGTCTTAGCTCAAGGTCTTTTCACTTGATGTTATCTTTGTGATTGTTCTTAATTCTTGGAAAAACTCTACTTAGAACTCATCATTATCAACATCATCATTTAGTGTCTGCTTTTTCCATGCTGGCATAAGTTAGACAGTTTGACTGGGATTGGTAAGCTGGAGAGCTGTACCAAGCTCCAGTCTAATTTGGCTTGGTTTCTACAGCGGGATGCCCTTCTCAATGCCAACCACTCTAAGAGTGTAGTGGGTTATCTTTTGCATGTCACCAGCACGGGTGCCCTTTACATGTCATCAGCACTAGCCATGACTACAATTTCACTTGGCTTGACATCTTCTCAAGCACAACAAATGTTATTCATTAGCATTGAACATCTAATTAAGAATTCTGGTTTTGTCCATGTGAATCACATGTCCAGACTATTAAAATTATGCCTTGAGGATCTTTATGGATTCTCTATAAGATTTCTTGATAACATCACCCATAAAATATATTTGTATACTAAATAATAACAAGTTTGAGGAACTCCTCCAGTTGCTTGATGATGTTCACAGAACAGGGCCTTGATTTCTCATTTGTACAATAGTGTTGTAAAGTAATGGCACTGTGCACCTTATATTTGATAATGATGGTAAGATAAATGTTCTTGAGATCTTGTAGTTCGTCATCATCATCATAATGTCTGTTTTCCATGCTGGTATTAGTTGGACGGTTCCACAGAAACTGGCAAGCCAGGAGACCCCACCTAGCTCTGGATGCCTTTCCTAATGTCACCCACTTTACAGAGTCCTGGGTACTTTTTATGTGGCACCAGCAGTGAGGTCACCAAGTAATTTGCAAGACAAAACCCTCTCAACTGAGGTGGGGAGTAGTTTCAGCTTATGTCTAAAAACTTGTTTGTAATAATTATTTATTCATTTACTTTTCATTTAGTCACATTTAAGCACAGGTATGGCTGTGTGGTAAGAAGCTTGCTTCCCAGTCACATGGTTTTGAGTTTAGTCCCACTGCATGGTATCTTGGGCAAGTATTTTCTGCTATAGTCCTGGGTTGATCAAAACCTTATGAGTGAATTTGGTAGGCAGAAACTGAAAGACGCCTACCATGTATGTGTGTGTGTGTGTGTGTGTATACACACACACACACACACACACATACATACACACTCCATTCCTTGTATTCTTATTCGCATACCCAGAAACCCTGGTTGCCTTCTGTGAAATATAAAAAGGACTTTTTTCAGTTTATCATTACTTCAGTACGAAAAAATCCACAACCTTCCATCTCAATAAACCACTATCGTCCCTGAAAGTTGTTTTTAATGTTTACTACGGTTTGCTTGAGGCTAACTTTCTTCCTACTCCTCAAATCTTGGTTCTTATATTTATATATATGTGTGTGTGTATATATATATATATATATATATATATATATATATATATATATATATATATATGTATATATATACACATGTATATTTTACTTTCTCCTTGCTTTGACATCACATGGCAGTTGTGAACAAGTATCACTGTTATGCAAGCAGTGTCCTTCACTTCCAATCTTCCTATGTCATAGGAAAACATGACTTTACTTGGAAACAGGCGATGGTTGATGAGGAGGAAGGGCATCCAAGCTGTAAAAAATTTGCCTCAACAGGTCTTGTCCAACACCTGCAAGCATGGAATAGGAGTCATTAATGATGATGATGAGGATAAGTTACTATAATCATTTATCATGACTCTGAGGATTTATCTTTAAGCACACAGACTTTTATACCATAACGTTCAAACTTGCATGGGTTGTTAATGAAAATCTCATGCCTTTTATGATCAGTTGTATAGACACACACACACACACACACACATTTAGTTGCTATCAGTCATCAATATAAATAATTTGAAACACTTCAGGAATAATATTAATATTCAGGTGGTATATTTTAAATAAAAAAGATATAAACAACTTAAAATGATGAGAAATTTTTAATGAACTATACAATCATTTTTTTCGATAGCAGAGGCATGCAAGGCATCAATCTGGCAGAATTGTTAGCATGCCAGGCAAAATGCTTAGCGGCATTTTGTCCATCTTCACATTCTGAGTTCAAATTCCACCAAGGTCAACTTGGCCTTTTGTCTTTTCTGGGTCGATAAAATAAGTACTTGTTGAGTACTGGGGCTGATGTACCATAAAGACCCATGTAATTTATGCACTTTTTTTTGCAAAAATAAAAATAAACTTTAGGGGGTGCATAAATTACATGAGTAGATCGTTTCCAGAATCTTTTTGAAATTTTTTTTTATGCAAAAAGCCGTACAAAACATAAACATTTGTATCAGAAGTTGAATCATTTAATGTCAGAATAGGTTTTTACAGAGAAAATATAATGAAGTTGACTTTTATTTATGCTAAACAGTATAATGCTTACCTTTTCTGTATAAATTTACTAAAACCGTTAAATAGTCAGCTTATTTTTGAAGTCTGATATTCATGCTGGTAAACACGGTCCGGGCCATATTTTACATTGCTTGGAGTTTCTACCTATCGCAATGGAGCACCACTGACATACATAATGATATGGATATTCCTGACCACAAAAAATGTAATAATATAGATAATCTTGATTGTATGTTTTTATTTTTGTCTGTTTATTACTAGGCACAGTTTTAAGTTTACTGTTTACGCCAGTTTCGAACATTGGTTCTATTGCCACATTCAAATGCATATCCAACATATTTAATTTCTCCTTTGCAGTAAATGATTCATAAGTTCTGCCCACACTGACAATAATGGTAATGACAAATTTTAAAGTTTGTTTGACATTTTATAAGTGTGAACAGGATTAAAATTTCAATACTCTGTATCAGAGGTTCTGATAAGAATAGGTGGAAAAGAGTTCTGTTCACATAATCAGTTTAATCAGTCACCTTCTTCTTTTGGTTAAGTAAAGTATCATCCAAGCTGATGTTTATTGGTGATTAAACTTAATTTGTAACACCTGTGCATATTTATAAGCTTTGTTTTTGTTGGTAATTCTTATCAACAACTTTTTCTGTGATCGTGCAATATGCTAAAGATCGGACATAATCTCTTGTGGGCAAGAAATGGAAATAAAGTTCATTATAAACAACACAAACACTTTGTAATTTAATAGCTTTCAATGTGATACCTGTTAAGCAGAAATTATTCTTATTTAATGAAAATTTAATAAAATCTTATCATAAGTGAAATTATGCTAAATACAACTAAATTGAAAACCTTTTACCCCTGGCTATATCGGCAATTCTGAAAACTTTTAGGTGCAAATTTTACATGAGTAGAAGCTTTTCTTAACAAATTTTAACCTGAAAATCACCTGTGTAAATTACATAGGTGCACAATTTACATGGGTTTTTACAGTAATCAACTTAGCTCAATCCCCAAATTGCTGTGCCAAAATTTGAAATCAATATGACAGGCATGTAGGCATTGATGTAAGCACACACCAACATATACACATGCACATGCAGCACACACACACTCATAATTTGTTTTTCATTCACAGGTGCTTGATTATTTAATGCGAGATTATGTATTGAGTTGGTATCGCCCTCTTAGCCTTCATGATGGGTTCATTATTAGCATTCGGAAATGTATGCAGAAGGTCATCACCACATTTGCAAGCAAGTAAGATGCCTTGAATATTTTCTTTCTCTTCAGGCTTACCAGTATATTGTTTTTATGTGTGCCAGAAGTATGCTTGTTTGGCAAGTGAAGTCACATGTTGTGGAAGCATAGAAAGCCACTTGAAAACACACACACGTTCACTTGGTATATTTTGCAAACATATTTCATTGTTGTTTTTTTGTTTAGTCTCAAGTCAACCTTAATTGAGAAGACTTATCACCAGAAGCTTTTCACATATGATTGTCTTGTCTTTTATTTTCAGACATTGTGTATTTTTTAATATTTTGTTGTTGAATGAAGGCAGTGAGCTGGCAAAATCATTAGTATGCTGGGCAAAATACTTAGTGGCATTTTGTCTATCTTTACTTTCTGGGTTCATATGCCACTGGTGTCGACTTGGCTTTTCATCCTTTCAGGATTGATAAAATACGTACCAGTTGAGCACTGGGGTTGATTTAATATGACTTAGCCCCATCCTTGAAACTGCTGGCCTTGTGCTGAAATTTGAAACCAATATTATGTTGTTCAGTCTTGTCTTAGATCTCATCTTTAAAATAGCAGGGTGGTATTTAAAGATAATTAGACTGTTTGATCTCACATGTTGAGTGACCTTGTACTTTCACTTGTCTGGCACAAATAGTATTATACCATATTAAGTATTAAATTCATTTCTCACACATCTATGAATTGGACTGCTTATTTGGAAATAGAATGGCTCAGGTAGTAGGGAGATTATGCTGCCAACACTTGGAAGTAGTGAGACCATGATTACATTTGTCTTCGAACATAGCACTTAACTTTACTGAATCCAATTTACCTTGTTGAGGAAAAAGCTACCAAACCTACCTTGAGTATTACCTGTGATCAACTAGTATCATACCCACATTATCTTGTCTACTTAACACTTTCGTTACCATATTTCTGTTGAAATGCACTGCCTTTGTTTCAATTAATTTTGGCTGGATGGTTTGACCAGAGCTGGTAAGGTCAGGGGCCACAACAGGCTCCATTGTTTTCTCTGTATCATAATATATTTTGCTTTCAAAGGTCTGTTGATTCTGATACCCATCAACCTGATGTAAAGATCTAAGTCACCAAATGCTCAGACCAAAGTGTGTGTTGGGATTTTTAGAGCTTTTTAGACAGCAGACTTTAATAAAATGATGTGGTGGAATACCATAACGGTTAACAAAATACATGAAAGGGTTTGTCTAGTTTTGATCAGTTAGAGATGTTCAAATAGAATGAACAATCTGTATTTGGGGGGGGGGGCTGTCTTAAGTTTCAGACAGTTTCACTCCAATTATCAAGGGTTCAATTACTATATTATATACTGATTTTCATTTGTAGTCTGGTGTATAAAGCTATGTCACCAAATGCTCAGCCTGTCAAAAGTGATCAGTCAATTGAATTTTTCCTGCCTAAGTCATTGTTTGACAATATCCTACTAATTAGAATATCTAACTTGGAAGAGTCTGGTCTGTTATTGTGAAAAGAAAATTGCAGATGGCATGTTATAGCATCGGTTTACCAACATTTTACTATTTAGTTGCGCTAATAATTATTGAATGCCATTTATTTGCTATGATATATTCTCTAGCCCAATGTAACCTTTTAGAATTTATGTATTTAAATCTATTTTATTTATGTATGTATTTTATATGTTATGAAGTAGTTATAAATAAGTGTAAATTTCAAACCATTATCTTGTCATGTTAAAAATTATAAGAAAAAATTCCATTGTAAGCTTGAACTGGCACTAAATTTGTTGATTCATGTTACAAAGGTTCAAAACGTGTTTACTGAGTTATTTCTAGCACTGGCACAAAGTTCCACTTTTTTTTCTGTGTGCAGGGGGGGGGGGTTGTTAAACTTGTAATAGGATGAAAGCTTCAGTCTATCTGTGTGTTTGCTTTGTACTTGGGATATAAATGCATGAATATGTACCTAGCTTAAAAAAAAATACATAATAGGGTGAATTTGTTTGAGTATGCCCTTGATGGTGGTGCCCCAGTATGGGCACAGTCCAATGACTGAAAGATGTAAAAAGTAATGGATAAATAGATAAAAGGATGCTGCTAATTACTATTAGGCAGCTCTATTGACAATTATAATGATCATTTTAACATTACTACTCAGTAATCTATATATATAAAAATGAGAATGTGTGTCTGTCTGTCTGTCTGTGTGTGTGAATCCCTAAAACTCGAGAACTACGCAACCAATTTCATTCAAATTTTACAGATGCCTTACTTAGGGTTCCAGTTGTGTTTTAGTCAAAAAAAATTTTAACTTCTTGCAGAGTTCGAGCCCACAGCAACATAATATCTCCTCCACTATTTAAGTATTACGTGTCAAAAGTGAAACAAAAACACTCATGTCAAATACTTTCACTTTAAAAATGAAACTATTCTACTAACTGAAACAATCACATTTCGATACTGTAATGACAGATACTTTCAGAGAGAGAGAGAAAGAGAGATGTATATGTATACATATAGATGTATATGT
>NC_068981.1:104587789-104590910 GCF_001194135.2 Octopus bimaculoides
TTCTGCAATGTGGTGCATAAATTGTCAAGTAAATGAGACGCATCTTTGCCTCCACTGATTCACTTGCAAAGTGTTGAGTAAAATTATTTCGTTGCAGACCTCCTTTGAGTCTTTTTATTATCACTGCGACACACATAGTCCCCAGCTGGTAACACTGATTTCAAGGCCTTCCTAGATGAGAGACTGGCATTCCACTTAATGTCTATGTTCCACGCTGGCATGGATTGGAGAGTTATTAATGTAGAAATATGGTATCGTAGCTACTAACAGTTGAGGGTTGCGTAGTCTAGACAGCGTTTTTAGATTTCATTATTCTCTTTAACCCGGGCAAGGCCGGGTATTTCTGCTAGTATTTCTATAAAGGAATGCTGTCAAATGATCTAATTCTCAACACATTACTGGTATTTATATTAGCTATTTTGAAGTCAAAAACAAAACAAAACAAAAAATATTTTGTCATGCCATTATTCAGGACAGACATTAAAAACAGGCTATAAATAACTTGAAAATTAATGTAGATTACCAAGCAGTTGCTTCTTATGTGCTCTGGAAATCAATTCTTTAGTCTTGAACTCATTAATATTACCATTATCATGTTCATAACATTATTCTCCACAGCTTCTATTCAGAAGATATATTATTTTATTCAAGTCAAGGCCTATGGGGACTTATGTCAATGTCTGAGAAAAAAAAAAGAAAGAATTTTTAAAAAATTCAAAATTGCAAACAAAATCATTAAATTATGACAGCTGCCCAAAGATATTTATGAAAATATATTCATTATTTGCCAATAACAATGTTCTTACCTGACAATCAATATAAGTTAATGAGTATACACTAGAGTGAGGCTTATTTATTTATTTACATTTTGTTTCATTCAGTGAAAATATTGATCCTAGTACCAGCTAGCAAAGAAGGCATCTTCACCTCTCTCAAAACATTGATTTTAGATTTTAATAAAAAAAAAATACATTGGCATTGATGAAGCTGAACCTTAAAAAGTAGAACATTTATTTTATTGCTGTTTAAGCTGACATTTATTTTGTTATGAATTTACTTTATCATCAACATCATCATTGTTTTTATGTTCACATTTTCCATGTTGGCATGGGTTGTGACATTCTTTTGTAGCTGAATGGCCTTCTTGATGCCAACGTTTACTTGATTTTCAAGTAAGGTACTCTATTCTGTTGGTCTTAACATGTTGAATTGTTTGATCTGCTGGACATGTTCTTCGAGCAAATTATAAGTAAATGTTGCAACTGTCCAAATGGTACCAATGTGAAGGCATATGGAGACATACACATACATGCATGCATACTTGCATGCATGTATATACATTCACACACATTATATGTATATACACACAAATGCCTATGTATACACACTTCCCATCCACCAACATTTCAGGCTGTAGAAAACACTTACTCAAAGTGCTATACAGTGGGATTGAGCTCGAGATCATGTGGTTGAAAACTTAACTTTTTTTAACCATGCATCCATGTATATGTTTTTGTTTAAAATCTAAAACCAATTTCAAAAAATTATGAATCAAATTAAAAATTTTGTGGCTGTTAAAATATATTGAACATACATAAAGATAAATATATTTTGATTGTAAGAGAAAAAGCTATTTTAACCAATTAGTATGTGTATACATACATAGATACATACATATATATATATATATATATTAATGGGGAAGGCCGGTTTATGGGATTACGCTGGGTTTCCTGTCCATAAAGGGTTTAGCTTTATCCGTCTTCCTTTTCTCTTGGACTTTCCTCTGTTTCCTGTTTCTGAAGAAGAGCCTTGCTCGAAACATAAAACACCCTTTCTTTCCTTCCCTGAGCATCTTTTAATACTTTGCATGTACCACATCCTCGCGTTGTGTTTTTTCTTCATTTTTTGAAAATTAATTATATGTGTGTGTGTGCGTGTATGTGTGTGTATATATATATATATATATGTGTGTGTGTGTGTGTGTGTGTGTATATATATATATATATATATATATATATATATATATATAGAGAGAGAGAGAGAGAGAAAAAGAGAGAGATCATAAGGTTACCCAGGGTTTTGTGTCTAAAAGTGCTTAGCTTTACTTACACTTTATAGATGCAAAACCCTGGGTTGTCTTATGAACTGGCCATAAGTATCTTTCTCTAAATACTCTTCTGTGCTTCCCTTTTGGATTTATGATTTACTGACGATATATTTATATATATAAAACTAAGTAAAATTTCAACATTGTAACAATGAGATTAACATTTGTCCATTTCTATATGATTAAACATGATGGTTGTGTTGTTCATCAAAGACATGATACAATCATTGGGTGCCAGAATGTGAATGTAGTAGAGCCCAGCCCAAAGTGTGTGTTGGGATTTCTAGAGGCTTGGAGACAGCAGACTTTAAAAACAATGCCTTGGTGAATGTCTATGACACTTAATAAAATGATGTGGTGGAATACCCTAACAGTTAACAAAATACAGGAAAGGGTTTGTCCAGTTTTGATCAGTAGGAGATGTTTAAATAGGGTGAACAATCTGTATCTGGTGGCTGTCTTTAGATTTAGACAGTTTCACTCCGATCATCAAGATTTCAACTAGTACATTTATACACTGATTGTCATTTGTAGTCTGGTGTTTAGGGCCATGTCACCAAATCTTCATACTGTCATAAGTGATCAGTCAATTTACTTTTTCTTGGCTGAGTCTTTCAGTTTGACAATCGAAGGGCCTGGTCCCTTATTGTAAAACTACCAAGAAACTAAGGAGACTGCCTGGTAAACTTGTAAGAAACTCAGGAGACTACCTGGTAAACTTGTAAGGTGTGAGCTGAAACAGTTCCTGTTACCTGTTTTATGCAATTTTTTAATTATCAAACACTCGCTATCAAATTGTTTCTGATAATGAGAAACATGTCAGCAGTAACAAAGATTGCAATTCTCTAAACAAGTTCCTGACACTTTGAACTTTTAGACTAAATAATCTCCGGTCAGGTACTCATTCATTTAATCACGTAAGCATAACAATATACAGTTTTTAAGCCTGAACTATTTATTAAGATTTGTCAGTTTGTACAATATATATATATATATATATATATATATATA
>NC_068981.1:104591134-104594610 GCF_001194135.2 Octopus bimaculoides
CTAGAAGTAGACCACCATAGGTGGTCTACTTCTAGCATAATGGATGTCCACTTAGTGGTCATCCCTCTTATATATATATATATTTATATAATGTGTGTGTTTTGTTTAAATGCTACAAAACCATTGAATTGTTTCCTGTATTCACTTGCAGAAGAAACATCGGGCATTGTTCTCTTTATGATTTGCATTTGGAATTCATTTCCTTGGGAGGAAAAGTTAAAATGTGAATAACTTGATTGTATTTTATATACAACTGGATTGTGATTGGATGTATATACTTTGTGGAGCTTATCCCAATAACTGACTCCCCACCTCTTGAATCATATAATGATTGAGTTGGTGCTTTAAGTAAGATACTAATTTCCAAAGCTAGGGAGGATCTAACCAAATGAAATGTTAGATTTAATGATGCTGTTGATCTTACTTATAGATAGGCCAGTCCACTTTCCAAGTCAAAAGTGGCTTGGCTTGTGTTGAGTGCATTACATTATTGTGTTACATTATAGGCTACATTTTATGGAATTGGGAGAAGGTATCAAAAAAGATATCTGTGTTCGCATAAAAACAAAAGCGCTCAGAGATTTTCTTCAAATGGAAAAAAACCTAGTCTGAAGACAATATATATATATGTTTTTAGACACTAAACCCTTTAGCATTTAAACTGGCCATCTCCAGCCCAAATATTCTACCCGTTTTATGTTAAAACTGGCCAGCTACACCCTCTCACACCTGTCTTCCAGTGTCATTCTAAAACAAAAACAATTACATCATTAAACTTTCAAAGTTATGAGACAATGCATGATTAATTCAAAACAATGTAAATAAACATTACATTTGACAGAGTAATTTGAATGCTAAAGGTTAAACATTTTTGGACATTTTAAACTTGACTATTTGGTGAAAAACAGACAACAGTAGTTTGTTTTATCTTCATGTGGTTCTAGGTTTGATTCCATTGTACAACAGTTTCTTCTGTCATTGTCTTGGATGAGTGAATTTTTTGAACAATGGAAATTGAGCAGAAGCTTTGCTGTTTTTATGTGCCTGCATTCATGTATGTATATATGCATGTGTGCACATACATGTGCATAGATATGAGATAGTAAAAACCGACGTGTCACACAAAAATATCCTGTAACATTTCAACCCATCTCACTTAAGTCTCATTTCACCTTGTTGACTTAACCGTGTTATCTTTCTAGAACAATAAAACAGATAATAGGCAAAATCCACAAAAAGATGAGTAATTGGTTTGAACTCTTGAAGGTGGTGCCTCTACTCGACCAAAGTCTAATGACTAAAGCCATTTAAAAAATGCATGTTTCTGTATTTCTTGGGTAGCAGTATATTTTCTTACTAGCATGAAATATAAATTTCTTAATTCAAAGAGATAGAACTGTTAAAGTTAAGATGCTAATATACATTCTTCAGATTTTGTTTTTAATCTCAGTTTTCATCTAACTCAGTATCATTTCTGGCAACTATATTCATTGATAAAATATTGAAATTTCAGAATTTCAGACAAGAAAAATCAAATACAATTATAATTCAGTTAGATAAAATAAATTTAAAAAATTATAGTTAAAAAAAAAAAAAAGTATCACTCTGACAAAAAATAAATAAATGAATTAAGATAAATTGAACATTTTATCATCTTTGATGACAAAAATAGTGTGGTGGGTATTTTCATGCCCTGAAGTTTTCATGGTTGTGGTTTTAGATGCTTTAGTGTCTATAGCTTTATTAGATGGAATTTCATATGTAAGAGAAACTTACCAAACTTTTGCTTTCTCTTGGTGATATAAAATCTTGCATCTCAGAGAGCTTAACTGTATGTTGCCATTGACAATATATTCAGTTGGCAAGAGAATGATTTCATTTTTTGCAAATAGAGTTCTGATTTTTTTTAATGACTTTTGTCAATGTCATGATTTTTTTTACTTTTGACATTTGATAGCTATTACTTTTAGTTTACTTTAGAAGCAAATTGCATGTAATAATTTTGTTTACAGCTGTTAGTTCAGTGTCAATTTTAATATGGAGTGCAAAAACGAACATTTTCGCCATATTTTGCTTTTTTATTTCCATAAAGGCAAGAAAACTGTTGAGGCTCACAAAGAGATATGTGAAGTTTATGGTGCTGATTGCTTAAGAGAACACACATGTCAGAAATGGTTTTAAAAAATTCTGATCTGGAGATTTTTCACTCAACACAATATTTGCGATATGCATCTCAAACGCAATGAAATAGATCTTTTTTTTGAAATAAGTCATCACTGGTGATAAAAAACGGATTGTCTACAATAACATCAATTGAAAATGATCATGGTCCAGACATAATGAACCAGCACAAACCACATCAAAAGCTGAATTGCATCAAAAAAAGGTCATGCTGTCAATTTGGTGGGATTACAAAGGTGTTGTGTATTTTGAGCTGCTTCCAAGGAACCAAACAATCAATTCAGATGTTTACTGTCAACAACTAATGAAACTAGAGGAAGCAATCAAAGAAAAACGGCCACAATTGGCAAATCATAAAGAAATTGTGTTCTACCATGACATGCTAGGCCACAGATGTCTTTGCTAACTCGTAAAAAATTATTGGAGTTTGGTTGGGAAGTTATGTCACATCCACCATATAACCCTGACCTTGCACCATCAAATAACCATTTATTTTGAAGTTTGCAAAATTCTTCGAATGGTAAAATTTTCAATAATGATGATGACCTGAAATTGCACTTGCTTCAGTTTTTGGCTGATAAAGACCAGAAGTTCTATGAGCACGGAAGATGGCAAAAGGTCATTGAACAAAATGGAAAATATATATAATGATTAAAGTTCATTCTTTGTATGAAAAAAAAAAGACTTTTATTTTACAATAAAAAACAAAAATTACTTTCTTGCCAACCCAATATTTTACAAAGGATCAAATAAATGAAATTTTTTTGCACTGTGCTGGTATATATTAATTTAACCCTTTGCTTGCCTGTGTATCACATATGATACACAGGCAAGCAAAGGATACACAGGACACTTTTCCCTGGAGTTCATGCATCTTATATGATACATGTTCCCAATTTTTTGTGGGACATAATGAAAGAAAAATTTATATTATTCAGAATATATGAAACAAGGATGACTAAAAATCTGGAAACAAGTATGGGTGCTTAGGGCAAACTTATGAAAATGCTTTGGACAGGTAAAGGGTTAATGCTTAGATATAGATACATTGTTATGTACCTTATTTTTTTCCTCTATAGTAGTGGATCTTAATTTAAAAACAAAATAACTTGTTTCCTTGGAAAATAACTTTAGACAGAAATGTAACTTCCACCTAAATTCATTGCTCTTTTAAAAATTACGATTTATGCATTGTTGTCTCTCAAATATTTAAAATCTACAATTAAGAGCCCTATCTACTCGCTGGCGGTACCTACCCACCCCTACCCATTTTCCTTTATTCAAAAATTCTTATC
>NC_068981.1:104599086-104613009 GCF_001194135.2 Octopus bimaculoides
TGGCACATAAAAGACACCATTTCGAGCGTGGCCGTTTTCGTGCGGGTGACACGTAAAAGCACCCACTACACTCTCTGAGTGGTTGGCGTTAGGAAGGGCATCCAGCTGTAGAAACTCTGCCAAATCAGACTGGAGCCTGGTGTTGCCATCCGGTTTCACCAGTCCTCAGTCAAATCGTCCAACCCATGCTAGCATGGAAAGCGGACGTTAAACGATGATGATGATGATATATAAGGGGTTCATTTAAGGACTTATTTTTTTTAAGAGTAAAAGTGCATGTTGTATTCTGTGTTAAACCAGAATTTTCATAGCAAATTATACATCAATAACTATTATCAAAACTCTATCTCGTAGGACCTCTTAAGGCCAGAAATTAATTCAACACTGAACAGCTGCTTGTTCTTTCTCTTCAAAGCACAATTACTATTCATATTAAAGTACTACTAACATTTGTGGAACAAAACTGACACATGCTCACATTCAGTTTACATAAAACTAATGAAGAAATCATCTAATATGCTGGCAAGTTTTCACTTACCAATACACTAACAATTAGCCCACTGTTTTGCTTTGTTTTTTTTCTCTCTGTCGTTTCTGTTTCTCTGAACTTGTAATCAGTATCAGTATATTGCACTACTAAAAAGCCGATCTGATGCCCTCACCACATCTCTTCCTATCATCTTTATTTTCTCACTTCCTAAACCTGCATTGAATATTTGGTTCAAGCCTTCATCCCCTTCTCTCTCATTCTTTTCCTTCAGGTGTCAGCTTTTAGAAATTCAAGTTAAACACGAATCACATTGAATGGTTTGTTAAAGTTACACACACACATACACGTTTGCACACTGTATTTTCTCAGGTGTAGGCATGGTTGTGTAATAAGAAGCTTGCTTCCCAACCACATAGTTCCATGTTCAGTCCCATTGCATGGCACTTTGGGCAAGTGTCTTCTACTACAGCCTCGGGCCAACCAAAGCATTGTGAGTGAATTTGGTAGAAGGAAACTGAAGGAAGCCTGTCATCTGTGTGTGTGTGTGTGTGTGTGTGTTTATGTGCTGTGTTTGTTCCCCCACCACCATCTCTTGAAAACTGATGTTGGTGGGTTTCTGTCCCCATAACTTAGCGGTTCAGCAAAAGAGACTGATAGAAAGAGATTAGGCTTACAAAGAATAAGACCTGAGGTCAATTTCTTCAATTAAAACCCTTGAAAGCAGTGTTCCAGCATGGCCACAGTCAAATGACAAACAAGTAAAAGAATAAAAGAATTAGTTTAAGTATTATATCTGTGTGTACTTGTTTAGCTGCAGGTTAGCCCAGATCAAGTAGACCTGTTTATGTTAACCTTTTAGCATTTAAATTTCTTTGTCAAACATATTGCTTATTTATTCACACATTAGTTTGTAGCTTCAAAATTTCAATGGTGCATTTGTATATTTTTAGAATGACATTGTAGAGTATGTATGAAAGGTTGGATTTGGTCAATTTTAGCATAAAACTGGTAGAATATTTGGACCAAACATGACTAGATTAAATGCCAAAGGGTTAATGACATTTCATCTGAGGCCATCTTGTTTCTATTTTTTTAAAGAGGCTAATATTTTTTTTTGTGTGTCTTCTTTTTTATGATGGTCAAATAATATGAAGGAAATTTGACTGCTTTTTTAGTAGCATGAGCTTTTATGTCAAAGCCCCTCTCATTGGCTTGATTTTGTGTACTTTTGTAGTTAGTTCTTTACGTTTATGTAATGCGTTTAAAGTTCACAATAATTGCATCAGTTTTGATAGCTCGCTAACAATGATAAACTGTTGCTTAATCACCCCTGTCTTAGATTGATCTTTGGATAATGGAAGGCTGTGTAATATAAGAAAGCCAATTATTTTGCTTTAGAAAATAGGTGTTCTGTGGTTATAAAGGGAAGATTTTAATTTCATTATTTTTAGACTTTTTCAGAGCTCTGGATAGAACATTCCAGTCTTGGGAGGTCAATGTAGTCTGCATTTTTTCCTTGAAATATATAATGCTCCTTTGACAACATTGTATACTTTGTGTCATTGCCCACTGGTATTAATTAAATAAATGACTGAAATTAACTTTAGAACATAATTGGGTAAAAGATTGCCTAATGACAGGCTAAATTCTATAAGATACTTGATCTGATAAAAATGCTGTAAAATTGTCTTCAAATCACACTCTAATCTTTTTTTTTTAGAAAAAGACATAGAAGTTGTAGTTCAAACTACACTACGCCTAAAAGAAAAAAAAAATGGTGATAATGGCTGGAATGCCTTTCATCATAGTCTATACAATGCGGGCCAACTTGGAGCTAAACAATAATAAAAATTGTCAGTCTAAATGTAACTGAACATAAAACATGATTTAATTTTTGAAATAAGTACTTTCCTTAATTCGTAGTCATTGTATAATGTTTCTAAACATTGAAAAGCTGAAAATCATGAAAGATGAAATTCATAGCTCTGAAAACTTAAAAATATTGTTACATAGCATATTGTAGTGCCTAAGTTTCAAAATATATCTGTGGTATTTATATAGGCTTTCAATGCATATGTCACAAATGTAGGATCATATCTAATTCTTTCTTATCAACCACATTTTTTTTTATCCTGTCATTCATAGCATTGAGGACTTTAACCTTAATGATGTCAAAGGTGACATTGATGATGAAGTTGATACCAAACTTAGGTGGGTGGGTGAGCAGTTCAGAAGCAGACATCAAAATCAGGAAGGCACAAGCATGAGCAGCATGCCACAAATTAAAGAAGGTCTGAAACCCCAAATTGCCCCAGCAAATGAAAATGAAGCTGTTCATTGCAACTGTCTAATTAGTGCTATTGTATGGCAGTGAAATTATCAAACGGGCTAGATGGCTGCTATACAAGGATGCTATGAATGGCCCTACATGTGAAATGACAGCAACATATGACAAACGAATGCCTTTATGGAGACCTGCCGAAAGTTAGTGAGAAGATCAGGCAAAGACAGTTGTAACTATCTAGTCACTGCGTGAACCATCCTGGACTGGAAACATTCAAATTAGTCTTGTGGAATCCACTTCATGGTGATGTAAGAAGAGGAAAACGTTGTCACACTTACATTGACTGCTTAATCACAGACACTGGCCTAGAATGTATCCATGACCTCAAGGTGGTGGAGTTGAACCAAGAAGTGCTGCAGGTAGATTTTGTTGCTGCAGCCCAGGTTGGAGCTTATCCATAATAATAATAATAATAATTTAGTATACCAGGAGAATAGTGCTATCATCATATTTCACTTTTCATTCTTCCTGTCCATTCTGCTTCCCTGCCTATTTTATAAAATGGATTGGAGAAACAAAATTATACTGAAACTCTGCAAAGATCTTTCTTCTGCAGTCCCAGGAAATGCCTGGTTTCATAGACATATTGCTCTCTTATTTGAACATCAAACAAAATGCCATTTGGTATTTGTGTAGACTCTTTAACTTCTGACTTGAAATTGTACCTAGAGCAACTTTGCCTTTCACCCTTTCAGGGTCAATAAAGTAAAGTATCATTCATATACTGAAACCAAGTTAATAGGCCAATGCATCCGCCTAGATTTGTGGCCTTGCCAATGTTAGAAATTTCTATTGCTCTTTTATAGACATGTCATTTTGTAATTGCTAACTGCTTCAGACTGTGGTCATGAATTGTGCTTCTCAAATGTCAAGATGGTGTTTTACTTTCACTAAATGTTGAGTATATTTCAATCTGTTGAATATATAATTGGAATATAATGAACAAAATGGTTGTAAATAACTGTAACTACATCACAATATTAGATGCAGCAGTTATTTGCTAAAGAGAAGGCTTTGAAGAGACCAGAGAAGATAAATGATGAGAGGAAAAAGATTATGTGGCATAATGAGAATAGAGAATACATGTATACAAAAGTTTTATGAGCTGGTCATTTTGGTGGAAAAGATTGGTTCAGGATGACATTGTATGAGATAGATACATACTACCTGGGGTAGACATGGCTTTCTTTTTTTTGGTGTGTGTGTAACCATTAGGTTTCTACTTTCAAACCTGTATTTTCAAATACTTATTGTGATTCTTCTCTAATGTTATTCTGAAGTTTCTAAAATAAGGCGTAATTTAAAAGGATTTATGAGCAAGTCAGTATAATGAACTTGTATAAGAATGCTATTGCTGAGAATAATCCTCATTAATGTCTACCCATATGAAAATCAGTTGATCATGATAAAAGAATAAAACCTAAAGCAGAAAATACTTTAAATTTGAGATATAATTAATATTCTATTATTAACTGTATTTAAATCTTATATAATGTTAAATGTTTGTTTGCTTTGAAGATCAAAAGAAGTTGAATGGATGCCATATTTCACCCAAAAGTTGGTTGACGATTTCGCTTCTCATATTCGGTTATATAGGAGGGCAAATGAAAAATTTAAAAGCCTCCTTAAAGATGGTAAGTTCTCATCCCATAATTTTATTTTTATATGTATAAATAGACATGCATACACTTATATCTTATTAAAACATTAACTGCCTTTTCTGTTGTGAGGCAAGTAAAGTTGTCTTGCTCAGAAATGTGCTACAATTGCTGTTGTAAGTTTGCAGTTAGGACCATGCTGTCATACCTACCTGCAACTTACATGCTGTCAATAGTCTACTACCTACACAGCTATTGTGCCGTTATATATTAATTTATTTAATATGCAGATCTCTTTGTAAATGGCCAGAAACTGCTGAAGGCTTCAGATGAGTGTAAATGAAACTACTCTTACACTTATACATAATGTTACCTGTATTTATATAATCAGTTGTATAGTTTCCAAGGGAATTGGGTTCTATTATTTTCTTTTGTTCACCACATCTTAAATTATAATATCAATGAATGTTAATATTGCGAACTCAGAAGCACATTTTCTTGGAAGAGTATTCCCTGCTCAACATTGTAATCACATAGGCATGCACATGTTCCTTTGTGGGTGCAAGTACAGATATGTGATGAAGAAGTTCATTTAATAATACCACGGTTCTGGGTTTGATCCCACTACATTACACATTGTCTTTTATCTAAAGCATCAAATTGATGCCTTGTGAGTAAAATTTGGTAATAGAAAACTGAAAAAGCTCATCAGTTATAACTAGTAAATTGTGTCTTATTCTCCCCTTCCTCACCCCACCAGTTTCAGAGGCCATGCAAAGGTTACAGACTGTGCCCTTCTTCCTCTGACTAAACCAGAAAAAATCAAAATAAAGTTAGTCAATATTTGAATTTGTTGTCAGGGAATAATCTGTATTGTTCTTGTGTTCTTTCAAATTCTTTTTCTATATAACAATTGTGAGTTTTGTTGTTGTAGATAATGTTAATCCCGATATAGAAAGCATATTTTTTGACCTAGAAGTGGAGATGGAAAAAATGTGTCGAGATACAACTATTACATCAACTGAGCATGAGCACCGTGAGTATTTTACTTTTCTGTTTCTTCTTTGAATTTTTGCTGAAAATGTTTCTCTACAAATATTGTGTGATTTTGTCCAGTCAGTTGAAAGAGCACCTATATCTTAGTATATTACTGATACACATTATTTTGAATGTCACTCCTTTTGGAGGGATGAAATGTAAAAGTAGCTATTCCAGGATTTGAACTCAGAGTAAACAGGTATGAAACTCATTAAAGTTTTGTTATTGTTTAGTTCTGGGCTAGTCAGATCTGCTGAACGTGAAGGCCAGTTGACATTGCCATAGCAGAAGAGTATTCTCTTTCCAAAGCACTGCCGTAGCAACTGCATTGTTTTTTTTGCGGTATGAACAGTTGCCCCATCTTGCTGGAACCATGTGTGAGGTCTATTTTGACTGGCCTTCATGTTCCCCAGACTTGACTAGCCCAGATTTTTTCTTGTGGGGATTCCTGAAAGAGAGGGTTTATGCTAACAAACCGGAGACCTTGGTGCAACTGAAGGAGAACATCAATAGAAAAATCAGAGAAGTGGGGTCTGAAACTCTTGAGGGTGTTATGGTGCAAGTTTTGGAAAGAGCACAGGCGTGCAAAGCCAAAATTGGCTGCCATTTAAGCTATGTCATTTTTCTTATGTGATGTAGTGGTTTTGCAAAATTTGAATCATGCATATTAATTTCCGTTATGTCCTTTGCATTGTATCAAACTATCATGCATTTATTTGTAAAGTTATGGAAGTTATTTAAAATTGAAACCCATCAGTGACTTTTGGGACATCTTGTATATTATTAATAATCTTTTCCATTATTTACTACCACTTTTCCATTATTGACTACCGCATTGTAAAAACTCTACTGTATTTTCAATTATACCTCAAGAAATTATTTCAATTATATCTCAAGAAATGAGAATCACAATAAATATACTTTTCATAAATCAATATACTATGCAAAAATAACATTTCCATCCACCTTATCTATTTTGAAATGCGTTCAAGTTATATCTTTAGCCTCTAAAAAGACTTTCCCTCAACTTGATGAATAAGCTGCAAGAATTTTTGAAGGATTGTTCATGTTCTATGCTCTCTATCCTGAGTGGACACCTCTACATGGTTGCTCAGAATACAAGAAATAGTAGCTAAATTTTCTTCAGATCCTTAATAAAAAAAATAGGGTACATTGGATACACTGTCTGAAATGAAGAGGGGATTATTGTAGGATTGAATATATTTGATCACAGGTTTGTTTGTTCTGGGTTTACCTAGGCAGCTTAAGAGACAACTACAGCTGCAATATTTTCATTTTTTCTTTTGTTTTCTCTGTTTACTTTTCTATTCTTTATTCCCATGTACAGAAAATATGCAATATGTTTATATAAGAAATAATGATGTTGTCAGTGTCATGAGAGATAACTAATATAGTTTTGAGTTAAATGCCTGTCTTGTAATATAGTTCAAATGTTGCTGTGCTTTACTCACCTACCAACTAGGCATTTACTAGGCTATTCAGTCAAACAATAAAGAGTCCCTTTAGTTATGAACGACCATGGGATTGCTCCTAGAAAGTTCCCCTCTGAGGCACAAGTCTGGGCAATGTTGTTTATGCATACCAACCTCTCCTCTTCACACCACTGTTATCCAAGGGAAAAGCAAAGGCTGATTCAGTTTGGCACCAGTGATGTTGCAACTCATTTCTATAGCTGAATGAACTAGAGTAATGTGAAATAAAGTGTTTTGCTCAAGAGCACAACACACAGCCTGGTCCTGGAATCGAACTCACTATCACATGATTGTGAACCTGATGCTTTAACCACTGTGCAATGCACCTTCACTATTGTTCTATAAATTTGTAATTTTTTTGTATCAATACAAGAAATCAGAGGTTATAGTGAAGGTGGTATGGTCATGCAAAGTATAACCTATATATGGAGTTGGAGAGAGAAGTGGAAGAAAGCTCTTAACTGAACCTCACAGCTTTTCTTGTGCTGGTTTACAATGAAGATACTGGCATGGGTTGGATATACTGTCAAAGACTGAAACAGTTCTTATTTAGAATTACTGGTCTCATAGAGAGTTAGAGAGCACTGCTTGCTCATATGTTCTATTTTTTTTTATGGTTTCTATAGCAGGATGTTCTTTCTGTCACCAACTGCTTTATACTGTGTATTAGGTACATTTTATTGTCACATCTGCACTAGAGAGATTATCTTGTCCTCCCCTCACCTCCTCACATAGCAAGACTAAAGAACTTTTCTGTATGTCATGGTCTGTTTACCAGCATCAGAAAGAAGGAAATAGAGAGAGAGAGAGAGAGAGAGAGAGAGTGTGTGTGTGTGTGTGTGTGTGTAATAGAAGAAGAGAGAATGTCATTACCGTCATCATTTTAATGTCTTTTTTTCATGCTTGTGCAGGTTGGACAGAATTTGTTGAGGTAGATTTTCTATAGACTGATGCCCTTCATATCGCTAACCTTCATCTGTTTCCTAGTAAGGTAATATTTCCACACAACCAGACATATTTTTTCAGAAGATTAGAAACAAAGGACACTACATGCATCATGATGACACTCGTTTGCAACTATTTTGTGATGTCAAAGTAAGGAGGTAGTAACATGCACACACGTATACATACATATATACACAACAATGTAGCATTCCATCGGTTACGGGGACAAGGGTTCCAGTTGATCCAAACAACAGAACAGCCTGCTTGTGAAATTAACATGTAAGTGACTGAAAGAGTACAGCAGGGTTTGCCACCACTACCTGCTGGAGCTTTGTGGAGCTTTAGGTGTTTTCACTCAATAAACACTCACAATGCCCAGTCTGGGAATCGAAACTGCGATCCTACAACCGCGAGTCCGCTGCCCTAACCACTGGGCCATTGTGCCTCCCCACATACACAATACAACAGGCCTTTTTCAGTTTCTGCCTGTCAAATCTACTCACAAGGCTTTGGTTGGCCTGGAGCTATATTAGAAGACACTTGCCCAGTACTACACTGTACGATTGATCCTGGAACCATTTAGATGTGAAATAAACTTCTTACCAAACAGCCATACCTGCAGTCATAGTTCTAAAACAAAAAATAATATACTTCTGCTCAAACCAATAGAGATGGATTAAAATATTGGTTTCAAATTTTGGCACAAAGCCAGCAATTTCGGAGCATAGGGTAAGTCGGTTACATCAAGCCCAGTGTCAACTGGTACTTATTTTATTGACCCCAAAAGGATGAAAGGCAAAGTTGACCCAAGCAGCATTTGAACTTAACAATATACAATTTAGAGAAATGTTTCTAAGCATTTTTGCAAGGGCAGTAATGATTCTTCCAGCTTGATGCTTTTGATGGATTAAAATATTGAAAGATGCTCTATTGTGCACCATTCCAGCCTATGCTGAATTAGAAATCTCAAACAAAACTCTGCCACTTTCCTCATCGTCACATCCACGACCATCATAGTCACTGTTGTGATCATCATTTGTTGTTTTTTTCTGTATATATTATGTTATATTATCTATTTCTGAATTAAATAATTGGGATGTTACACTAATATGAACTCTTTTAATTTTACTTCCAGGATATTTAAGAAACCTTTCTGAAGTTTTATTATATTTACTTTTACCAAAAGAAGATTTTCAAAATAAATCATTTAGATATATTATTAGAGTAAGTAAGTTTGAAAGTAGTTTCAGTATTATTTTTAATTTTTTAATTTTTGTTATGAACTTCATTTTCTCTCTACTTTCAATTTATCTCTATTTCCTATTTTCTGATTTTATCTTTTCCTCAAATTTTTCTGTTTTATGATAATGTTATAAATTTGTATGCCCTGCAAAAAATTTTAGATCTGAAGTAGACATTAACTAGGATTATTTAATTTTCTTTATGCAATGTTAGTATTAAAGATCATTCCTATTTTAGTTTGTTTTTAAGATAGAGCTCAAGAACATTTTGCCACCAACGATGAATGGTGTCCTTTTAGTTAATGCAATCCTGCACTAAAACCTTGTAATTCAAATAGAATGCAAAAGGACTAATAGTTCAACTAATAACTTTTCAGATGATGTAAGACTTGCCATTATTATATACTAAGAAGATATTGTAACTATTTTTTTGTTTTTTATGTGTGCATGGTAGTCTCATTTTCATAAAATGTACTCAGCGTCCATGCTATATAAGTGCAAATCCCAGCACTTTATGGGTTAATCAGTTAAATACAGAAGCTATAGGTGGATATCAGTTAGATACAGAAGCTATAGGTGGATTAGGAAAGTATTAACTGTTAATTTAAAATACAAAATTGTTTTCAGTCACCTTGTACCTTTTATTCACTCCCAAACTCAGTGGGCTTGTTTTTAGAGAAGTTTCACTTTTTGAATGTTGTAAATGAATGAAGAATAGTGCCATTGGTTTTGTTTTTATTCCATTTATCAATCTCAAGAGAGTGATATTTCTATAAATTGTTCATACTGCTGGTATTAAGGTTTCAAAATTGTGGTTATCATTTCTTCTTGTTGATGAAAATCATTTCCTCCTGCTTTTCACCAATCAACATTGTCATTACTGCTGGAAATGTGAAGTTGTTTTCAAGTTATTTCCTAATTGAGAAGATACCTAGTCTTATTTACTGGATCTAAAGATGGGCCATGTTAATATAAAAATCTGTGTGAAAGATATCCAAGAAAGTAGATTTTAAAAGCTTTGCTTGGTGTATGATTTGAGTGACATCTACGTTCATACAGACGTATGATATAAATACTTGATGGAAATGTATCATGAGTTCAGAGAGGAAGAAACTAAAGAAAGAGAGCAAGAAGAGTCCTGAACAAGTATTTTTAGATTAGATCTCACTGGGCCTCTTAGGTGAAATGATATAAAATCAAAATGTATGTATGACAGTTTTGTGGTTGGTGAGAAGATTTATGTTGTTGCAATGTAGTGAGCGATCCCAAAATATGATATGAAATATCATCATGATCCTTTAATGTCCGTTTTCCATGCTGGCATGGGTTGGACTGTTTGATCAGAGCTGGCAAGCAGGAGAGCTACACTAGGTTCCAGTCTGATTTGGCTTGGTTTCTATGACAAGATGCCTTTCTTAATTCCAACTACTTAACAGTCTGTGCTGGGTGCTTTTAACATGGCACTGGCACAGGTCTCTTGCCGGACAATCTTCTTTATCAGGAGTAGCAGCATTAGCACTTCTGCTGTGAAGTTTAAATGTTGTAAAACTACATTTAAAAACACTAATGGTTATAATTATCTTACTGGTAATTAGTAGTGCTTCTAAGAATGTAATCCAACCACAATATTACAGAAGGTATGCTAACTTTTTTACTGTATTCAATTATGTGTTTCCAATGGAGACTTAAGTTTTCAAGTTAAGTGTCATAAGATGTCTTGGAAATATAAATTCATACAAATTGAGAAAGTCCATACTTAAATTAGAGTTGTTCTATATTGAAAATGTGACATATTGAAAGCTGTCACTTAGAAAATGTTTGTCTTTTTAATGGTTCTCATGTAACTTAGTGTTATAACATCTCAGTAATCTGCCAAAGTATTTTTGACTGGCTGTTGATAGCTTGCATCTGAAGGTGTCCAACCAAAGCCAGGTACTTTAATTTCTCTCATCTCTCAGTTATGTGTTTTTACTTTGACTTACAAATTCAAATTTGTTAATTTGTTTCTGTTGAAAACCTCTCTTTCTATGAATGCCTGACTTTGTTTCTATTTTCACATTAGCTATTTGAAGGTGTGTTTTCAAACTTTTCTCTGCTGGCATATTGTTTAGTAACAAAGGTGTGTGTCAGTTGAGTCATTTGATTGAAAAGTTGTTTCGTAAAGGTGTGAGGATATTATATTTCACTTGATTGTAACAAACTTTCATTTTGTTTGGTAACGACTTGTTATATTTCCTTAATAGTGATGTCTGTGACATAAATGGAGAGCCAAATAGATAAAAAGAAATTGAGTTCAATCTGTGGATGCAACACAATTTTTACGAATGGGTATAGATTATAGTGTATTGTGTTGTTAGGCTTTAACTGCAGCCCTGTTTAGCAACACCATTTACTCCATGACTGCCTTTAGTGGCCTCTGTTACAAGCATTCAAGAATGAACTCCTTGTTACATCCACATTTTTCCCATAGTTATCCAAGTTGGTTGTCAGTTGTGGAAGGGCCTTCAATCATAGCAGTTGTAGAGGGCCTGCAAATTCAGGAGCACTTCACTTTTTCCCTTGACTAACTCATAAAAACAATTGCCTGTATCCTTATGTACAACACTTGCTGGAATAGAAAAATGATATAACAGATGATTTGAAATTGTAAATATACCATAAATGTACTGCTGGAGAAAAAAATCAGCCTTACATTTCAGAGCTTTTAGTTTTATAACATTTTAGTTGTATGTAATATTAATTTTTTAAGATGGCACAAGGCCACTGGTTTGTAGAGGAGAGGCATAGTCAGTTGAATAAATCTAGTAGATACCTGGTGCTGGGACTTAACAATTGCAGTAGGATGAAAGGGGAAATTCATGATTCCAACTGAATTGTTAGAAGAAAATGGGTTGAAGTGGAAGGGAGAGTTGCAGTTTATATTGTGTAAAGGCTTTTATTCCTGTATTTTATTGACTCTATCATTTTAACCTCCCTTATCTTATATAATATTGAAGGGCATATTGAGAGATGAGCTTGCAGATTTTTTTCTTTCAAATTTCAACTTTTATAAAGATTTCATTTGTGCATCTTTTCTCATTCACAGGAAGTGTTAGTAAATGAAATATTTATACCAGCTGTAGATTTATTATCTGACCCAGATTATATTAATCAAAGCCTGTCATGGCTGGTAAGTAGTCACTTATTCAACTTCATAAACTAGATTATCTTCCATTTTGTAGCAGCTGTTAATTTAATGGTGTTGACACAGTTACTGTATAGCATAAGCCCTTCAACATAGACCTTTTATTTTCCCACAGAATAATTGAATTTAATGATCGTGTTCTACATGCTCAAATTATTTATACTAACAATTCAAAGTAAAATCTGCTTAATATTCAAAATAGTTCCATTGATACTAGTGTTAGATAATTCATGTAAAAATGTGAAGAAAGCACTGAAGGCAGAGTACATACACGATTGTCACTGTCATTGTTTTAATACACTTTTCCATACTTGCACAAATCAGATGAAATTTGAGGCAGATTTCCTATAGTCAGATGCTTCTCCCATCATAAACCATATCTTGTTTCCAAGCAAGGTGATATTTTCCCTTAGTTTGAACTTCTTTTTCATGGAATATAGCATACAACAGCACCATTTGTATGATAGTGATGTTTGTGACCTTAAAACAAGGAGATCTGTGCACATGCACACACTCACTTGCATGCATACATACACAAAGGTTTCTTTCCAGAATCTGTTTGTTAAATTTACTCACAAGACTCCACTTGGCCCTCGGTTATACAGAAGACACTTTCTCGAGGTGCTATGCAGTGGGATTGAAATTGAAATCATGTAGCTGCAAAGCAAACTTTTTAATCATACAGCCTTACTTTCACCTATTGTAGGACAACAGAGGAAATTAGCGAATGTTTGTAATCACTTTGAAAATAATTTTTTCCCACTCTAAAGTGAGCTTGTAAAGATCACCTTAAATATCAAGAGGACCAGGGTGAAAGAGAATATCAAGCATAGCAAGCTAACAACATTGGTGTAAGTGCACCACAGTTTGAAGTACTTTTTGTTAACAAAAGATTAATAAGAATCACCAAAGTGTGAATTAATTGAAGCTCACAAAAATAAGTCTTACTTTAAATACACACGTACTTGAAATATTGAAATTATGGAAGGGCAACTATTTATTTATCCATTGTTATAAACAGTTGTCTGAATTTTCACAAGTGATATCAGCTTAGGAGTAATGTTGGGTATTGTAATGCTTATGCTTTTTCAGCTGTATTAAAATAAAAAGTTTGTGAACTAAAATAGTCACAATTATGAATTAAATTCTGGTCACACACTCATTTTGCCAGAAGATTATCTCCAATATTATTTTGGTATTCATAATATGCTAGCCTATGCTAGCCTTGAAAAGAGTCATTCACAATGTATTTGTTGTGTTGTTTAATCAACCAGCATAAATGGGCCCATAATTATGATAATGAGTCGTAAAAAAGTAATAGGTAAATTTTTTCATTCAAATAGATGTGGGCATGGCTATATGGTAAGAATTTTGCTTCCCAGCTTCCTAAGCACATGAGTTCAAGTTCAGTTCCACTGCATGGCACCTTGGGCAAGTGTCTTCTACAATAGCCCCTACTGAACAAAGCCTTGTGAGTGGATTTGGTTGAATGAAACTGAAAGAAGCCCATCAAATATATATATGTGTGTGTGTGTGTATATATATATATATATATATATATATATATATATATATATATATATAAATGTG
>NC_068981.1:104613019-104629472 GCF_001194135.2 Octopus bimaculoides
ATATATATATATATATATATATATATATATATAAATGTGTGTGTGTGTGTGTGTGTATCTGTGTTTATGTCTGTCTGCCCACCTCTTGATAACTGGTATTGGTTTGTTTATGCACCTAATAACTTAGCAGTTTAACAAAAGCGACCAATAGAATAAGTACCAAACTGTAAAAATAGTTACTGGAGGTGAAGTTGTTCAATTAAACAGTGTCCAGCATGACTGCATTCCAGTGACAGAAACAGGGGACAAAAGATGGCTCTGAGAGACATCAATAACGATATTGGAATGTAATGCAACCAGGGGATGCTTGTTAAGTGAGGTGTTGACAGTGTGATCTAAAAGTCGTAGTAAAGTTATACTGGTCTGGGTAAAAATGGGGTACAGTCAAGACAAATGAAGATATTTTGTGTTACAGACTTATTTAATCTAGGTAAGTAGAAGGTGGGGAAAAAAACTAATAACTCATGTAATGAGGTTTTTGTCTACTGTTTTCTATGAATTGTGTAAAGTTCCCAAAGTTTAAAAGTTTAGTCAGTTAACGATTTGCTTTTACCAATTTAAAATACTAGAAACCCACAACTTTTAACTCTTTGGATTAGTTCAACTTTTTCTTGTCTTTAACAGCTAGTGGCTCTAACAATTGTTACTGTAGATGATTATTTTGATTGTATATCATCTTTTGTCTTTTACCTGTTTCAGTTACTTGACTGGCCATGCCGGTACACCACCCTAAACGGTTTTCTTTAGTTGAACAAATTAGTCTCAGGACTTATTATTTTTTAAAGCCTAGTACTTATTCTACCATCTCCTTTGTTGAACCACTAAGTTACAGGAATGTAAACACACCAACACTGGTTGTCAAGCAGTGATGGGGGACAAACAAGATACAAAGACACACACACACACACATACATATTTCAGTTTCTGTCTACAAAATCTATTCATAAGACTTTGATCAGCCTGTGGCTATAGTATAAGACACTTGCCCAACCCAGAACCATGTGGTTGGGAAGCAAGCTTCTTTCCATACAGCCATGTCTGCACCTCTCATATTGATAATTTAAAGAGAAACTATACAGGACATTTGGAAGAGAATTATATAGCCAATTATTTCCAGTAGTTTCACTTGAAAATAATTATTATTGGTGCATGTTACTTTTATTTACATTAGTGTCTGATTCTTTTATAATATATAATTTATGGATCTGATGAAGACTTTTTGATAGGAAATTGATCTTAATAAGTCACATTATATGAAGTTTTTTTTTTAATTCTTTATCTGGAATGCTCAATTCAGAAAAAAATCATTCTCATTCATTTGTAACAGAATTTTTTTTAATGGAAGAATATCCACATATTTAACTGGAGTATTGATGTAGTCTAATAGGCTAAAATGTCATGAATGTAAAGCAGAAAATCTTGTACTAACAGTGGTACGCTATAATGAGTGTCTTCTTTATGTTATAGTGTAAAGAAGCTACATTTAATAATGACACGTTCATGACTGTGATAAAGACGACAGATTCCATTGAGGAACTAGAAGCTGTGAAAGAGATGGTTAACCATGACATTGCACGATGGCGAAGCAAAGATACAGGAGGCTCAAATGGTAATTTAATGTTTTGCTTTTATTCCTGAATTTTTTTTTTTATAAATGTAGAATTCTTTTGTTCCAAACTAAATATTTTAAGGCATGTCTGCTTTGTTCATAAAGCAGTTAATATCATATTGCTTAAAGAAAACTGATGCAGTCTACAATGGACTTAAATAAAGGTAGACTTAAAAAATGTTTTGATTTTAATTATGACTGTGGAATAGTAGTCGGTTAGTATGATTTTTAAGTTTCAATTCTGCATTCATCTTTAGAATATCTTTCCCACTCTTCTAAGTTTTGGTTAGTTTGCCTTTAGTTTTCTTATTTTTAAATTCATTATAAGCTGGTGTGCTAAGGTATCTAGAATGACCCCATTGATAATACAGCTCATCTCTACTTGTATACATGATTATTAACCACTAAGTTGTCTGTTTCTATAAAGTTTTATAGTTACATCTATCATAATTGTGGCCAGTGCCAGTGACACGTAAAAGGCACCCAGTACATTCTGGAGTGGTTGGCATTAGGAAGGGCATCCAGCCATAGAAACCAAGCCAAAACAAACGGGAACCTAGTGTAGCTCTCTGGCTTACTAACTATAGTCAAACCATCTTACCCATGCTAGCATGGAAAACAGGTGCTAAACGATGATGATGGTGTATCTAATACCTTATTCAAATAAACCTTAAGACACATTATCAATTGCATCTATTTTTATCTAACACTTAAAACTACTTTAATTAATCACAATTCCTGCAATTACAAGCAGAATATTGAAAACCTTTTCTTCTAAATACAATGTTGTTCATTAATCATAACAATGAATTGATCATGTTTCAAAAAAGTTCAAAACAAGTGTGTGTCAAGTAGCTTCATTACATCTTTATTAATTCCACACTAACATTGTAGATGAGTGTACTGATTTGATGAGTATCATTTTATTGGTCTTTTGCCATCTCTCCTTTGATTTTCACATAGATAACCATGTGTAAAATGATGATACAGACTTCAACATAAATTGGATTAATATCCTACAGTATTCTATTGTACCTTTTTATTTGATCAATTAATTTTTTTTTTCTGAAGTGATACAGAAATGATAATTAATAAATATCTTTAGAAATTCATTGCTCTAAACAGTTTGCGGAAATTTGAAGGTATAAATACTCTAATGGTTATCAAAAATCAAAGTTATGAATTTCTTTTCATGCTAATTTCTAATCTGTTTTTGTCCAAGCTCTACTACATTATTTCTTTTTCATTGAATGCTCTTAAACTACTACACAACTAAAATTATGTTACTAAGATTAATTAAAAAAGAAAACCCAAACAAATTCATTATAGTCCTGCTTTTGTTTCCTTTCTTTCTTTTAAATGTATCCTCATGTATGAACATATATATATATTTCCATGAAGGAAAAGTTCCAAATGCAAATTAAATTTACTTTGTAGATACTGTGATAAAACAAAATCTAAATAGTTTACGATTTGTTCAGAGCATGTGTGATACTAGAATGAATTGTCTTTTGGCTGGCCAGACAGACTCTGATCTTCAGTGTGAGGTAAGCTGAATTATTTTTGGTTTTATTCATTAAAAGTGTTTGTCAAATTTTTGCCTGTGTTGTTAATTTTAGCATTTTTAGTATCTCAGTTCAGTGAATGCCATTTTAAAATTGTTTTTATATCCAATATGAATGGCTGACATGCTTAGTGATGGTCCTCATCCTGTTAAAATATTCTAACTTAATGCATACACATCAGCAGAATTT
The DNA here is from genome assembly GCF_001194135.2 of Octopus bimaculoides. Taxonomy (NCBI): domain Eukaryota; kingdom Metazoa; phylum Mollusca; class Cephalopoda; order Octopoda; family Octopodidae; genus Octopus; species Octopus bimaculoides. The sequence continues at coordinate 104,616,383 of NC_068981.1, forward strand.
TATTGCTTCCCTTCAGACTGGCTATGTTCTTTAGAGACGTAGTTCTTTCAACATAAATTATCTACATTTTGTGTGTGAAATATATATACTTTCAGTGTTTGCATGTGTATGTACGTGGGTAGCTATTTACAATGCATGTGCTTTACATTCTCCTTTAGTTTATTTCTTGACCCAAACATGTATAGTCTATATGATTTATATGTAGTCCAGCACTTTGTTATATTCTTGGTAAAAATATTTTAAGCTCTCTTCTGTAACTAGATATCTCAGGGAAGTAACTCTTACTATTGTTTGCTTGTGTTCTTTCACTCTTTGAGCGACCTTGTAAGCGGGTATTTAGCTTCAGATTCATGTATGAAAAATATATCTCCTTCCCTGAATAAGATGCTAGTGTGTCACAAGTAACAATCCCAATTGGCTTTTGGTATTTATTGTCAACAGTTAGATGAACTGAGGTACTTTAAAATAAAGTGTACTGCTCAGGGACTCAATGAAACTACAGCAGTAAATTTGTCACCAACGAATTATTGGTAGTCCATTTCCTTCGACCAACAGTGGCTTTAAATTTTCCCATAACCACAACCTCTGCTGAACTGATGTTTCTATCTTGAGAAAAAATATGTCCTTGAACTTTTTGATGTTGCAAAAGTTGTGAATAAAACTTCTCATTATTATTTGTGTATCATAACTAACTTACCTACAACATTGAAAGGCTTAATATGTTGTGGCTTTTGTCTGAGAGAAAATCTCAACATTGGCATGTTATGTTAAAAACACAATATATGACAGACTGAGATGAACTCATGAGAATGTCAGATGCGTTTCAATGCTTTGGGGCCTTACCAGTAATGTGTACCTGCTTGTCACTTGCCTAAATGAAATTTGTCCCTCGCCAAAAGACATCTGACATCCTTGTGATTCTCTGCTAGGACAATGCTCCCCTCATTCCAATATATATTGTGATTTTAACACAACGCATCTGCGAAGAAATTTTCTGTCGGACAAAAACCACACCACATTGGTTTTTTATGGTTGGTGTGTGTGTGTGTGTGTGTGTATGATATGTAGTTGACAGGGCCATTAGGGACAAGAAACAGGCCTGGAAGGACTGGAAGCATGGTGGTAGCAGGGAATTGTATCAGATAGCCAGAAGGAAAGCTAGAAGGCAGGTTTACTTAGCCAGAGGGGAAGCAGAAAAGGGATATGCCAACGTTCTGCACTGTGAGGACCAAAGACTTGAGGTATTTCGTGTTGAAAGACAGTGTGTGAGAGAAAACTGTGATGTCATAGGAGAGAAATGTGTCATTATGGATGATGGCTCACTTCCAGTTAATGATGCTGCAAAGAAAGAGACATGGAGATGCCACTATGAAAGGTTGCTAAATGAAGAGAATGAATGGGAAAAAGAGAGCCTTCCAAATGTTGACCCAACTGAAGGACCAGCTATCCGAATTGGCAGTACCTTGGTAGATAAAGCAATTAAAGGTATGAAGACAAGGAAAGCCCCCGGCCCATCAGGAATCACTGCTGAGATGCTTAAACTACCTGACAGTGTAGGCTATGGTCTAGTCACCCATATCATTAACCGGGTGATACACGAAGGAGTCGTACCCAATGACTGGTGTAGTAGCACCATAGTCAACTGCTACAAAGGAAAAGGTGACACCTTAGATAGAAATAATTACGACGGTATCAAACTGTTGGATCAAGTGATGAAAGTTGTGGAGGGGGTCATAGCCCAACTAATTAGGGAGCGAGTTAGTTTAGATGAGATGCAGTTTGGGTTTGTACCATGGAGAAGCACCACTGATGCTATATATCTGGTAAGACAGCTGCAGGAGAAATACCTAGCCACAGATAAACCTCTGTACCTGGCTTTTGTTGACATGGAGAAAGCCTTTGACAGAGCCCCCTAATCCCTTATCTGGTGGTCAGTACAGAAATTAGAGATAGATGAGTGGTTGGTGAGAGCTGTAAAAGTCATGTACAGAGATGCTGTTAGTAAGGTGAAGGTTGGCAATGATATAGCGAAGAATTCCAGGTACAAGTAGGGGTTCACTAAGGGTCAGTCCTCGGCTCCCTCTTGTTCATCATAGTCCTCCATGCAATAACAGAGGAATTCAAGACAGGCTGTCCCTGGGAGCTTCTCTATGCCGATGACCTTGTTCTAATAGCTGAATCACTACCAGAGCTAGAGAAGAAGTTTCAGGTGTGGAAGCAAGGTCTAGAATCAAAGGGCCTTAGAATTAACCAAGCAAAAACCCAAGTCTTAGTAAGTAGGAAGGCTGACAAATCACAAATCCGTTCAGGTAGATGGCCCTGCTTGATCTGTAGAAAAGACATAGGTAGAAACTCCATAAGATGTACCCAGTGTAAGCTATGGAAACATAAGAGGTGCAGCAATATCAGAGGAAGGTTAACAGGGAAGATAGTTTTTGTGTGTGGAAGGTATCACAGATACAATAAACACTAAAAACGTACAGAAAATAGATTCCATCACATGCTGATAGCTTCCATTACCTAGGTGACCTAGTCAGTAGCAGGGGTGGATGCTCTGAGAGCATAGCTGCTAGAATAAAGATAGGCTGGGCAAAGTTCAGAGAGCTCCTGCCTCTGTTGGTAACAAAGGGCCTCTCGCTCAGAGTAAAAGACAGACTCTGTGATGCCTGTATATGAACAGCCATGCTACATGGTAGTGAAACATATGCTTTGCTGAATGTGTAATGTCAGCGTGCATGCACAACAAAGTGTAAGGAAAGTTGGACCTAAGAAGCACCACTCCCTTTCAGTCATGGCTATTACTCTCACTACTTCTCCTTCACTTAATTACTATTTTCTCTCCTCTCCCTTCACCCCTACTGTATGATTTTGGACAAATATATATATATATATATATATATATACACACACACACACACACACATACACACACACACACACACACACACACACAAATATATAAAAATACTACGCTCATTATCATATTAGGAGATATATTATATGTGATAATATATTATGTAATTATTTATCGATGACTTTATATTAACAGTGTGCTTATTTTTCAAATTATATTTAGGAACCAGAATTCTGTAAAGCTCAGAATTTATTTGTTTTAACTCTAGAAGATATTTTAAACAACAATATTGCACTTTCTGTTTTTATTGGTAAGTTATATTTTAAACAAATCTTTCTTTCTGAATTTTGACATAACTTCAATTTAAAGCTTAGTGTGTATTGTTGTTAGTGTTGACATTTACAAGTTATTTTTCCCAAAAGAATTAATAGGATGATTACTACTACTAATTCGTTTGGAAAAAATAACTTGAAACACCTATTAATGCCATTCTCCATGCATTCTGCTTAAGTAATTATTATTGTTGTTATGTTTTCTTTTTCTTCAGAATATATGACAAGTATTGGAGGAGAGCAGTATCTATTTTTTTATCTAAACGTTGAGGTGAGTATAATCGCACATTTTTCTTTATTCACTCATATTATTTTGTGTTTTGAAAATTTTTATGCATTTCAGGTTTTCTTTACATGCCTATTGACATTCTAGTGATGGACACTCATTGTAGCTGCTTTATTTCAGGGTTTCCGAGCAGCAGCTGAAGAACAAATCTCTGCCGCTCATGAACAGAAATTAACAGAAGGAGCTAATGAGCCTGATTTAGAGTCATTACGTAGAGCAGCTATGATTATTTATGAGCAGTATTTGTCTGAAAAAGTAAGATTAAAAGTTTGTTTTTATATTTATATACTTCTGCTGTTCATCAATTAACATTATCAGAAAAGTGTTACCTAGAAATCGCCAATAGGTTTAATCCTTTCTACTATAGGCACAAGGCCTGAAATTTGGTGGGAGTGGGGCAGTCAATTAGATTGACCCCAGTATGCAACTGCTACTTAATTTATCAACCCCGAAAGGATGAAAGGCAAAGTCGACCTCTGCGGAATTTGAACTCAGAATGTAAGGACAGACGAAATGCCACTAAAAATTTTGCTCAGCATGCTACCAATTCTGCCAGCTCACCACCTTTCATATAATAATAATAATAATAATAATAATAATAATAATTATCCTTTTTACTAAAGGCACAGGGCCTGAAATTTTGGGGGAGGGGACTAATCGATTACATCAACCCCAGGTTTCACTGGTACTTAATTTATCGACCTCCAAAAGGATGAAAGACAAAGTTGATGTCAGTGGAATTTGAACTCAGAACTTGAAGATGAATGTCAAATGAATAATAATAATAATAATCCTTTCGGCTATAGGTAGAAGGTCTGAATTTTTGTTGGGGAGTGGGCCTGTTGATTAGATTGACCTGAGTGCTCATCTGGTACTTGTTTAATTGACCTCAAAAGGATGAAAGACAAAGTTGTTCTTTGTGGTATCAGAACTTAGAATGTCAACCTGGAAGAAATGCCACTAAGTATTTTGTCCATTGTGCTAACAATCCTGCCAGCTTACCACTTTACAATGATTAATAATAATGAGGATAATTTCTAACATAGGTGCAGGCATGGCTGTGTTGTAAGAAGCTTGCTTCTCAATCACATGGTTCTGGGTTCAGTTCCACTGCATGACACCTTGGGCAAGTGTCTTCTACTTTATCCTTGGGCTGATAGAAGCCTTGTGAGTGGATTTGGTAGATGGAAACTGAAAGAAGCCTGTTGTGTGTGTGTGTGTCTTGGTGCCTATGTTTAATTCATCCTATATCTCAGAAAGATGAAAAGCTATATCATAATAATAGTAATAATAGTAAAATGAGTGAAGTCAGTAGACATTAAAAGATATAGGCCTCAAGTCTTATCACTTTTTGTCTTTTAGATAACATTTTGAGCATTGTGCTGAGTGCATTAATTACTAAAGAAGCAATCTTCTTACTTGTGTTTCCACTATCTCTTCATGTTTTTCACTAACACTTGATAACACAAAGGCATGTTTTTTTTTCTGTAAAAGAATGCATTGCATTGTTTGTCAAGTTTGTGAATTTGAAGTATCAGAATAATGATATGAGCACAAACCAAAGGCTGTCATGATGAATAATAATAACAGGATTTTAAGGGATTTCTCTTTTAATACTGATAGTATTATCGAAGCATGGACACCAAATGAAAGTAAAATGACATGACCGTGTGGTAAGAAGCTTGCTTCCCAACCACATGATTCCAGGGTCAGTCCCACTGCATGTGTGTTCTACTACAGCCTTGTGCTGACCAAAGCCTTGTGAGTGAATTTGGTAGACGGAAACTGAAAGAAGCTTGTTGTGTGTGTGTGTTGATGGCTTTGTGATTGTGGTTGTCCCCCCACCACAGCTACACAACCAATGTTGGTGTGGTTATGTCCCCATAACATAGCAATTCAGCAATAGAGATTAATGGAATAAATGCCAGGCTTAACAAAAAATAAGTACTGGGATTGATTCATTTGACTAAAAGTTCTTCAAGGTGATGCTCCAGTATGGCTGCGGTCTAATAACTGAAACAAATGAAAGTTAAAAGATTGGATGATCTGTGAATTTGTGATCCTAAAAATGATAGTTGAGTGGATATCAAGGAAGATGAGAAAATCAAGAAATATCAGGATCCAAAGAGAGATGAAGAAATTATGGAAATTCTTTCTGTGATAATTGGTGGACTTGGCACAACGCCCAAACTACTATTGAAGTGGCTGAACGATTCTGGAACTGAGACAAATATTGTGGACTTTGCCATCCTGTATTCTGCAAAAGTCTCAAATATTCTTGAGATTTGAGGAGACTAGTTGACACCAAAACCTCAAGATATCATTTCAGTTAGTTAAATCAGCATTTAATAGCTTTTATTATAATATTAATAATGATGTTGAAATATGATTATAGTAATAATTTATAACTTTGGAATAAAGCTCTAAGATTTGTGAAGTGGAAAAAGAGTCAATTAAGTTAGCTTCAGAACTTGTGGTACTTATTTTAATGGCACTTATTGGTACTTATTTTAATTAGTACTTATTTTAATTAGTACTTATTTTAATGACTCTTAGAAAAATGAAAGACAAGTGTCCCTGATAGTATTTGAATTTAAAACATAATGGCTCTTAAGCATAAGCAAAAAAGGCATTTAATCTAAATTTTATACTGCTTCTACCATTCTATCTCTCTAACAACAACAACAACCCTTTCTACTATAGGTACAAAGCCTGAAATTTTGAGGGAGGGGTTAAGTCAATTACATTGATCCCAGTACTCAACTGGTACCTAATTTATTGACACTGAAAGGATGAAAGGCAAAGTCGATGTCAGTGGAATTTGAACTCAGAACGTAAAGACGGATGAAATGCTGCAAAGCATTTTGCCTGGCATGCTAACAATTCTGCCAGCTTGAGACTTTAATAATAATAATAATAGAGAAATTAAGGCAAATAGACCAGATATAGTTGTCAAAGATCATGAAGAAAAAAAATGCTTTCTAATTGATGTATCAATACCAGCAGATGACAACGTTTCTCTAAAAGAAATGGAAACACTTTCAAAATACAAAGACCTGGAAATAGAGATAACTCGAATGTGGAATCTAAAAACAGAAACAATTCCTATCATAGTAGGTGCCTTAGGTATAATAAAAAAATATTCAGACAAATACATAACAAAAATACCAGGACTTACAAATATATATAACATACAGAAAATTGCACTACTGGGTACTGCACACATTCTACGCAAAACACTTTCAATACAGTAAACATAAGAGCACCACAGCAAACCACAGCACATACCCAAGGCGCACAGAGCTGCGCTCGGTAGTGAAGTGAAAGCACGTTATAAAAATAAAACTACTGAATAATAATAATAATAATAATAATAATAATAACAATAACAACAATAGTAATGTTTTCAAGTTTTGGCACAAGGTCAGCAATTTCGGGGAAGGGATAGGTCAATTAGATCAATCCCAATGCTCAACTGGTACTTATTTTATCAACATAATAATAGACGTAATGGAGGAAGAGGAATTATGCAGATAAAACTGTGCTGCAAGACCTCCACAATAGCAATGAACAAGTACTTATCTAGTACAGAGGACTGGATGCTGCAGCTTGTGTGCAAACACAAAAGCAGCAAAAAAGTACATTCTATTGTCAAGGGAGCTTGCAAATTTGCAAGGGAGCTTGGCATCAACCCTGAATTAGATGAAGAACCTGAAACCACTGCCATGGAAAAGCAAAACGGATCAAACAGACTGCAAAAAAGAATGGGCAGAAACAAATTGAGGAGTGGTGGAACCAGAAGCCTCTGCATAGACAGTATATACTCTAAAGTCGAAATGCTGATGTAGATCAAGCAACAATCCATCAGTGGCTGAGAAGCTCAGAACTTAAAGCAGAGACTGAAGGTTTCATATTGGTGGCACAAAATCAAAGCTTGCCTACCAAAAACTACCTAGCTAATATTTTTCAAAATGGTTCTGACTCTAAATGCAGATTATACAATAAATTTGATGAACCAACAGACCATCTCATCTCGAGATGTCCTGTGTTGACACTAAACGAATAAGGTTGTGCTGACAAGTACTGCCCATTTCCTTAGAAAAACCCTATCAATTTAAATGTACATGCTGTATTACATGAAGATATTTTGCAACTGCCCCCTGCCACTTACCCTCCTCAAGCTTTCAGTTATACTGTAACATCTCTTATCCTTCACTCACCCTAGGGTGGTGGGTGTGTCTCGATGAATAATTGTAATAAACATGCAGATTAAAAGTAAATAATAATAATAATAATAATAATAATAATGTTATTCCTTTCAGTCAACATCCAAAATTAAAGTTGATCCTGAGATATGCAAACGAACATTGATAAATATCAAAAGCAAAATGCTGACTGAAGATGCTTTTGATGAAGTCCAAAGCAAGGTAAAATGATTCCATTTTCATTCAGTAATTTTTACTTCCTCACACCCTCATTATTGTTTACACCATGAAAATCCTTTTAGTCGAACAAGATAGTCAATTCTGCAGGTGACAACATGCGATGGACAAATAATAAACTAGACACTACATACAATTTATGATCAAAACAAGACTACAGGTCTTCTGGCAAAATTGACTGAAACAATTTGAGTATCTGGTGTGATTTTTCCCTTGTCCAATTCAGACATGCTAGAAATAACAACTGAATTTTCTTTGGATCATACTCTTTTATTCTTAAAATGGAAGGAAATGTCTGTCAAACTTGATATGGTCCTGGATACATTATGTCTTAAATATAGACAAATTGGTTATGGGTGGAACAGCTTTGATCTCCACAATCAGGGCTGACTTATGACTAAACAACAATAACTGTACTCTTTTTTTTTTTTTTTGCCACACATTAAGGATCTTTATATATTCACAGTATTTATTAACATGAGATTAACTGTTTCAATGAGAATAAATTGAATTTAGCTTTGGTGATACTGCATTTCTGATGAGAGGATACAAATTTAGAATTTTATGAGAACACTTAGGTAGCAAAAGATAGGAGAGAAGGGAAATAAGAAAGAGAAAGCAAGAAATGGAGGGAGGAAGCAATGGACCACACACCCCAGAATAAATGATGTACTCAGCTGTGCCCTGTGGTAATAACCTTGATGGTATTGCAGCAGAGCATGGCGAATACATTATTTATTGCATGCCGGTGGCACGTAAAAGCACCCACTACACTCTCGGAGTGGTTGGCATTAGGAAGGGCATCCAGCTGTAGAAACTCTGCCAAATCAGATTGGAGCCTGGTGTAGCCATCTGGTTCACCAGTCCTCAGTCAAATCGTCCAACCCATGCTAGCATAGAAAGCGGACGTTAAATGATGTACCAGTCATGTATTGAGGTTTATGGTATCAACTTCTGCCTCCCTTCATAATTGTTGACCTTGTACCTAAGTTACAAGCAATTATTATTTGGAGGGCAGTGCAATGGCAGTCCTTCTCTAATATTGCTGACCTTGTGACTCTGTCAGAAATTATTATCAAGATAATTATTATTTTTATTATTAGAAAGGCAAGGTGGCAAGCTGGAAGAATTCTTAACATGTTAGGCAAAATGTTTAATGACATTTCATCCGTCTTTACATTTGACTTTTCCTTTCATCCTCTTCGGGGTCAATAAGCACCAGTTGATCACTGGAGTCTATGTAATCAGCATACTCTCTCCACTGAAATTACTGGCCTTGTACCAAAATTTGAAACCATTATTAGAAAGGTTATATGCTGGCTGAACTGTTAGTTTGCCAGACAAAATGCTTAGTGCTCTTTCATCTGTCGTTATGTTCTGTGTCCAAATTCTGCTGAGGTCAACTTTGCCTGTCATCCTTTTGGGTTTGAGGAAATAAGTACCAGTTGAGAAGTGGGCTTGATGTAATAGACTACACCCCTCCCCAAAATTTCAGGTATTGTACCTGTAACAGAAAATATATATATTTTTTTTGGTGCTGGCGGTATTGTTAGAATGTTGGATAAAATGCCTTGCAGCATTTCTTTTGACTCTATGTTCTATGACCAAATTTCACTGGTCAAGTACTGGGATCAGTATAATTGACTTGCCCCCTCCCTTTAAAATTGGTAGTCTTTTTCCAAAATTAGAAAGAATTATTATTAATAAAGGTAGTGGCTGAAACTATTATCAGAAAGAATAACTTTGTAGCATTTAGTTATGTCATTGTATATTTTAAGTTCAAATCCTTCTCTGGTCAATTTTGCCTTTTGTCCTTTTGGGGTCCTAGGTATCACATGTAATATACAGGACATATTTCTTTGGCAACCATGCCTTGTATAGGATACACATTTCCAATTTTTTTTCAACCCTGTTGAGTAATTTTGGACTTAGAAAAGGGAAGCTTTAGTTTTACTCTGAACATATGAATCAAGGTTCAACTAAAAATCTGAAAACAAGCATGAACGTTTAAGACAAACTTATGAAAACATTTTGGATAGGTTAATGGTTTAAATAAGTACCAGTTAACTACTGGAATCGAAATTTGTGGCTTTGTACTTTTGTCAGTAATCATTAGATTTCATTACTAGTCTTTATTATTGCAAATAGTGCATAATTAGAAATTGTATTGCCATGTTAGTAGTTATGTCCCTTGCCATTCGGAGATTGAATCCTGCCAGTCAACTTCATCCCTTGAAGACGAATGAAATAATATACTAGTAAAATTATTGGGGTAAACCTTTAAGATAAAATAAATTTTTTTAAAAATATTTGTACTAATGAAAGAAATTGATGTTATTATCATTACTAATGTAGCCTGAATTAACAGTAAAATTAATTTTTTTATATTTCAAGTTATTAAGAAGATTTTCCATGTGATTTATATAATTTAAAACCTAATTAACTATTAATTATTCCTAGGTGTTCCAGTTACTGCTAAACGAACCATTTTACGAAGGTTTTCTGCAGAGTACTATGTATGTAAAATTACTAGCTGAACTAGGTCTATTGCCAGACAGCAAGAAAGATGATGGTAGCACACTGGATGTTGATGATGGTAAGGTTTTACTTTCCAAAAATTATACAAACTTCTGATTTCTTTTAATTTATCATTAAAAATGTAATAACAAATAAATAAATTACATTTAGGTAATAAGTATAAATATGCTACGACCAACTGAATTTAAGTGTATTTATGTTATTTCAAAATAAGTTAGCATTTTTTCTTTCTTTAAAAAGAATTGCATAAGGATTTCAAAATATATTAAATCTATTTGTACCTAAAGATTAAGTGTACATGCAATCTTCTATAGTTTAAATCCATTATTTCAGAGATAATATATATTTCTGCTTTTGCAAATGCTGTAGCTGTAAAACTACTACAAAGTTTTAATTGAAACTTTGTAACAGTTTGTATGTCTTCAAAAAAGTAGCATAAATTATTCCCATTTATTTATGGTCAGCTATTTTAACTGAAATATTTTGATACTATGCTCTCTTTTTTTTTTATTGTTGTCTCTTTTTTTTAAAATTTATTTCATGTCAAATGTTTAATTTGAAAACCATTGAGTGTATCCTTTACACATTTCCTTAAAAATATATAAAGTGAATGAATTGTGTTTCTACTTTGTTGATTTAGCCTAAACAGCTGTAAATAAATACATACTTGAGATAGAAGCAGCAATATTTCACTAAAACTGACTAATGTTTTACTATTTTAACCCTAGTCTTATATATTTTTGGAGAGAACAATACAATTATTACTGTTATTCTCCCTGGAGGGAAGGTTGGCACAACATTGGAGTATTAAAAAAAAATGCTTTTTGGCATTTCCTCCAGCCCTTTTTGATCCAAATTCAAATCTCCTTGATATCAGTTTTATCATTGATTCCCCCAGGGCTGATAAAATACAATACCAATCAAGTACTGGGGTCATTGATATTGAATACCCCCTCCCCTCAAAATTACTGGTGTTGTGCATAAATTAGAAACCATTAATATCATTATTGAGCTGGCAGAATCGTTAGCTTGCTGGATGAAATGCTCAGCAGCATTTCGTCTATCTTTACATTCTGAGTTCAAATTCTACTGAGGTTGACTTTGCCTTTCATCCTTTCGGGGGTTGATAAATTAAGTACCAGTGAAACACTGGGGTCAATGTAATTGACTAGCCTCCTCTCCCCAGATTTCAGGCCTTGTGTCTATGGTAGAAAGGATTATTGTTATTAATAATCTCCAAGATAGGCTTGTCCTGGTGAATGCCAGTGATTCTGTTCCTAGCAGAATTACTTCATTGGTTGAAAGTCGTCAAAGATTCTGCTTAACATTTTTAACACCAATTTAGATTTACTTTTTCTTCTCTTCAGTGGCTATCTTTGTCCAGTGTAGCACCTGTTTGGTATTTAAAGAGTTATAAGCCTACCAGCAGGTCCTAGCTTGATCAAACCTTGCCATTAGGTTGTAAAGGTCACTCTACATGTCTAAATTGATTCTTGACTTGTTTGTTGGACAGATTCTAAGTAGCTTTTGCTTCATATCAGAGTTTCACATGCCACATCTTGCACCCATTCAACATCATTAACATGTTATATTTATAAACATGAAGCTTAAAAGTTGAGTTTCAAGAAATGTGGATGGTGCAAAGTCCCCTCTCAACCCAAAATAACATGTTGGTGGAACAATGTTGTTGACAGGGCTATTAGAGAAAAGAAACGGGCTTGGAAGGACTGGAGAAAAGAAACAGGCTTGGAAGGACTGGAAGAACGGTGGTAGCAGGGAATTGTATCAGACTGCCAGAAGGGAAGCTAGGAGACAGGTTTATTTAGCTAGAGGGGAAGCAGATAAGAAAAAAATTTGCCAATGTTCTGCGCCATGAGGATCAAAGACTTGAAGTATTTCATGTTGCAAGACAGTGTGTGAGAGAAATGTGTCCGCATGGATGATGATGTTTCACTTGCACTAAACATGGCTGCAAAGAGAGAGGTTTGGAGACGCCACTATGAAAGGTTGCTCAATAAAGAGAATGAATGGGAGAAAGGGAGTCTGCTGAATGTCGACCCAACAGAGGGACCAGCTATCCGAGTTGACAGTACCATGGTAGATAAAGCAATTAAGAGTATGAAGACAGGGAAGGCCCCCAGCCCATCAAGAATTACTGCAGAGAGGCTCAAAATATCTGGCAATGTTGGCTACAGCCTAGTCACCCGTATAGTTAACCAGGTGATACATGATGGAGTCATACCCAATGACTGGTGTAGCAGCACCATAGTCAACTACTACAAAGGTAAAGGTGACGCTTTAGATACAAATAATTGCAGAGGTATCAAGTTGTTGGATCAGGTAATGAAAGTCATGGAGAGGGTCATAGCCCAACTAATTAGGGAGAGAGTCAGTTTAGATGAGATGCAGTTTGGGTTCGTGCCAGGGAAAAGCACCACTGATGGTATATTTCTGGTAAGACAGCTGCAGGAGAAATACCTAGCCAAAGATAAACCTCTGTACCTGGCTTTCGTCGGCATGGAGAAAGCCTTTGACAGGGACCCCTGATCCCTTATCTGGTGGTGAATGAGGAAACTAGGGATAGATGAATGGTTAGTGAGAGCTGTGCAAGCCATGTACAGGGACGCTGTAAGTAAGG